>NC_085041.1:10512743-10881910 GCF_963692335.1 Osmerus eperlanus
TTGGATTTGGGGCCACATAGTAGGACTTCGGTTTTGTCTTCATTTAATTTAAGACAGTTATCATTCATCCATTTGTTTATTGCCAACAGGCAGTTGGTAATGGAATTGATGGCCGTTGCATCGTTGGGTTCAGTGGATATATATAGTTGTGTGTCATCCGCATAGCTATGGAAATCTATGTTATGTTCTCTGTTTATGTCGCCGAGTGGTAACATATAAAGAGAAAAAAGTAATGGACCTAAGCAGCTTCCTTGAGTAACCCCATAGCAGTTCTCATGTTTCTTGGACCTATGGTCACCTAAACTAACATAAAACTTCCTTCCTGTGATATATGATTTCAGCCAGTTCAATACACTATCCGTGAACCCAATAAGCTTTTCCAGTCTATTGATTAGGATGGCGTGATCAATTGTATCAAATGCTGCACTGAGATCTAACAGGATAAGGATAGAGACTTTATTTGCATCAGAGTTTAGTCTGAGGTCGCTAATTATTTTGGTGAGAGCAGTTTCAGTACTGTGATATTTCCTGAAACCTGACTCCGAGACTTCCAGGATGTTATTTTCTTCAAGAAAATAATTTAATTGGACTAAAACTATCTTTTCCAGTACTTTACTAATAAATGGAAGGTTTGATATTGGTCTGTAATTTGCAAGTAGACTGTTATCCAATTTGGGTTTCTTTAATAGGGGCTTTACAACAGCTGTTTTGAAGGCATCTGGGAAGACGCCAGTTCTAAGGGATGTGTTTATAATCTCTAGCACCAGACCTGAGACACTATCAAACACTCGCTTAAAGAATGTTGTGGGTATAGGATCAATATCTGAGGTTGTGGAGTTAGATTCGCTGACAATTTTGGAAAGTTCACTAAGTGTGATACAGGTAAATGTGCTCATGGTTATGTAGTCATGTACAGTAGTCTACTGTACTGAAGTAGTACAATTTACCGGGGCAGCTTCTCCACACAGGGCTATGTCGCACTTTGCGTTGTTACTGACAATGATCGCTACCAGTGAGCTTTTTATGAAAGCGATTTTCCACTAAATAAATGTCAAGCTTATTTACGTTTTTGGGGGCATATTTTCAGTTAGAAGATGGTACTGTTTGAATCGCGATTCAATCTTCTACTGCCGGTAACGTCGTAGAATAATCTTCAAAGGGGGTTCTTTATTCATGAATCAATGCAATATGAGTAGGCTAAATGCCTTAAAATATCACGAGAAGGGAAAAACTTAAAAGGACGTTTACGTCATAGAGATTAGGTCAATTTTTACACCGGTCTGCCAAATTTATTCGATGAGGATGCCTTTTGCAGGGGAAATTAGAAGATCTATTTCATTCTACACTTCACTCGTATTTTCAGTTGTAAATGAGCAGCAAAAAAAAAATGCTTTTAAATCTATGTAATCTTTATAAATAATAAGTATGCATTTTTATATAAAATATACAGAAATATCAGTTTTAGAAATGTCATTCAAAAACGGACCCCTGTGCAACCGACGCAAGCAAGCACACCCTACAATTTCCCCAGAAATTGTACCCTCTCTAGTTCTTTCCTATTTTAACAACTTTTATGTCCTATGTATATTTTTGGATCGAATCCAGCTGGAACCACTTTTATAGTTCTTTTACACTGTAGGGGAATCTCTACCTAAATATTTGTTGAACATCTATTTCTGTATTTTAGTTGCTCTTTCTCGTATTTGTAAATCCCTCCATTCTCCCATATCGTCATTTCTCTCTCTCTTTTTCTCCCCCCAGTTTGAGCTAGACATTGAGCCACGTCTGAAGTCCCCACTGAAAGGTGGTGTTGGTGACAGCAGTGGACAGGGAGGAGGGGGATTCAATGAGAGCCAGGATCCATCCTTCAGCCAAGTGCCCACGAAAGGTATGCAGCCAGTACAGTGTTTCCTATATATCGATTTATTTGTGGTGGCCCATCATATAAAATAAAAAAAGCTGCCACAAATTGTTTTTATTCGAATTTTTTTTACTGTTTAACCCTTGTGCTGCCTTCGGGTCACATGACCCAAAGGTTCATAAAGAACCATTGTTGTGTTTACCCAATTTTACCCAATACAAAAACTTTTTTTTTTTTTTTTTTTAACCTTTGCAATGTGGGGGGTCTGAGACAGCCCAACGGTTAAAAGAAAATGCTTCACTTTGTTTTTGTATGCGGTAAAGTTGTCGCAATACAACGGTGGGTCACAATGACAGATGGGTCAAAATTACCCGAAGATAACACAAGGGTTAACATGGCAAAAAAAGATGTAATTGTAGATTTGTGCGCAGCGCATTGATCCGCTCAGCCCCTTCTTGCTCCGCTCGCCTTTTCTCACTACAAAAGACTTGTCTGTGAATAGCCCCCTCTCTCTGTACACGCTCTGAATCAATGCGAGAGATAAACAGCTTTTTCCCTCAGAAAAGAGTTTCAAAGTTTACGAACAGTTAGGCCCAATCCCAATGTCCAGACTCACAGACTTTGAGGCGTGTTCTCGCTAAGTCTGTGAGGGCTTTGGGCTGTCCCACAGTCAAATCGTCAAGTGCGCGAGGGCTCTTTCGCAGAATTTTTTAGCCCTTTATGCACCCTTCTCATTAGTCCACATTTTTGCAGACTTTAGCAAAGGGAATTGACCACAATTCACAGCGTTGTGATGTGATACCAAGGGAAGCCCGGAAGCGGGAGAAAAATCGGGGCAAACCTGCCTCATAAAACAATGGTAAACGAACAAGCATGCATGGAATGAGCAACCAACCCTGACGTAAACACGGGAGTCAGATGGCTGAGTGGTTAGGGAATCGGGCTATTAATCAGAAGGTTACCAGTTCGATTCCCGGCACTTTACCCTACTTGCCTCGGGGGAATGTCCCTGTACTTACTGTAAGTCGCTCTGGATAAGAGCATCTGCTAAATGACTACATGTAAATGTAAACATAGTTAGAAATAAAAGTTAACATGTGTGTTTAAACACAAAGCTCACTGATGGTCAATATTGCCAGAACTGTGTGTAGGTTGTCCTTTGATGATAAATTCCATGTTTTCATCAGATTTTATCCCAAAACATTACTATTTTGCAGATAATGCAGCAAAGTGCTGTCCCATTGCAATTTATAGCATTTTGAGCCCTTGCAGCCTCTTGCACTTACTCACTTAACAGGTGACGTCAAAAGTAAGTGTGAGGGTTCAGAGCTTAGGGTTAAGGGGGGACATTGGCATTGGGCCTTAGTATAATAATTCTCTGCACACATTTTTCCAAAACTGATACAGTCAAGTTAAATATAATAATATTCATTGTTAAATACATTCAGTATAACAATATGAGTCCAATGTAATGTTTATATTACATTAAGCTAAAAAACTATTTAGCACTCTATTCGTTTTGATTCAACTATGCTGATCATCATTCCCTCTTGCAGGGGAAATGAGAAGACAACTATTTCATTCTACACTTCACTCTTAGTAATTTGAGTTGTAAATGAGCAGCACAAAACCTATTCTTTTAAAACTATGTAATCTTTATAAATTTAGTCATTTTAGCATACATAATAAGTATGCATTTTTATATAAAATATACAGAAATATCGGTTGTAAAAATGACATTAAAAAATGGACCCCTCTGCAACCGACGCAAGCAAGCACACCCTACAATTTCCCCAGAAATTGTACCCTCTCTAGTTATTATTATTCTTTTTGTCCCCCTAAAACTCAGTCAATATTTGGCCTACATAGACAACCAAGGTGTCAAAAGTTTCGTCTTGGTAGCGATTGAGTAGCTTGTATTTTTATTTACGTTCTGTTGCACGGTTTAAGTAGAAATAGTTTTTTTGTGGCAAAAAGTGAAGCTAACGGTGCGAGCGATTTTCCACTAAATAAATGTCAAGCTTATTTACGTTTTTGGGGGCATATTTTCACTTAGCAGATGGTACTGTTTGAATCGCGATTCCATGTTCTACTGCCGGTAACGTCGTAGAATAACCTTCAAAGGGGGTTATTTATTAATGAATGAATGCAATATGAGTAAGCTAAATGCCTGAAACGATCACGAGAAGGGAAAAACTTAAAAGGACGTTTAAGTCATAGAGATTAGGGTGCATAACGATGAGGCTGCCTCTTGCAGGGGAAATGAGAAGACATCTATTTCATTCTACACTTCACTCGTATTTTGAGCTGTAAATGAGCAGCAAAAAAAGATGCTTTTAAATCTATGTAATCTTTATAAAGTATTAAAAGTTGATAAATCCATTTTGGGAAAATTAAGGCCCTTAAAAGGTATTAAAAAGTCTTCATCCCGATTTTATGAGGTATTACATTTTGTTCAAGCTTTGTCCAAAAGGTTTGACTCCAAAAAGTATGCATGAATATATTTATTTTCCTCCCCATGACTATTATAAACAACGACGTGCTCGGTCAGCAAGTCATGTATTTTGCAAAATGCGCGGTTCGGTGATGTGTCGCCCTCCCAAATGTCGCGAAACATATTCCGAAATGGGGAAATGTACATTTGCGGACTCCTGGGCTGCGTTTCCCGAAAGCGTTGTAAGCCTAAGTTGATCATAGAATCCGATACGATACGATGAATTTTAGTTTTACGGGCCGTTCCTAAAACCATCGTAGCTAAAGTGTCTGTTGAAAATTCGTAGCTCTTGAAAGCACATAGATTAGCCTACTTCTTACGAGCATGTTCGGGAAACGCACGTAGGAAATATCGATGGTTTCGTTTTTTGCTCGATCGTTGCTACGATCCATCGTTATCGGGAAACGCAGCCCAGGTTGGAGAAGCATGAGTTTATACAATGGCTGAAGCCTGTCGCTGAAAACAACCGTGAGGCTTACTGTACATATTGTAAAAAGAAGATTAGCGTAGCCTCGATGGGCATCAACGCTGTCAAGTCCCACATGCACGGTGCTAGCCACAAGGCCGCCGTTGGCCACAGAGAGCAGCCGCAGCTGTCCATCGCCAGTTTCTATGCTCCACCAGCGACACCACTACCCAACACAACAGGTGAATTTGTCAAAACAGCTACGACAGCGACCTCTGCCCCATCGTCTGCCGACATCAGGGTGGCTATGGGCAGCACATCAACGATGCGCGCGGAGGTTATTTGGTGTCTCAATACTGCGGTGAATCACCACTCACTGAACTCAAACATTCAAATAATTTAATAAACCTTGCCTTTGCTTAATTTATTCTTACGAGCTTTGTTTCTTCCGATATTATCGGAGTTCTGTTGTATGGTTGTGCTCTATAGATTTATTTGCAGACTACTGTTTATTAGGGTTCCCCCGGTAGGAGGGAACCTATTGTTTTTGTTGGTTTTATTATTAATATTAATCTTCTTCTCCTTGCGCCATAATAACTCAACATGTTATTGGTCACACATTTTCTAATTCGGCACATTGATACTACATCCACGTGGGCACCCCCACACCAAATATGGGCCACATCGGACCATAGGGGCCGCCCTGCCACAGGCAACGCCCAAAAGTCTGATTTTCAAAGTGATGGCATTTCCACCCCATTCTTCTGAAACTTGGTGTATATGCCTCATTTGTCATGAGGAAAAAAAAAGCCATAAGGACCCATAAGGTCCGCCATGATGGATTTTCCTGTACAGTGATAATTTAGGAAAACCTTCAAATTCGATCTATTCTTAAACAAAAATTCAAATTGACTTGACATTTTGTACAGATGTGTATCATTGATGTATTTAAAATTTTTACTTAAGACAGTTGAATCAAATACAAAATGGCTGAAAGGGATGTATTTATGTAAATGTCCACATTGCCTCAATATGTTTGTGTCAATAAATCAAATATAATTTTGAATGGTTTTTCAAACCTAATAGGGTTTAAGATGACATCAATCCAATCCAAGTACCATAAACAATTTCACCTTGGTATGTCAAACTATGATTGAATTAGAGCTGTTTCAACTTTGGCTGAATCTAACAACGCTTACCACAGGAGAAACAGCTTACTTTTTTACACAGTAACTGAACATGACAATATTCAAAACTGAGAATAGCTCAATGGGCTGGGACAGTGACCTGCAAAGGATAAGGTCATAGGTTCGAAACCAGTCTCAGTCTTTTAGCCTGTCTTAAATTTGAATATCTGTTTAGTTAAACAGGATGATATCATTCTGAAGTACCACAAACAATTTCACCTTGGTATGTTAAAATATGATTGAAAAAACAATCAACAGTAAAATATTTCACAGCGAGTACAAGAATTTGAAACCGTTACAACTAACCAACAAGAGCAACAAGTCTCTCAATACGAGTCATTGTGATCCTGGAGGAAACTAACATCAGGTCCAGCCAAGCATTCCTAAGTGCCGTTGTACTCCCGGAACAAGTGCGTCTTGAGCCTTTTCTTGAAGGTGGGGAGACAGTCAGTGTCCCTGATGGAGGTGGGGAGTTGATTCCACCATTGGGGGGCCAGACAGGAGAATAGCTTGTGTTGGGACCGGGCGCTCTTGAGCGGTGGGACCACCAGACGGTTGTCAGAAGAAGACCGTAGGTGGCGGGGGGGGGGGGGGGGGGGCTGTAAGGCTGGAGGAGAGACTTGATGTAGTCGGGTGCAGTCCCGTTCACCGCTCGGAAGGTCAGTACCAGAGTCTTGAATCTGATACGGGCCGTGATGGGAAGCCAGTGGAGGGAGATGAGGAGCGGGGTAACATGGGAGCGTCTGACTGGAGGGCAGTGGTGACTGACAGGAGGGCAGTTTCTGTGGAGTGGCCAGTTTTGAAGCCCGATTGGTTGGGGTCAAGCAGGTTGTTCTGAGAGAGGAAGTTTGACAGTTGGTTAGATACAGCGCGTTCAATTGTTTTAGAAAAGAAGGGTAGTAGTGATACCGATCTGTAGTTCTGGAGGACAGCTGGGTTACTGAAGGGTTTTTTGAGTAGAGGGCTAACTCTGGCCTGTTTGAAGGCAGAGGGGAAAGTGCCGGAAGTAAGAGAAGAGTTAAGGACATGGAGAAGAAAAGTTATGATGGAGGGAGAGATAGTTTGAAAGAGAGGGGAGGGGACTGGATCAAGGGGACAGGAGGTGGGGCGATGAGAGAGAATGAGGTCAGAGATCTCTGCCTCGGACAGGGGAGAGAAAGTGTTTAGACATTTAGTTGGGTCAGTCATAGAGGGTGAGTGGGTAGGAAAGGTGGGTTCAGGGAACCGACTGCTAATGTCAGCAACTTTTTTCTCAAAGAAGGAGGAGAAGTTGTCTGCTGTCAGGGTGGAGGGGGAGGGTGGGGGAGGTGGGTTAAGAAGGTAGAGAAAAGTTTGTGAGCGTTTGAGGCAGAGTTAATTTTGTTCAGGAAGTAGTGGGTTTTAGCATCAGTTATGCGGGCAGAGAAGGATTTGAGGAGGGAGTGATACTTATCGAGGTCCAGACCGTCTTTGGACTTGCGCCATCTCCTCTTAGCTGCCCGAAGGATGGACCGTTCTTCACGAATCACATCCATGAGCCACGGGCAGGAGGGAGAAGATCGCGCAGGCCTGGTTGACAGGGGACAGAGAGTGTCGAGTGATGCAGTTAGTGTGGATAACAGGGTGTTGGTGGCAGTGTCAGTGGGGTGGCACATAAACTCGTCAATGGGAGGGAGGGAAGATGTTACAATGGAGGAGAAATGGGAGGGGGATAGGGAGCGGAGGTTGCGGCGGAAAGTTACGAGGGAAGGGGAGGTAGGAGGAGTTGGAGGGAGAGAGACAGATAATTGGATGAAGGAGTGATCAGAAATGTGTAGTGGGGTTACAGAGGTTAAGTCAGTGATACAGTTACGTGTCAGGATGAGGTCAAGCTGTTTTCCTGCCTTGTGGGTCACCAGTGTGTTCAGCAGCTTCAGGTCGAAGGAAGTCAGAAGAGACTTGAAGTCGACGGCCTGCGTTCCTTCGCGGTGGATGTTGAAGTCCCCAAGGAGTATCAGCGGTGTTCCATCATCCGAGAGGATGCTGAGGAGCATATCCAGCTCCTCCACAAAGTCGGCTAGCGGCCCTGGTGGGCGGTAGAGGACAACTAAAAATGCTTTGATAGGATCAGCTAGCATCACATAATGGTGTTCAAATGGTTTGGCAGTAACAGAGAGTGGGGTGGATGTGTATTTAATATGTGGGGAAAGGAGCAAACCTGTCCCACCACCTCGCCCGGTTGAGCGGGGTGAGTGAGAGAACGAGTGGTTGACGGAGAGAGCAGCTGGAGTTGCAGTGTTCTCTGGGCGGATCCATGTCTCTGTCAGCGCAAGGGCGTGAAGAGAAGCATGGGATGCAAACGCCGGGATGAAGTCTGCTTTGTTCACAGCAGACTGGCTGTTCCGGAGCCCAATAGAAAGAGAGAGGGCAGGTGGAGAAGAACTGGAGAGGTAGCTAAGATTAGAAGTGGACCGTATATACTTTGTGACATATCTACGTCTACGAGTGGTGTAATGAACGGGAATGCTGAAGAAACACATGCTAGCTATGAATATGTTTTAGGTAGGTTAAAATACAAATAGGGTGATACTTATCAGAAGAGGTGATCCGTCTCGTCGGCCATCCTCGGTGGACTCCCGCAGGTAGACTCCCTGTCTTTGTTCGACCGAGTCTTCGTGCACCGAGGTTGCCAGACGAGGCTGCCTCTGCAGTGCTAGCCGCCTTAAATATGCTAACGGCGCAGCTGACAATGGCCCTAATTATATAACAAAGCCAGGGTCTCACTCGGCGGCAAGTACCCTGAAACTCGGCCTCTAGCACGCTACCTATTGACCAATTTAGCTGCTATACCCTTACCCTCTGTCCTTGAGACAAAGTTTTAGCTCAACACAAATGAATGAAACAAACTCTGGTTACTTACAGTCAAGAAGTACACTCAGTAAGCCACTATTCGCTCTGAATCTGATTACAGAAGTCAGGGCTGATTTATCCAAATTCTACAATGGCCCTAATTATGTAAACAAAGCCAGGGTGTCACTCGGCGGCAAGTACCCTGAAATTATTATTATTATTATTGTGTAGCATTATTTATGAAATTAATTATTCTTAACAACATTGGTATTGTATTTTAAGTATTTAAATAATGAGACGAGAGTATCATTAATTGACAACCATCCGTTCTATTGCAGGGAACGTGCAACATTCCAGTGTAGAAGCTCTCTCGCTTACTACAAAATGTGTAAATAATAATAAATATTAAAATAATAATAAAAATATAAATCTTTAAATAAAATCACAACAATAGAATCACATGTGCAACATTCCACTCTCTAGAGGCTCTCAAGAGAACTTGGAGCTTATACAGTAGCTTTCCTGTGGAAAAATAATACAAACTTAACTGCAACAATATAGCTGCAAGCAGCAATGGGGTGGCCAAGCAGGTCAGATGACCCAGAAGAAACTTTCGACATCCTCAGAAGAGTGTTCCGAGTACACGCAGCAAGTTTGGCGTGAATCCATCAAAGATTTGCTGAGATACAACACAACTTTCTGTTTGGCGGCTCTGCTGCCGATTTCGATTGGCTGTACCCGACAAACGATTTCGAAAATCTAAAAGCATTTTGATAGTTTGTGTGAGGATTGCATTGACTATAGCTTGTAGCTTGACTACAGGTAGCTAGCGACTGCGGTGTACCTGGCTTCCTTTGCAGTGGCTTACAGTCTCGCTAAACAGAGAACCAGAGACATGACAAGCTTGTCGGCTTTGGCTGGATTCGAACCTCTGACGTTGCAGTTGCCAGGACATCAACTTATCCTAGTGAGCGATTCTCAGTGCTGCAAATCACAGTTCAGTTACTGGGTAAAAATATAAGCAGTTTTTCCTGTGGCAAGCGGTTGTCCGATTTGGCCCAAGTTTAAACAGCTGTAATTCAGTCCTATTCTGACATGTCAAGGTGATTGTGGTCTGAAGATAATCTGTCCCAAATTTGGTGAATATTTGATAAATTTTGTAGGACGATTAGGACAAAAACGTTTTATTAATTTATTCAAAATGGCGGCATCAATTCGGCTGGTATCACAAGTTAACATGTGTCAGACACGGGATCGCCCCCCTAGAGGTTAGAGGACACATATCTACAAAGCACAATAAATCTGACTCTTCTTGAGTATAGATCCCCTGAGAATGAAACATTATCATTACCATTATACTGTTAGACAGCTACTGTGGCATACCTGGCTTCACTAAACAGATAAACCAGTATCATGACATGCTTGATGACTGTGGCTGGGTTCAAACCTATGACCTTGCACTTCAGAGGAACCCGTCTTATCCCAGTGAGCTATTCTCACTGCAGGGGAATGCTGTGTTCAGTTACTGTATAAAAAAAGTAAGCAGTTTCTCCCGTGGGAAGCGTTGTCAGATTTGACCCAAGTATAAAAAGCTGTAATTCCGTCCTATTTTGACATGTCAAGGTGATTGTGGTCTGAAAATGATTTGATTACATGTCCATGAAAATAGGAGCAACGGCGAACGAGGAGTTTGTTTTTATGAAAATTCCAAATGGCCGACGCCCAAAATGGCGGACACGGGACAATGTGATATATTTCGACTTAGTATGCCACGTAGAATCAGAACAGACCAATCTTGTGATTAATGACAAATCTGTTCAGAAGTTATGATGCAAGAAATCCGATGCACTGGATAGATGTAGCATCACTATATCTACAAGCACAATAAATCTGACTCTTCATGAGTATAAATCCCCTGGGAATGAAACATTATCGTGACCATTATGATTATACTGCTCGACAGCTACTGTCGCATACCTGGCTTCACTAAACAGATAAACCAGTATCATGACATGCTTGAGACTTTGGCTGGATTCGAACCTACGACCTTGCACTTCAAAGGAGCCCGTCTTATCCCAGTGAGCCATTTTCAGCGCTGGGAATTGCTGTGTACAGTTACTGTATACAAAAAGTAAGCCGTTTCTCCTGTGGCACGCGTGGTCAGATTTGGCCCAAGTTTAAACAGCTGTAATTCAGTCCTATTTTGACATGTCAAGGTGATTGTGGTCTGAAGATAATCTGTGCCAAATCTGGTGAATATTGGATACATTGTGTAGGAGTAGGAAAAAAAGTTTAATTCATTCATTCAAAATGGCGGCCTCATCAATTTGTCTGGTATCATGCGTTAACATGCGTCAGACGCGGGATCTCCTAAGATATCACGAGACATAGGAATCACTTAAATACGACAAACAAATCAACAGTTATTGGTCAAAACACAATTGCCTATTGTAGCGCCCCCTAGAACTCAAATGACCCTACCTTTTTCGGACCTCTTAATAACAGGGTCATGAATCCATACACCAAGTTTGGAGTCAATGCATCAAAGATTCACTAAGATATGACCTCACTTCCCTTTTTCCGGATCAGTTGCTGAATTTGATTGGCTGTAACTAACAAACGGTTGCGAAAATCAAAGCTCCAGGGGATATCTTTTGTGAGGCTTGGTCTGAAGATCATCTGTGGCAATTTTGAAGAAGATTCGACAAGAATTGTAGGAGGAGTAGCGATTTCTCGCGTTTCTCCTTAACATTCAAAATGGCGGAGAATCTATATGACTGGGTATGACGTCATAGAGTGCGTTGAACTTGTCTTGATCCAGGGAATCCAATGATACCTCATTTTGGAAAATGCGGCATATGGTTCAAAAGTACTCAAGAGCGCTGACAGCTGATTATTTAGCTGTGCTCTGACTGCGTGATATGACGAGATGCTAGTGACGCGCTAAGGTCTCTGAGTCTCCTGCATTAACAAGTTCTGCTTGATTAGCAAGCTATTTTTACTAATGTTTTGTTAGCTATTGAATGGTAATGCAAGCTAGCTAAAAACAATGTTAGTTAGCTTGGCTAAACTGGTTTTCATAGCAACAGAACCCAACAAATCATATCAGTTGAACTTTATTCAGAAAGGGGGGATCTGTATTTTTTACTGTACTCTTAACGCATGACTATGTTTAACTTAATGTCTGCACCTCTCTGTCACCAACTGTCTCTGGAGTGGAGGGTGGGGGCTTCATATCCAACAAATTACACCCCTGAACTTTTAAAACAGATCTAATGGCCTACTACAATTGTAAATACCCTATGGCTTCTTCTCCAATTGGGCCTCAATACAATGTCATCTAATATTTTCTGCCCATTCTGCATAGTTTTTGGGGACTTTCCACACCAGCACCCTTTGCCCAGTCCCTCTATTCTGACCTACTACATGTGTTTTCCAACACCAGTTACAATCAACCCTGGGCAGGGACGGCGCCAGAGAATTTTTAATACAGGTTCTGAGGAGGTGCTAGATCATTGACAGGGGGAGCTGTGCAATTATATATACATAAATACAATTAATAAAGAAGCAGTACTTCTCTTGAGTGGTTTTTATTCAAGGATTAAACATTTAGACTTTCATCAAAGTAAAAAATGCTGGTTTGTCCTTTTTCATCAATGTTCTCAAAAAAGCAGACTGCAGAGTGACTGTGTCTATGGGGTGACTGTCTGTCTGTGTCTCTGGAGGGCGGGCAGGCCAGCTGAATGAAGCTGTCCAGCTAGAGAGGGATAGTCCAGCAAGGGGTCTGTGATGCTCTCAGCATTCTTTGTTGTTGCTCTCAGCATCCTCTATTGAACTCTGTTGAGCAGGCCTCTGCATGACCCTCCAGACCTGTAAAAGTAAAGAAAGGATCCATTTCAGTTCAGTTACATCCATCTACACTTGACATAAACTACAGTTTTGACTGGGAAATGCAGTGGCATTACTTGAACTTGAATCCAAATGTGTTGACCTGATGGAGACCCATGCAAGTCCCTCAAAACACGGGTTCGATTCCAGGCTCTGGCAAGAGTATTTAGCTCTAAACTGGTCAATATATACACATCTGACAAAAGACCAGCTCGACCCTTGCCTGTAAACAGTTATTCTGACTGTCAGAGACCTTTAAATAGCCTGACTTACTGAAATTGGCAAAACTAGCCTGGCTAACATAGGTCCCTTTCTCAGGGCATATGATGAATGAAACAGGCTCGCCTTGAAAAATCAGATATACTGGCTATCTTTAGCAGGCCCTTGTCTACAAAAAGCAGTCCTCCCTGACGTTTTTGGAGTAGAATTGAGTGAAATACAAAATTGTTTACACACTGCCAGTGGGCGAGCCGAGCCTGACTCTGAGGCTAACTTCAAAACAATGTACCCTCGGGACGCAGTATCACTCCAATTGCAAGTCCACAAATCACAAAAATAATCGGAGCATCTGGCTAAAAGCACAATTCCCACATCTCCTAAAGGCTGCCCTCCTCGACCTTTTTAGTGTAGACCTAACTGTAAAATGGTGAACTTATGAACATGACGCGACCAAAACATGGCTGCCGCCTAAGCCTATGTGGTCTCCCTGGCGCATAGGCTTATTAAAAAGACTTTCACGCCCCAAATCAAAATTCTGAGCCGACAGGTCTGTGGGGAATTGCTTTTTCTCCTATAGGCTGCCCTCCTCGACCTTTTTGATGAACAATTCGCCGAGATGCAAAATGACTCACTAATTAAAAACACAGAGGAAAAAAGCTAGAGCTACAGTAGCTACTTTTCGAGTTCGGTTTTCCGTCACTTCAGACTCACGATCTAAAGGTCTAGAAGTGCTAAAACCTTCACCATAATTCAAGAGTAGTGTACTTTCACGAAACCAATCATTGATTCTAGCTTAAAATGTGTAAAAATAGGACTTACCGAACGTGGCTGCCTCCAACACTATCAGGTGATTCCAGTTGAAAACAACAATGGCCGCCGAAAACTAATTTATATTCGTAACGGCGAGCTGCGATTGGAAGCGAAATAAAACAGGAGCTAAAAACAGAGGGTGGGGGCTTGGTCAGCATACAATTTCCAGAAAGGATGTGTGTGCGTCTCGCCAAGCTCGCGCGTGTGTCAAGTAGGGTGACCACCTGTCCCGCTTTGCGCTGTATCGCACAGCATTTTCAATATGGGACGTGCGGGACAAGGGGTGAAAATGCTGTGCGACACAACGCAAAGCGCGACAGGTGGTCATCCTAGTGTCAAGGGGCAGGATGAGTCTGAGAATTTGGAGCACGCGCGCTGTAGAGCAATTCAATTGAATTCAATCATATATTGACATATCAAGGTGAAATTGCGTATGGTACTTCAGAATGATGTCATCTTGAAGGCACAAAGGTTTGAAAAACCATCAGTCAAAATTATATATGATTTATTAACACAAAGATATTGTGGCAATGTGGACATTTACATAAATACACTTCTTTCAGCCATTTTGTATTGCATTCCTTATTCAATTCAAATAACCCTATAGAAAGACATGTATTCCACAAATCTGTAACAATTTTCAAGTCGATTGGATCTATGGTTCATGAGGAGAAGGGTTTTGAAAGTTGTACCAAATTTGGACAGTACAGCAAAATCTATCATGGCGGACCTTATGGGTTCTTGAGGCTTTTTTGTTCCCCATGAGAAATAAGGCATGTGTACCAATTTTCAGGCATTTTGGAATAATGGGGCTCTGGGGAAATCACGTAGACTTTGGGCGAGGCTTATAGCGCCACCTATGGGCGTACATGGGCCATTAGCGGTCTGGGAGTAGTGAGTGACCTGTTGTATCATTGGGCCAAATTTGAAAAAATCTGGTCAAGGACTTTTACATTTACATTTACATTTAGTCATTTAGCAGACGCTCTTATCCAGAGCGACTTACAGTAAGTACAGTGACATTCCCCCCGAAGCAAGTAGAGTGAAGTGCCTTGCCCAAGGACACAACGTCATTTTGCACGGCTGGGAATCGAACTGGCAACCTTCAGATTACTAGCCCGACTCCCTCACCGGTCAGCCATCTGACTTTTTGAGCTATTGGGCCATTTAGCAGAGAAATATAATAATAAGAATAAGAATACTAACAAAAACAATAGGTTTCCTCCTACCGGAGGAACCCTAATAACTAGAGAGGGTACATTTGTAACGGATAGGAGTTTTAACTCGGATCCTTGAGGCACACAACCGACACGGTGAAATAATTTACAAAAAATATCCCTTTATTAATACACAGTTCTAAAAAAACAGAAGACTTAAGTCATGAGCAAATCGCAGCTCTACACCTGGTGCCAAAAGCTAATGTTAGCAAATCCACAGCAATTCACATCAAATTCACAGCAAAACCCACAGCAATTTCACTGCAAACCCACAGCAATTTCACTGCAAACCCACAACACTGCAAACATTATAGTACACCATAAACGTATGCCGCAAAACGGCGATAGGCTCATAACCCCCAGTCCCTCACGGAAGTAGCAGAAGATCCAGATTAATATAAAAGTAAGTAAAAAATAGCCCACTCATGAGAGGATTTGTCCAGCTATACCACCAGTCCAGACACCACTCACGACCCAGCTGATGACTCAGGGCTCCAGTGTAACGCAGCCGCAAGCGCACCGCAGTTCCACCAAAACTGTCCTTTCACAGCGGTGGCGTACGTTTCCCACAGAACTGCGGAAGAAGAACAAGATAAATCAGGACCCGCACTGGCAGTGAAGTTAAACCACCAGGCTGTTACACGGCAATGTGGTACAGGCAAGAGTATTTCCCTTCCCTTTGCTGCCGAAATCGAGAGCGTTGTATGTCTTTTGGCGGTGCTCACGATACCAGTGTTCTCCAGCGTTTCTTGACGTTGTTTCGTTGAGTGCGTTGTATGGTCCTTCAGCTCGATCGTAACGGTTGCTGTTGTTCCACTCTGTGGAGGTTCGTAGTTGAGTCCTTTCTGCGCGCCTGCCACCAACCAGCCCCCCCCGTTGAATGCCGTCCTCCGCATTTAATTCCTCCCGTCACCAATCACGTCGGTCTCATTAGAGACCATTTGGCACACCTGTTGGGGAACGCTACAAACCATACACCATTCTAAAATAATCACTTACAATTGTTCAACCCCGCCCCCTACCAACAGCCAATATTTACATGTCACAATCACAAAACACCCAAACATTGTCGCCCCGTTACACAATTTCTGGGGAAATTGTAGGGTGTGCTTGCTTGCGTCAGTTGCACAGGGGTCCGTTTTTTTATGACATTTTTACAACTGATATTTCTGTCTATTTTATATAAAAATGCATACTTATTATTTATAAAGATTACATAGATTTAAAAGCCTCTTTTTTTTGCTGCTCATTTACAACTCAAAATACGAGTGAAGTGTAGAATGAAATAGATGTCTTCTCATTTCCCCTGCAAGAGGCAGCCTCATAGCTGAATCACAACGAATACATTTGGCAGACCGGTGTAAAAATGTACCTAATCTCTATGATTTACATTTAGTCATTTAGCAGACGCTCTTATCCAGAGGCACAGGGTCGGGAATTGAACTTGCAACCTTCAGATTACTAGCCCGATTTCCTAACCGCTCAGCCATCTGACTCCCATTTTAAACGACCTTTTAAGTTTTTCCCTTCTCGTGATATTTTCAGGCATTTAGCCTACTCATATTGCATTCATTCATTAATAAAAAAAAACTTTGAATATTATTCTACGACGTTACCGGCAGTAGAAGATGGAATCGCGATTCAAACAGTACCATCTGCTAACTGAAAATATGCCCCAAAAAACGTAAATAAGCTTGACATTTATTTAGTGGAAAATCGCTCATTCATAAAAAGCTCACTGGTAGCGATCATTGTCAGTAACAACGCAAAATGTGATATAGCCCTGTGTGGAGAAGCTGCCCTGGTAAATTGTATTACTACAGTACACTAGACTACTGCTGTGTTCGTCTTGGTAGCGATTGCGTTGGTTGAATTAGATTTAACGTTCCGTTGTACGGTTTAGGCTGAAATTAATTATTTTCATGAACAGATTGACAAAGTTTAAGCTGTGGCAATGAAGTTCAGGTTAGTAGTCAGATAGTTTCACCTATTGAAAGACTTTTGATTTAAGTAGGGGGGTGCCGTTCTGTCGCCGTTTGACTTCCTAAACAGCAGATGTTTTTGTAGTGTGTCTCGCGTAGCCTACAGCGTTGCAGTGAGCAACACTGGTTTGAAACCACAGGTAATGATAATTTCACCAACAAATTGTTTACTTGTAATGTAATGTAATAATAAATCCTACAACGAAAATGTATTTGTGAGGAATGTTTATTTTAACGATTGAAAACAGATGCATCATAGACCACTGTAGTATGGTCTATGAGGCTAATCTGTCATGATGCTAATGCTTCAGTGAAATAGTAGATGTGGGCCTACTTCCTTAATAATATCAGCTAATATTGTACATTACATTTCACAATTGTGTTTCACATCACAAAGTAAAATGAGTAAATAGTTATCACCCTGGCCTCTTTGCTTGTGGCGTTTCTGCAGCTGCCTTGCCGTAAAGCTATAGTTAGCCTAGCTATCTCCCAAGTTAACAGATGCGAAACGAATGTTCTGCTACAGGTAGTCACGCGTGTTTTCGTGACGTTAGTGACGTTAGTAACGTCAGTGACCGTGGCTAGCAATTTAGCCACCGTTAGCTTCACTTTTCACCACAAAAACTAAACTTGAGCCTAAACCATGCAACGGAATGTAAATAAAAATACAAGCAACTCAATCGCTACCAAGACTAAACTTTTGACACCTAGGTTGTCTATGTAGGCCAAATATTGACGAAGATTTAGGGTGCCAAAAAGAAATAATAACTAGAAAGGTACATTTCCTGAAGAAAATGTGTGTGTTTGCTGAAAGCAGTTGAAACGATTGTTTTGATGGCTTGAATAGTGAAGAAGGTTTTACAAAAATTTTAAAAGAGGTATGTGCTTTAAAAACAAAATGGTGAGAAAAAGTGTTAAAAGTATATCTGTCATTGTTATGCATTGCAATATTTTCTTACTGTTGAAAATGGAGAAAAAACAGTTATGAAAAGAGTATTTTATTGACTTTCATAAAATTGTAATCGTTAAAAGTAGTGGTGGGCATAGATTATTTTTTTTAATCTAGATTAATCTCACTGTAATCTTGGCGTTAATCTAGATTAAAATGGCTCATTTGAATTCCACCGAAGGCATTCAGAATATGTGTGCTACCCAAATAATGACTAAAAGTAAGTCTTTGAGAACGGGTTTTCATAAGCCAGGTGGCGCATTAGACCAGGGGCTCATCTGTTTCCAAAATGCATCACAAACTGCTTGAGAAAGCTGTTCTACTATGATAATTGGTGATGAAAATAAATTATGTTCAATGAGATGTACTTGTGTTTATTAACTGTTTATTAGATTAGTTAGCTTGGCTGATAGAGCTGTGCTGACGGGCTTGCCTCGGTTGCACTCAAACAGTAGTTTGACGATGACTCTTCCCCTGCGCTACATCAGTGCTTGGCCCGGCATCATCCGCATTAGCTAAGGGATGTTTTGCGTTTAGGTGGTATTTGAGACTGGAAGAACTCCTACAGTAAACTAATTCCGCATAGCACAAGGTGCAAACAACCTTAGTCTTGTCGAGGTTTCCATTGGGAAGCTTCTTAAAAATAAATTTTCCCTGAAGCAAACCAGGCGGCTTCATAGCTGCATCCATGTTAGCACGTTACGTTTGATGTGATAATTTCATACACAAGGCATACACACAGGTTCAAAGACTCGTTCTCGCCCTCTACAGTGCAATTCGGCTAGGTATACATCCGCGCTAAAATATCAAGGTGAAAGTCATTATAGCTTGCGTAGTACAGACCCAGCTCCCAACCCAACTTTGAGAATAGATTAACGGCGATATTTTTTTTATCGCCCGATAAGTGTCTCACGTTAACGCAGCGCGTTAACGCAGCGTGTTAACGCCGATAACGGCCCACCACTAGTTAAAAGTATTAAAGAATGAAAGATTGAGAAACAGAAAAAAGTTTGAAGTTAGAAAAATGAGCAAATGTAGTGATGAAGAGTATATTGCATAACAGTTATCAATATCATAGCAGACAAAAGTATGTCAGCAGTATGAAGGTGAAAAGAAGTGTTGCTTTGAAACCAAAATGGTGAGACAGTGTTAAAAGTATATCTGTCATTGTTATGCATTGCAATATTTTCTCACGGTTGAAAAAGGAGAAAAAAGAGTGATGAAAAGGGTATCTTATTTAATTTCATAAATGTTAAAGCGTTATGTTAGAGCCATTTTATTTCATTCTAAACCTTTTACATTTTTAAACCCTTAGTATTAGTTAGACTTGTACACTTCTTATTTAAGATTCTTATATGTTTAATGTGTGCACCTTCCTGCCACAGTAAATTCCTTGTCTGTGTGATGTTTCTTGGCGAATAAAACCCATTCTGAAAAGTATTAATAATTGAAAGATGTAGAAACAGAAAAAAGTTGTAACAGTGAAGAGCGTTGGCCAATCGGATTGGTTCCTTGTTTCTTGTAACGTAGCAACTGTTGGTGATTGTCAACATTTCTAACCTAGAATCTAGGTTTTAGGTTCAAGATGAAGGATAAACTAATCATGTGTGCCTGCACAACCAGTCCTGTTCAGACACTTAATTTAAAGATGACATCAAAATAATAATCCATAGTGCAGGGTTGCCGATGTTGTCGTTGTCCCTGGTGAGTTTTTTAAATTCAATCTCGTCACATTATGTGACTTTGTTGTGCAACTGGAAAAGCTAGCTACTCTAACTCAGAATGCTGCTGCAAAAAAAGCAGAACTATTGTGGGTGGTAAATAAGATCATGCTACATCTAGCCAGCAGATCATTTCTTGCAAGTGTGTCAAAGTGGTATTTTTACAGACTGTATCAACACCGTAGGCGTGAATAATGCATGCATCGTCATTGTCGTCCATCTTTAGCCGAAGAAGCTAGAGAGAGGATGCAATGGGAGATTTCCTACAGTAAGCTAGATACTGCTTCAAATTGAAAACGGAGACGATCTTTTGATTAAAGACAAGTTCCTTAACCTCTGTTGTCAATATCGCCGAAAAGTAAATACTGTTACGAAGCATTTGTTTGTAGGTAACGAACGATAGACGTAGCTAGTTTCGCCGTTCTATGGCAGCTACAGTACTGTATGATGACAGTCGTAGCTAGCGTTGTAAGCACTCGTCACTAGAATGGCCATAACTTTAAAACAAAAAATCATATTTCAAATCTGTCTGCTGTTCTACATTGCCCACACAATTATGTATATATATATCAACTCTAACATGGCCTGTATCTTGTATTGAAAGTGCTCGAAAATTAGCTTGTCTAATGTATGGTGGACTGAGAAAACATATTTGTCAAAGCGGAGCGAGCGGATGTCGTGGGAGAATTCCTACTGTGTTAGATTTACTGCTTCAAATTGAAAACGGAGAAGAAATTTAGAGTAAAGACAAGTTTCTTAACGTCTGTGTTCAATATCGTCAACTAAAAGTAAAAACTTTTCAGTTACGAAGCTTTTGTTCGTAGTAACGCCAGCTGCAGTAAACCTTTCGTGACCCCGGTTTGGCTGTTCGTGACAGTCGGATATGACAGTGTTGAGACTCGATTTTGGCAGATTTCTGTGAAACTTTCTTAAAGAAAAATAATCTAGCTAGATTATGTACACTTTAAATTCAATGTACATACCTTTTTTGGCCAATTTGGTCGATTGTGGAAAAAAGTAGAACCGTTTTTAGTTATGGAGAGCCATCGCGCTAGCTTGGAATTGCGTTATCCCACTCATCACTTCAGTGGTCATAACTTTTAAACAAAATAGTCTATCTTAAATCTGTCTGCTGTTCTGAATTCACGACAAAAGTACGCACATTTCATACGCTTATCCTCTATCTTGTAGTGAAAGTGGTTAAAAATGAGGTTTTCTAAAAAAGTAATGCAGACGGAGAAGACTTTTGTCAGAATGGCTCCGTGAAATCGTCTTGATAAAGGATGATTTGCCTAACATGATCATATACATATTTACATCATTAGAAAGCCCTAAATCTTGTCTTCAAAATGGTATAAACAGTTCAGGTATATTATTTGAAAAAGTCTGCATATTCAGGCAGGAAAGTGTTAAACAGTGTCAAAAATTTACGCGGTGAGAAACAGTTCTGTCAGTGCATGACGTCACAATTGAATTTGACTTGAACATTCTGAACCATTGAAACCCATTCATTTTTTTTAGCACTTTAAACTTTAATACCTTAAAAACTTTAAAAGTTATCAATGAGAAAAGTAATAGCACACTAGAGCAGTTCAGACTTTATCAAATGAAGTTTGAACGGTGTTTCTAGCTTAAACGGTGTGAAAGGAGTAGGCGACGGAAAAAAGTGGGAGGAAAAAAATAAAAATAAAAAATCAAATCAAACTGGAGAGGGTACAATTTCTGGGGAAATTGTAGGGTGTGCTTGCTTGCGTCGGTTGCACAGGGGTCCGTTTTTGAATTACATTTTTACAACTGATATTTCTGTATATGTTATATAAAAATGCATACTTATTATTTATAAAGATTACATAGATTTAAAAGCATATTTTTTTTGCTGCTCATTTACAACTGAAAATACGAGTGAAGTGTAGAATGAAATAGATGTCTTCTCATTTCCCCTGCAAGAGGCAGCCTCATCGTTGAATCAAAACTAATAAATTTGGCAGACCGGTGTAAAAATTGACCTAATCTCTATGATTTAAACGTCATTTTAAGTTTTTCCCTTCTCATGATATTTTCAGGCATTTAGCCTACTCATTGCATTCATTCATTAATAAAGAACCCCCTTTGAAGATTATTCTACGACGTTACCCGGCAGTAGAAGATGGAATCGCGATTCAAACAGTACCATCTGCTAACTGAAAATATGCCCCCAAAACGTAAATAAGCTTGACATTTATTTAGTGGAAAATCGCTCATTTATAAAAAGCTCACTGGTAGCGATCATTGTCAGTAACAACGCAAAATGCGATATAGCCCTGTGTGGAGAAGCTGCCCCGGTAAATTGTACTACTACGGTACAGTACTAGACTACTGCTGTGTTCGTCTTGGTACTGTAGCGATTGCGTTGGTTGAATTGGATTTAACGTTCCGTTGTACGGTTTAAGCTGAAATTAATTATTTTCATGAACAGATTGACAACGTTTAGGCTGTGGCAATGAAGTTCAGGTTAGTAGTTAGATAGACTTTTGATTTAAGTAAGGGGAGTGCCGAACATGTTCCTAAACAGCTGTGTAAGTTAGATGTTTTTGTCTGTGTCTCGCGTAAGCTACAGCGTTGCAGTGAGCTACACTGGTTTGAAACCACAGGTAATGGTCATTTCACCAACAAATCGTTTACTAATGTCAGAATAAATCCTACAACGAAAATGCACTTCCAGTTACGAAGCGTTTGTTCGTACGATTAACGCCAGCTGCAGCAAACACTTACCCCAGCCCCGGTTTGGCTGTTCGTGACGGTCAGCTAAGACAGTCTTGAGCCTTTGATTTTTGCAGATTTCTGTGAAACTTGCTAAAATAAAAACGATCTAGCTAGATTATGTACACTTTAAGATCAATGTACATACCTTGTTTGGCCAATTTGGTCGATTGTGGAAAATAAGTCGAAACGTTTTTAGTTATGGAGAGCCATCGCGCTAGCTCGATTATAAGAGAGAACTAGAAAGGCATTTCCTGCTGAAAATGCGTTGGAATGCTGAAAGATGAAATTATTTTTCTTAAATTGCAGAAAATACAGAAATGAGAAAATACCCGCAAGCTGAAATGAATGTCAAAAATGTGTGAGTCACACAAAA
Organism: Osmerus eperlanus; assembly: GCF_963692335.1. Taxonomy (NCBI): domain Eukaryota; kingdom Metazoa; phylum Chordata; class Actinopteri; order Osmeriformes; family Osmeridae; genus Osmerus; species Osmerus eperlanus. The sequence goes on from NC_085041.1 coordinate 10,535,401, forward strand.
GAGGCAGTGTGGAAACTGAACTGCATCATCGAACAAAGCTAAGAGCTGAAATACAATGCGGGAGAAGCTGAAAGCTGAACTGTTAAACAGAAGAAGAAGTAGGCCTAGGCTAGCTAGTCATAAAAATAATATTATAGTCTTAACAGCTGAAATTATAGTTTGGATAGTAATAGCAGTAGCAGATGTGTGCATTGAGTGCGTTTACTCGGCTTTCTTAGTAGGATTCAATGTGTTGATTGAATGAAACATACAGCAGTAGGGCCGATACAGGAAGACACGGCGACACTTTGTTGCAGAAGGATGATGGTGCAAGTTTTGTCCGTGGAGCATACAACGATTAATAAAAAGAATCATGTAGACGCACTTATTGAGTAATCGCATAACTAATTACACATGTAATCGGAGTAATCGTATGGCATAAACCGACAATTGCTAGTAATCGGGTTTCTCATGGTCAAGTAAACGCACTCAGTGGCGTAGTAGAATAAAACAGTTCCATTAGCAATAGTAGTAAAAGAGATATTAGCGGCACCTGCAGAGTCACCTCTTGTAAATTGAATCAAACTCTGTCTTGTGACTCCACTAATCAGCTAATACCAATCACCTGCGTGAGAGACTGAGTGGTGCGTGTCTGTCGTTGCCACGGTGATGGTGCAGCTATGATTGCTAACGCGCTGAGGGCAGAGAATAACAGAAATGTAGCTAGAATCCACACCTCAAACAAGTTAACCTAGACGCAAAACTATACGTCCAATCCCAAAAATAAGGATATTTTCCGAGACCCAAGACTCGAAACCAGAGATGTCCTTTATATGTCTGTGCGGTCAGAAATACGACTCTACCGGCAGTTTAAAAAACATCTACAGTACTTTCGAATTTCTCTGACGAATTTTACTCACCTCTCCATTGAAGTTAGTGAGAGAATTTGAAAGGCTGCTCTCGCTTCAAGGCTCATAGCTGAAAATCTGTAAATGTGAGCTCTTTAGTAGTTACATTGGCTGAAAGAGGACAATTTTTCCTACATTTTAAGGTATAATTTGTTTCTGTAAGTTAAACTATATGAACGTTAGAGGAATTTGTTTGACAAATTAGTTGAATATCAGAAAAAGAGCAGCTCATTCATAAAAATCAAGAAGGAGCAAACATTTTAATGTATTTCAAACTGTCATAATTCAAAATTGGCTGAACATTTTAAAAAGCTGAATCATTTGGGAATAGCTGAATGTCTTGTGAACATTTTAAAGGTTGAATGGTGTCTCTAGCTGAAAGTAAGCTGAAGTAGTTACGTTTGAAAGAGGAGGAAGCTTTTTAATGATTTGAAAGGATTTACCATTACTTTTAATGGGAGAATAATTTGCACAAAAACCTTAATGTCTTAAAAAGTATAAAAGTGAGAAATACCAAAAGTCATAGCCATCATCTCCTGAAGGAGCTGAACGTTTTGATACAAAAGTTGTAGGAATCGGTTAAAGTATGCAGAACGAGTTAAAGGCCAAAAAACGGCGGAAGAACTAAGAAGTTGAAAAACAATAGTGAGAATGCTGAACAGCATTCTCACAACTAGAAAAGGCTGTTCCTGCGAAACAGCAGTGAGAATGCTGAAAACCTGAATGGGGATAACTGACCATGCTAAAAAATCTGAAATAGTATTTTTATATAAAATATACAGAAATATCAGTTGTAAAAATGTCATTCAAAAACGGACCCCTGTGCAACCGACGCAAGCAAGCACACCCTACAATTTCCCCAGAAATTGTACCCTCTCTAGCTTACATCTGAGATACCAAAATTCTACATGAATTGTAAATTAGGGTTTTTGAAACAGGTCAATTGTAGATAGAACCTTATAGTTCTAAAAACTAACAGCCGCCTTGGAATTATAAGGTTCTATCTTAAAAAACTGAAAAAGGAACAATGATTATCAAATAAGTTTAACAATTTACTTATACATACTGTTGGGATGTTCAATTTATATAATAAAAAGTGTATTTTTATTGGTTAATATGTTAAATCTTCATGCATTCATGCACTTACAGCTATAACACTATTTTTCCAGTGCGTCATTTTTCCTTTCATCTTTCTTATTCAAGATAATAGTAATTTAATAATGTTAAATGTAAATGAATGATTTAAAAAATACATGGTCTGATGAAGGTCAGGTCCTTCAGTTTATCAAAGTATTTTCAGTAGAAAACCAAAATGAGTTGAAAGAATATTTAAAATCAGTCTTTATTTTTTTAGTTTATCAAATCATTTTCAAACAATTTAAATGTAAAATTCATCATACATCACACATGGCAATACTGACACTCATTCAGATAAAACTAATCAGAAATGTTTTGCTTATGAACAAGGTATTTCAAACTCAAGACTGGTTACTTAAAATCGAACTTATTTGAGATTCTGCTCCTAGCAATGAAAATAATTTAATGCAATAACAATATACATAGTATCTCTTACTATACACATACATCATTTTTAGTAGAAAGTTATAAGCTGAAGCTTCAAAGCAACCGAAAGGTATTTTTGAAAGGGACTGGAGCAGCATTCCAACAATGATTTGAAAGGATGTACCATTACTTTTAAAAGGAGAATAATTTGCACAAAAACCTTAATATTTTAAAAAGTATAAAAGTGAGAAATGAGAAAATACCCGCAAGCTGAAATGAATTTCAAAAATGTGTGAGTCACACAAAAGAGGCAGTGTGGAAGCTGAACTGCATCATCTTAACAAAGCTAAGAGCTAAAATAGCCTACAATGTGGGAGAAGCTGAAAGCTTAACTGTTAAACAGAAGAAGTAGGCTAGCTAGTCGTAACAAGAATATTATCGTTTTAACAGATTAAATTATAGTTGGGATAGTATTAGCAGTAGCAGATTTAGCCTATGCGTTTACTCGGCTTTCTTAGTTGGATTCAATGTGTTGATGGAATGAAACATACAGCAGTAGGGCCGATACAGGAAGACACGGCGACACTTTGTTGCAGAAGGATGATGGTGCAAGATTTGTCCGTGGAGCATACAACGATTAATAAAAAAGATACATGTAGACGCGTTTATTGAGTAATCGCATAACTAATTACACATGTAAACGGAGTAATCGTATTATTGGCATAAACCGACAATTGCTAGTAATCGTGTTTCTCATGGTCAAGTAAACGTACCAATCACCTGTGTGAGAGACTGAGTGGTGCGTGTCTGTCGTTACGGTGATGGTGCAGCTATGATTGCTAACGCGCTGAGGGCAGAGAATAAGAGAAATGTAGCTAGAATCCACACCTCAAACAAGATAACCTAGACGCAAAACTGTACATCCAATCCAAAATATAAGGATATTTTCCGAGACCCAAGACTCTGCCGAAACCAGAGATATTCTTTATATGTCTGTGCAGTCAGAAATACGACTCTACCTGCAGTTTCAAAAACGTGTTCCTTTTGCTTTCCTGGTGCTTGTTTGTTTGGTTGCCACGGTGATGGCGCAGCTGTGATAGCTAACGAGCTAGGCAGAGAGAAAAACGAACATTTACCTAGCATCCACACCTCAAACAAGTTGACCTAGACGCAAAACTATACGTCCAATCCAAAATATAAGGATATTTTCCGAGACCCAAGACTCTGCCGAAACCAGTGATGTCCTTTATATGTCTGTGCGGTCAGAAATACGACTCTATCGGCAGTTTCAAAATCTTGTTCCTTCTTGCTTTCTCTGACTGATTTTACTCACCTCTCCATTGAAGTTAGTGAGAGAATTTGAAAGGCTGCTCTCGCTTCAAGGCTCATAGCTGAAAATCTGTAAATGTGAGCTCTTTAGTAGTTACATTGGCTGAAAGAGGACAATTTTTCCTACATTTTAAGGTATAACTTGTTTCTGTAAGTTAAACTATATGAACGTTAGAGGAATTTGTTTGACAAATTAGTTGAATATCAGAAAAAGAGCAGCAAGCAGAGTGGCACACTCTGCTTGCTGCTCATTCATAAAAATCAAGAAGGAGCAAACATTTTAATGTATTTCAAACTGTCATAATTCAAAATTGGCTGAACATTTGAAAAAGCTGAATCATTTGGGAATAGCTGAATGTCTTGTGAACATTTTAAAGGTTGAATGGTGTCTCTAGCTGAAAGTAAGCTGAAGTAGTTACGTTTGAAAGAGGAGGAAGATTTTTAATGATTTGAAAGGATTTACCATTACTTTTAATGGGAGAATAATTTGCACAAAAACCTTAATGTCTTAAAAAGTATAAAAGTGAGAAATACCAAAAGTCATAGCCATCATCTCCTGAAGGAGCTGAACGTTTTGATACAAAAGTTGTAGGAATCGGTTAAAGTATGCAGAACGAGTTAAAGGCCAAAAAACGGCGGAAGAACTAAGAAGTTGAAAAACAATAGTGAGAATGCTGAACAGCATTCTCACAACTAGAAACGGCTGTTCCTGCGAAACAGCAGTGAGAATGCTGAAAACCTGAATGGGGATAGCTGACCATGCTAAAAAAGCTGAAAATAGTGAAAATTTAGTAGAAAGTTATAAGCTGAAGCTTCAAAGCAACCGAAAGGTATTTTTGAAAGGGACTGGAGCAGCATTCCAACAATGATTTGAAAGGATTTACCATTACTTTTAAAGGGAGAATAATTTGCACAAAAACCTTAATATTTTAAAAAGTATAAAAGTGAGAAATGAGAAAATACCCGCAAGCTGAAATGAATTTCAAAAATGTGTGAGTCACACAAAAGAGGCAGTGTGGAAGCTGAACTGCATCATCTTAACAAAGCTAAGAGCTAAAATAGCCTACAATGTGGGAGAAGCTGAAAGCTGAACTGTTAAACAGAAGAAGAAGTAGGCTAGCTAGTCGTAACAAGAATATTATCGTTTTAACAGATTAAATTATAGTTGGGATAGTATTAGCAGTAGCAGATGTAGCCTATGCGTTTACTCGGCTTTCTTAGTTGGATTCAATGTGTTGATGGAATGAAACATACAGCAGTAGAGCCGATACAGGAAGACACGGCGACACTTTGTTGCAGAAGGATGATGGTGCAAGTTTTGTCCGTGGAGCATACAACGATTAATAAAAAAGAATCATGTAGACGTGTTTATTGAGTAATCGCATAACTAATTACACATGTAAACGGAGTAATCGTATTATTGGCATAAACCGACAATTGCTAGTAATCGTGTTTCTCATGGTCAAGTAAACGTACCAATCACCTGTGTGAGAGACTGAGTGGTGCGTGTCTGTCGTTACGGTGATGGAGCAGCTATGATTGCTAACGCGCTGAGGGCAGAGAATAAGAGAAATGTAGCTAGAATCCACACCTCAAACAAGATAACCTAGACGCAAAACTGTACGTCCAATCCAAAATATAAGGATATTTTCCGAGACCCAAGACTCTGCCGAAACCAGAGATATTCTTTATATGTCTGTGCAGTCAGAAATACGACTCTACCTGCAGTTTCAAAAACGTGTTCCTTTTGCTTTCCTGGTGCTTGTTTGTTTGGTTGCCACGGTGATGGCGCAGCTGTGATAGCTAACGAGCTAGGCAGAGAGAAAAACGAACATTTACCTAGCATCCACACCTCAAACAAGTTGACCTAGACGCAAAACTATACGTCCAATCCAAAATATAAGGATATTTTCCGAGACCCAAGACTCTGCCGAAACCAGAGATGTCCTTTATATGTCTGTGCGGTCAGAAATACGACTCTATCGGCAGTTTCAAAATCTTGTTCCTTCTTGCTTTCTCTGACTGATTTTACTCACCTCTCCATTGAAGTTAGTGAGAGAATTTGAAAGGCTGCTCTCGCTTCAAGGCTCATAGCTGAAAATCTGTAAATGTGAGCTCTTTAGTAGTTACATTGGCTGAAAGAGGACAATGTTTCCTACATTTTAAGGTATAACTTGTTTCTGTAAGTTAAACTATATGAACGTTAGAGGAATTTGTTTGACAATTTAGTTGAATATCAGAAAAAGAGCAGCATTCATAAAAATCGAGAAGGAGCAAACATTTTAATGTATTTCAAACTGTCATAATTCAAAATTGGCTGAATATTTGAAAAAGCTGAATCATTTGGGAATAGCTGAATGTCTTGTGAACATTTTAAAGGTTGAATGGTGTCTCTAGCTGAAAGTAAGCTGAAGTAGTTACTTTTGAAAGAGGAGGAAGCTTTTTAATGATTTGAAAGGATTTACCATTACTTTTAATGGGAGAATAATTTGCACAAAAACCTTAATGTCTTAAAAAGTATAAAAGTGAGAAATACCAAAAGTCATAGCCATCATCTCCTGAAGGAGCTGAACGTTTTGATACAAAAGTTGTAGGAATCGGTTAAAGTATGCAGAACGAGTTAAAGGCCAAAAAACGGCGGAAGAACTAAGAAGTTGAAAAACAATAGTGAGAATGCTGAACAGCATTCTCACAATTAAGAGAAACAGGAAAACAATAGTGAGTGTGCTTTGCCATCTCACATATATATTATTATTGTGAGAATGATATATGTGAGAGAACAAAGGTTGTGCCCTTGCCGAAGGCAAAGCACACCCAATAAAACTAACAATAACAATAGGTTTCCTCCTTACGGAGGAATCCTAATGAAGATAAAAGTTGCACAGGAAGTCAGCAATTAAACAAAAAAACAACATGTATATCTATCTGTATAGTGTCTCACTCACTCACTCTCACATCCTTTACTCACTCTCTCACTTCACTCACTTCACGCACGCAGTCACTCACTCGGAGAGGGCATACTAGAGTATTCAAACCTTGCTTCTGATTAAGCAGCATCACTGGAAAATTTGCCTTGATAAATATAAGCATATCAGCATTTTTAGGAGTCAACCTGTTCCTCTTCTCATCTAAAATATGTCCTGCTGTGCTGAAAAGTCGCTCGCTATCTACACTTGTACAAGGTGCGGAGAGCAAGACTCGTACTGCTTGTGCGAGAGCAGGAAAGAGGTCTTTATTGGCCTTCCAAAAAGCAGTGGCTGTCCATGACTGTTTTCGTTCGAATGAGGGTCTCACAGAGTAACGTAGCACGTGCGATTCTGAAAATTATTAATAGTTCATCATACAGTATATAGTTTAAAAAATATTAAACTATTTTCCGATAGGCAAAAACTATGGCAAACGCTATAGTATGGCTTCAAAATGTACAATTAGAGGCTAACAAGTAACACTAGCAGGTAGTAGCATTGCTACGAGTATTATGCTAGGTTGCTAGGTAACGGAAGCTAACTAAAGCTAGCTAGCTTTCGTTTTGGAAAACAAACTCTGGTGGAAGTGTCGGAAATATTTAGAACTCACGCATCTAAAGGTTAAAGAATCATTTCTTACCATTGGCGGCCTGAAATGCCTATCTAACGTTTTATTGAAACGTCTCTGATAGTAGTTCTCGCAGATTTTATGTAATCTGATCGGCCATGTTTGATCGGCCGTTTTGAGAACGCAGATCAAAACCGATAATGGGAATATAGGCCGATATGGATCGGCGCAGATCAGATCGGAGCATCCCTAAATATTTCCATTTGTTAAAACAGCTAGAGCTACTTGCTTCGGCCGAGTCCGACATCTTCCACTTCAAACCGCTAGAGCCCGCGCTTATGCAGCAAAAACTCACGTCCCCCGTGCAACTGCATTACAGCTAGCTAACGATTTTAAAGAGGCAGCGTTCACTTTTACCCTAAGACGATACATTTAGATTTTAATTCAATATCGATTTGTACAGAACTGTTTGACTAATTTACAGTATGTAACGCAAGTACATTACAAGTAACTGTAATTAAATTACCTAAAAATGCAGTCATGCTATTTTAGTCAATGCTATTTTCCAAGATGAGCAGTTTATTTGAGTTTTGTTTAAAACTTTATTGAAAATTGAAAGGTTGTGGAAGTAGGCCAGACTTTATTAGAATAATCTGGTGTATATTTAAGATTTTTTGACACAATTTTGAAAAAGGTTAAGATTTGCGAGGATTAAGATATTTTCAAAGATTTGTGATTTTCTATCATTTTATTTGAAACTTCATTGAAAAAGTAAAGGCTGTGGAAGTATACCAGACATTGTTAAGATACTCTGGTGTCTGTTTGAGGTTTTATATTCCTAAAAATATTATAAAAGTCTACATTTTTCAAAATGGTATGGGTTGTTTTCACCCAGTCCCTTACACGATGCTGCAAAATAGCGTCTTCCGAATGTGAGACGAATGTCGAATATGAAACTAACTTCACCTCGGTCAATTAACACACTGTTTCGATGTATTTAGTGTGAAATGCTCCCACACCTTGGATGACTTGGGTCGTACTGATTTCTCTGCCTCCGCCATGTGTTTCAGAACAACGTTACTCAACAACGTCTCTCCGATGGCCTTTCCTCTACCTCTGCTCCGCGCTCAACTAAACATCTCCGCGACATATTGAGTAATAATCGCGCGACACAACGAATCGATAATGAAATTCGTTGCCAACACTTTTAATAATCGATTTTAATCGATTAAATCGATTCGTTGTTGCAGCCCTAGTTAGGAGTCTTCAGACAGGGACGTTGTTACTGACACGTAATGATCACTAGAAGTCGCTTCTTGCCAATGGTCTAATTAGATACAGTTAGGGGTGGGCGATATGGCCAAAATCTTCTATCACGGTATGAGTCATTTTATATCATGGTTACGGTATATATTACGGTATAGTAATTGTTCTGTACATTTAATTAAGAAATGGTACAAAATAACCATACCATACTTCATCATCCCACTCGATTATTTATTACAAACAAAAACAACTGCCTCACATGAGACAACACTTGAGTTAAAAACAAAAGACTCCAAAAAGTTACGAGTATGAGCGTTCCGATTGGCTGATACGCAGTCATGCCATCCGTGTGGTGACCTACTCACAGCTCAATACGGATCGTTAAAGCTCGGTCGATATGTTAAAGCCTCAGTTTGATATTTCCCGGCATGACCTCACTCTCAGTTAGTAAGTAGTTAGCCTTCACTAGTCATCCTAGATCAAGAATGCTAGCAACGCCACCAGTGTAATTTTACAACAATAATTTTACAGCACGAGACATAAAACTTGAACAACAAATCGAATTGGTTACCTGCAGAATGGGTCATCAAATATATAATTAATTAGCATCGGCATGGATGTGGTCCGCTTACACAAAATACACTCCGTTCCGTCAGACCAACGCAAATGTGCTTCAAGGTCAAACGAAAATAGCAAATCAAATAAAAGTTAAACTACAATTCTAAATATCGCAAGAATGCGATTTATATGATGGCTTATATACAATACAACAACCAGACATTTAATTGACACGTGTAATACAAAAATATAGTATAAAAGTATACCGCGGTTGAAACGGTATAGCCAAATCTCTCCCGGTAGACACATTTCTACCGTCGCACGGTATATACCGTCATACCACCAAGCCCTAGATACAGTTATAGGCGACTGCCAAAAATTAGGCAAGAGTCATTAGTTTGGAAATTCTAGGTTATAGGCTTACTTGATGTTACATGTTGATGCTTAGCCTATTCAATTTAACAACTTTCGGAATGACAAGACGGGCAGTGGATAATATCATACTGGTTGAGAATGTCTATTGTGGTTTTATTTGGGCTATTACTGTAACATTGGGACTCCAGTTCCAAGTGTGGATGGAGGGGTTACACAAAAGCAGTGGTGCATTATGTGTAAAACGAAAGTTGCATTTGATAAATCAAGTAGGTGGCCTCTCTACTACAACTAGCCAGACAAATCATTTAGAATATGTTTTGTTCCCTTTACTCTCTGGCATTGCATTATGCACAGGATTTCTTCTTTTTTTCAGCTGGTAAACGTGAAGGCATCTTTCAGGCTGTTTGAAAGGTGCGGCATCCCATCCCCCCTTCTAATGATCGATCGTGTAGTGTATCAAAAGATTAGGGCTCATCAGTTTCTTTCAAGGCTGTCTACTCTATTCCAGTTCCAACATTCCCAGCATTCCATTTTGATACTTACAGCTCAAGAATACATTTAATTTAGCTTACTGTTATGTTCACGCACTCTTTGTACAGAATATGGGCATTCATTGCAGCCAGATTCTAAGAAGCTGTAAAATACAGCTACTCATTTATACTACTAGATATTTCTGAAATGCTATTGTAAGCAATTGTATTGAGTAACCTGTTATTATGTTAGGCAGGGTATAAAAAAAGGGGGACTTGGATTCTGAAGGAAGAAGTTGTGTGCAAAGAGAGTGGAGACAATTGTGGCCAGCCGCACCGAGAAGTCAAGGAGCCCTGTAGTCTGTCCGTGTCTCTAATTATTGTCAATTATAAACATTCAAGAACAATCAGTTAAACTATTGTGAACAGTGATCATAACACCCTCCGCCCATACCGTCATCTCCTTTCATTAGGCCTACTTATATTCATAAACGGATTAGTTTACCATTGCGCTTACCAGTCAACAAACAAACGCCCATGTAAAGCTAATGCACTTCATAGAATTCAGAAATGTTTTTGGCATCATTTTGCACGTAATTATAGGCTATATATAAACTAGACATATTTTTCTGGACAAACAAATATTATTTAGGCTATACAACCTTTGTCTGAATGACAGACTGCAATGGAACCCTGCAACATCTGTTTTAATCTTAATCTGCAATTAAACCAAAACATGAGTAAATTTGCCTTAAATGAGCTTTTCCGGTGTGATTAAAAAATACTGATGATAAAACACATCTAGTAAAAAGTCTAGAAAGCAGGGTCCTGGAATTTGATTGAGTGCGAAGACACAATTGGGGTCAAATTACCCCTGCTCTACGCTTCTAGTGTTAAGAGGGTAGAATATTCACTGTGTTTAAGGTGAGTATTTTGATTAAACATATGTGTGTATTTTTTTCTTTAGTATGGCCTCAGGAAGAGTACATAGTGGAGTACTCTCTGGAGTATGGCTTCCTCCGGCTCTCCCAAACCACCCGACAGCGACTCAACATCCCCGTCATGGTGGTCACTCTAGGTAAGCTACATTAAGTGCAACTATTAAACTTTGGACAAAAAGTTGTACATGGCCTGGAATTCCTACTGCGGGAAGATTAATATTCTGGCCAAGCCCCCAATGTGTTATGTCCCTCTTTGAACTTTCACGGCTAAGGTGTTAAGCACGATGTCTAGGGGGAACCTGAGGGTATAACAACTGTAGCCACAAAGAACACAAACGAGACAGGGTGTCAATAGCCAGGTGTTTATTAACAACAAAGTCGTCACAGGAGAACCATGAACGGTACCAATGAAAATAAAACAACAAAAGTGCTAAATACCCTGCCTAACCTAAATAATACAAAAGCAGTGGCACTTACAGGGATTCTGACAACAGGGGAATGTACTCCAAATTTTTCAAGAACAGCTTTCAATTTACTTTGGGTATTCCTTGTTTAGCTAATTTTACAGGGTTGTTAAGACGTTGACATAATGAGTGACTGGGGTACAGCGAAGAGGTTAATTTACATTTGAGCTCAGTACAGAGCCATTATTCTGCCAGATATACATTAGTTAATTACAACTAATCAGTGATGTAAGACAACTGCAAGCTCTTTATTGAATGTATGGGGAATCAAACCCTTAACATGTACACAGGGGAAATCACTGTTTCATGGTTTGCAGATGAGCAGTTGTGAGTTAATGTATGCGATTCAGATAACACTTTCTTAATTTTGAGATCCTTGACATCCTCATGTAGTTGATCAGTTTGACTTACAATCTAAGAAGAATATCAACTATAAAGTGAATGTGACTTTAGTTAAGTAAAACAAATTACAAAGAGAGCATAATAGGCCAGCCATAGCTAGAGCTTGTTTGTGGGAGCAGAGACACTTTTGTTATTGTTAACTAAATCTAATCAATACAATCAAGTCTTGAACTTTATGTAACATGTCTTGCATGCATTGAATTACTTAAGTCTGTAACACATAACCATCTCTTAACTCTTGGTGTCTTATCAGCTGCCTATTCTCCAAACTAATATTAGTCAGTATGTTTACATGCACACTGATATGTTACTATTTTTAGGGTGGACAGATTTTCAATTTTGCTCCTTTTTTATTTTTAAAATGTATGTAATCTTAACGCGACTTAAACAAATCGTTAGTGTAATGTTTGTAACCTCCAACGGCTTTCAAAAAATACCTTTTTGTGACAGTTTGTACTTTTTTGCTACAAGCTCCCGCTTAACCCTTGTGCTGCCTTCGGGTCACACGACCCAAAGGTTCATAACGAACCATCGTTGTGTTTACCCAATTTTACCCAATACAAAAACAAATAAAAATAATTTTCTTTTAATCTTTGCAATGTGGGGGGTCTGAGACAGCCCAACGGTTAAAAGAAAATGCTTCACTTTGTTTTTGTATGCGGTAAATTTGTCACAATACGACAGTGGGTCACAATGACTGATGGGTCAGAATGACCCGAAGATAACACAAGGGTTAAAGATATTGAGATTGGCAGCACCTAAATGCTTTTTGGCATTCTATATGAATGTTACTGTTCTATGTCAGAAACATTTGTTTCCAGCCTTGGTTTTACTTCAGTTTTATAACTGGCAAGAATAAATGTCTTAACTGATGCTGTCATTGAGTTGGTGTGATTGTTGATAACAATGTTAACTAATTAGTTATCCAGTCACAAGTACTGTAGATAGCTAGTTATGGTCATCTAGCTCTTAAAATTCTGACTGGCTGTATTTTGACCAGCTGATGTACATTTACATTTATTCATTTAGCAGACGCTTTTATCCAAAGCGACTTCCAAGAGAGAGCTTTACAAAGTGCATAGGTCACTGATAATAACAACAAGATAGCCCCCAAAACATTGCGAGTAGCCAAAACATGAAGCACATAATGTGAACAACCAAAATAAGTGCCAAAGGGAAGAACCATAAGAGCATGTAGTTATGTATTGGCATAGATAACTCATTGTACAGCGGGTAGTTCCGACCTTGAAATCTGACTGATTGGCAGACGTTGTAAATTGATGATATACCACAGGTTAACCTTTTCACAGTTTGATTAGAGAAATTCATCTTATTCATCTTGCTGCTTTTTAGCTAGCCAGCATTTCATAAAAATATTAAATAATTGGATAGTCCTTTGACTCCCAGATGAGCATTATATTATAATAGGGTTGCCTCTTATCTTAGGTGACAACTGATTCTTTTTGTTTTTAGATCCTCTGAAAGATCAGTGCTTTGGAGATGGTTTCAGCCGCTTTCTCCTGGATGAGTTCCTCGGCTACGATGATATCCTCATGTCCAGTGTCAAGGCTCTGGCTGAGAATGAGGAAAATAAAGGTAGTTTTATGTGCATTGTTTGTTAAGGAAATACACTTCACAAAAATACAAGAAAGTACACTTCCTTCTAATCTACTCACTTTTGTCCTATTTGAATATGTGGCCATTTTCAAGCAGTTTTTGCACTTTGTCAACAGGTTTCCTTAGGAATGTGGTATCTGGTGAACACTACAGATTTGTAAGCATGTGGATGGCTCGCACCTCTTACCTGGCAGCTTTTGTCATCATGGTCATATTTGTAAGTGGTTCAATGCACCTTTTCTGTAGCAAATTAGCTGTAAAATAATCATCCCAATGGCAACCTTTAATTTTAGATCAAGGGACCTTACATCCCTTGGTTTTTGTGGTGTACATGAGGGAAAATTAGTTTGTGCCATACATGTTTTTTTTTATCAATCTTGTTTCTTTCCATACCTACAGACCCTGTCAGTCTCTATGCTTCTGCGTTACTCCCACCACCAGATTTTCGTTTTCATAGGTGAGCAGATTTTATCCCAACCTTGCAAGGGAGCCCTGAGTACAAGATGTACTAGAAAATATAGACAGACTAAATATAGGTGAAAGACATATTACACAAGTTAGTACAAAATTCATAAAATATAAAGAGTCAAATTCAATAATACTCCATATACAAAATAAAAACATTACAGATATCTAAATATAACTCACCACCAGTCTTTTGGCCATATAGCAGTGTAGTGTGTCTAATTTAAAATATTTCTATAGTTTTCCTAAATCCTAAATCTACCTTTCAGAACAGAGTTCTAAATTCTTAAGATTAACCTTGTTAAAGGGCCAGATTCAGCCCGTTGGCCCACAGTTGAATTGGTCTGATATAGGCCTTTGTATCAGTGTCACAGCGTTCTTCGGCCCCTTATAGCAAACACTTATAATACACCCATCATGCTACATCTTACCGCAAAACCAGAACCCTCAAATTAAGGAACATCTGTAAATAATATTACTACTAATATATACTAATACACACACAAAATGCAAACATTTTACAATAAATTATTTGTGTGGTAAATAACATTGTCCATAAATGTAAATGTGAAACATTTTGGATAATCTCTCTTCTGCACAGATTGCGCACGAGAGTCATTGACTAAGTAGTAGCAACTGCTTTATTATGCCAAAACCTAATTTCATTGATGAGATTCACAAACGTATTTGTCCTTAAAGGGGTCATTTACTGGATTTCACACTGTTCCTTAAGGTCTCCAAATAGGGTATGTAACATTGGTTGGGCTGAAAATGGCCCGGGTGCTGTTCTATGCGCCCTAATGCACCCTGTGAAATAGCCCTGGAATAAAACGAGAGCTTTTCTCCCTTTTATGGTATGCTCATGAATATATAGATGAGCTGCGCGCTGATTGGTTGGTTCACAACGAGTGAAGCTACGGAGCAAAGACGCAACACGGCCAACAGCACTCACTGAAACATCGAAGGTGGCCAGTGTATTGTATTTTCTGTTTCTTAATATTAAATAAATCACTCTTTGTCTTAAAAAAACATAGAAGGTGGAGACTTGAAATAAAAACGTACAAATAAATCTACTGTGTCTACACAACACTGTTTTCAACAGATTGACTAGATATCATTTGAAATGATAACGTTAGTTGTTTCCACTTCTGTTGTTCAAGCAAACGGGATCGACTTAGGTGGGTAACGTTACAGCTTAGCAACCAAACTATCGTGATTCAACTCAGTTTCAGTTAGCTATCTTGCTAACTAATAAAAAATAACCTGACAAAGATCTGGACAAACATGCATCGTGAATTGTAGATTAACGTGACAACACAGGTTATTTATTCGAATGAAACACAGTCAGCAACATGAAATAACGTTAGCCCCATTGCCAATAAACTAAATCATCACACATTCTACCTATGCTAGATACAGGATACGTTAGCATTGCTAATAACTGTCAGCATCAAAATCATACTACAGCTTGCGGTTGTGATGAACATAAGGTCGGAACAGCACCTCTTTTCAGCAACAGCTTCATAGCAAATCCTGCTTTACATTGTCCCAGGTTTTCAAAACTGTCCTCTGTGAAATGGTTAGAGCAAATGTGTAATTGAGGGTCGAACTGCACAGGGATCTTCTCATAGACACACTTCACAGCCGGTCGAGTGTTTGGTTCTTTGGGAAGACTCTGAAAAGTGTCAGCATTCCCTGTACAGCCTGGAACACTGCATTTACGACCGTAGTCCATTTTCAATATCCTTGAAAAACGTTCTTCTTTGTAATTCCTTGGAAGTACACAGAGCAGCGTGCAGCAAATTTTGGGGCGTGACAAAGGTACAGACCAGAGCCAAAAAAGGTGGAGCCACATTTTTGACGTCACAAATGTGGATTTTTTGAAACCGCTCGTTTTACAGCAGCAGTTTCAAATTGTGAGATTTAGATAGGAAAGAGGTGTCAATGGACTTTGAGATTTACTGTATGTCCATTTTACCCACCGAACTGTCGTTATTCAACTAGGACAAGGTACTCTCGGTTTTGCAGCCAATGACCCCTTTAAAGTCATACAATTAAGGTGTACAGCTTGACATCCGTCCAAAATGTATGATAATGTATTTTCGTTTTGATCTTTTTTTCCCCCCACTCTGCCCTCAGTGGACTTACTGCAGATGTTGGAAATGAATATGACCATTGCCTTCCCTGCAGCTCCTCTGCTCACCGTCATTCTGGCCCTTGTGGGTAAGATCCTTCAAGTGTTTTGGACCATACCTAGAAATAACAATTCTATTGTATTCTATTAATAAACGCACAGCAAATTAAGATATTGTTTGCCTTTATTGATGCATTTCTGTCCTCTTATGCACATGACTGAAATGTTAAATAATTAATTTGGCTTGTTAATTTGTCTTTCCTTCCTTTGACCGTCCAGCGGTTTGGAATTAAAGTAGAACACCTCTGTGGGATCTGGCATTGCATTTTTTGTAGTGCGTATAAGTCATGTGCATACAGTTTTACATAGTAGAACACATGCATTGTTTGTGACAAATTGAATTATATATGTTATATTATAGCGGTTCATGTTGTTTAATTGTAACTTGTTTAACTACATGCTCTTATGGTTCTTCCCTTTGGCACTTACTTTGGTTGTTCACAATGTGTGCTTCATGTTTTGGCTACTCGCAATGTTTTTGTGGCTATCTTGTTGTTATGATCAGTGACCTATGCACTTTGTAAAGCTCTCTCTTGGAAGTCGCTTTGGATAAAAGCGTCTGCTAAATGAATAAATGTAAATGTAATTTTCTGCATTTCTTCATAAATATGGGGGAAATGACCAAGTTCAGACACTTACATAGTTTCCCCCCTCCTTTCCACAGGCATGGAAGCCATCATGTCAGAATTTTTTAATGACACAACCACAGCCTTCTATATCATCCTAATTGTGTGGTTGGCTGACCAGTATGATGCTATCTGCTGCCACACCAACACCAGCAAACGTCACTGGCTGAGGTAAAACCCAAACACATCTGTAAACACCAGCACTGGTCATGTAAGTGGCTTGTTTGGTGTCTAAGCAAATCCATACACTACACCAATACAATTGGCTGGAGAAATGGGATCACACAAGCATAAGCCAAACTCAGCTGCAATTTGTCATGCTATAGGTGGGAGTCAGGTGGGAGTCAGGTGGGAGTCAGGTGGCTGAGCGGTTAGGGGAGTGGGCTAGTAATCAGAAGGTTGCTGGTTCGATTCCTGGCCGTGAAAAATGACGTTGTGTCCTTGGGCAAGGCACTTCACCCTACTTGCCTCGGGGGAATGGCCCTGTACTTACTGTAAGTCGCTCTGGATAAGAGCGTCTGCTAAATGACTAAATGTAATGTAAATGCTATTCATAATTTTTACTCAGTCCTTTGTCCTTATTTTTGAGGCAATTTCAGCTAAGACAGTCCCTGTTGTTTCTTTTCAAGGTTCTTCTATCTGTATCACTTTGCGTTCTACGCCTACCACTACCGTTTCAATGGGCAGTACAGCAGCCTGGCACTGGTTACTTCCTGGCTCTTCATACAGGTGATGTGGAAGTTCAATTAGTCAATGCCTTTAAAAAGCATTCAGATTCCTTACATTTGTACAGATTTAGTTATTTTGGGACTTAATTTAGATATTCTATTTACAAAATCCACAAGGGATAAATGCCCCCCAAAAAGTAATTGCATTAGTAATTGTAAAAAAAAAAAATATTAGGTGTGCTTGCTCTCAAGGCACACTACTGTTATCTCACATATTTATTATTTCCCACCCTAACTGTGCGTCTCGTTTTTGAATGCGTTGTTGCTATTACTTTCTGGAAGGTTCCATTGCAAGGTTTAAGACATATGTCACACAAACATGTGGGGTTCTTGTTTGATACCAGCAATTTAAATGTTACTTCCACTGTTAAAAAAGGGGAAACATCCAGGATGACCTTAAGCAATTTATTAGTAGTCAATAAAATAGGATAAAACCAAAAGGTTTAAAAGTGATGGCAAATGACCCCTGTAGAATAAGCATAAGTCACAACGTCACAAATCCACCCTTAAAAATATCCTGAGCTGGGGGTGTGGTCCAATTAACCAGCTGTTGTCCATCTCGTTGATCCCTCAATCTAAATCAACAAATGTAAAGTATATAACTGAATAAAAT
Organism: Osmerus eperlanus; assembly: GCF_963692335.1. Lineage (NCBI taxonomy): Eukaryota > Metazoa > Chordata > Actinopteri > Osmeriformes > Osmeridae > Osmerus > Osmerus eperlanus. The sequence continues at coordinate 10,553,373 of NC_085041.1, forward strand.
AGCCAAATAACACATGCACATGTTAGGATCAAGTGAAATGACAACAGCTTCAATGAATGTCCCATTTATATTACCACCACAAATATTTAAGATTTTGTGATGAAAAAAGCTGCTAACACTAGCTAGCTAACTAGCTAGCCTGGCTGTGCCCTCCTACGTACTTCCGCTCAATTTTGATTTTGCTTCTGTACTAGGTCTGGGCTTGAGGTACGTAAGTCAGATGTCTCCGGTTAATTTTCTACCTGTCAAATCAGCGAACAGAGGGAGTGGCTGAGAACGATGACGTTGATGTTGTGCGCTAGTTTGTGTTTTAGTGCCGTAATGGCGGCGGAGAAAGATGCGAGCGAAGCCATTCGGTCCGTTGTGGAAACGCTGCTGAATATCCAGAAGTTAAAGCTGGAGCAAGAACAATCTTTGATCCCCACGGGGTTCGTTTGATTTTCCAGCTAGCTCCGTTAGTCGTGAAGGAGTTGGCTAAGGCGAACGCTAGCGATTGGTTATGGCAGATCCAGAGTGGCTCTGGGCAGATCCAATAGTTTTAAACTTCAACAGAGACCCACCTTCAAGGAAGTTAACGCTTGTCAATGGAGGGAGCCCAGACTCTCTGTACAAATGAAATGTATGAGAGTCTGGTTAGGACCAGGCTACTAACTAGCTAGTTGCACTCACAAATGTCACAATGTCATACAACATTGGCCTTTATAGTGCAAATCTTGTTCAGTGGAGACCGACGCAGTGAACAATAAGCTTTGTCGGTTTAAGCAAAAAGCCCGTCTACGGGTTCACTCCCTATTAAGCCCCATTGTTAAAAGCCGGAAGTTTCCCGAGAGTGGTAGTTCTCCCCTTATTAGACATTCTCGCACGGCTTCAATTTTATACTACGCTTTGTGTTTGACCTCCTTGTCTATTCTTTGTTTGTCTATGGCCGCACTGCAGCTGCAATTCTTTAAATCTCTCTTACTAATTAAACGCCACCCTCGAATAAACGCTGCACCAAAAATGATCATTGTGTAATAAACACTGCAGCGTTTATTCAAAGAAATACGGTAGTTTAGCTAGCTTTGTAGTTACTTCAAAAGCAAAACAAACCTACCTTTCTTACCATACCTTTTCGTTACATTTATTCACTCATTTTAGTGGAATAGCGGATCCTAGCAAAAAAAAATCTGTAGTTACATCAACAAATGTAGTTCCTTGTGTTATAGTCTATACTAAAATATTTTAAAATAAATTGTTGCAAAATGTGAAACGCTTCAAACACTGATTTTTGTTGAGCGTCCCTGAAGCTCTGGGAATTCCAAGATGTTATCCTCTGGTGTTCAATGACTGGAAAAGTCAAATTACCCAGCTACTTTAGTGGCTATGTTTGTGTGTGTACAGTATATCTGGAAAGTATTCACAGCACTTAACTTTTTCCTCTTGTTGTTATGTTACAGTCGTATTCCAAAATTGATTAAATTCATTTTTTTCCTCAAAATTAACACAATACCCCATAATGATAAAGTGAAAAATATTTTGGCTTCATTTTTGTACAGTGGAAGGATGCGAAGACGTGTCGTCCATCTTTATATACAAGTCGATGGGTGCAACACACGTCAAGTCAATAACTTCGGGGTTACTAAAACAAAATTTCCAAAGTTCAGTCAGTGGCACGTTTTTCCATTAGTTTTTTGGGGTTTTGGATTCTCAATTGAATAACAAATGAATTAATGATATCCTGATTCTGATGCCTTAACATGCCACTATAATGACAATAATAATATAATACTTACCCTACATTCGTCATGTCATGAACATAATAACGTCCATTACAAAACTGTTAAATAAAAAATAATGGGAATAAACTTTGTATGTGTGCAACCATGTGCAAAAAAAGTGTAGATTAACAAGCCTTTTATCCCTGCGCTCAGTCAGCTCCAGGTAAATCAGCGATCGGCTAATGTTCCCTTTTTTGCTCATGCCTTGTTAAATGCAATACCAATACTATCGGAAATGCAATACCACCAAGATTTTTGCCTCAAGCGCTTATTATTAAGCGCTTATTTGGGCATATGGAGGACTGACTTGGACAGTGTCTCAGTGAACTGCTTTTTTTGTGGTGCCAATTTAGTTTCCGTTTTAGTTCTGCAAATCTCTAGGATTCCATTTCAAATATTTGTATGCTGTTGTTGACATTCACACTATTTTATATACGTTCTACAAATAACTAGTAATAACTGGCTTTTAACATTTACAATCACACATTGTTAGGGAACTAGGCTAAAGTCTGTAAATCCATAACCATGTCGTAAACCATTTATTAACCATGACCTGGCTTCTATTCCGTCATCTATCCACAGCACTCAATGATCTATTTCTTTCACCACTACGAGCTACCTGCCATCCTGCAGCAGATCCGCATCCAGGAGATGCTGCTACAGAACCAGCAGGCGGGCCAGGGCAACCAGACAGCCCTGCAGGACAATATCAACAATAATACAACTTCAACGAGTGCAACCCAAGGCTCTATTCCTGCTGCCATAGCTCCAGCTCAGGGAGGGGAAGCAATTGATCAGAACAGCACACCAAGAGAACCCCAAGCTGCCACCCAGGGCCAAGGTCCCATGCAGGGATCTCAGCCCAGCAACCTCGCAATGAGGGGTGAAGTTACATCAGACCTGAACTGGATGGCAGAGACTGCCACCATCCTCACTGAGGCATTTTCCACCTCGGCTCCTCAGCAGCTTGGTGAATTCCTGCTGGATAGTGCAGAAGGGTCTGGAGTGGAGTTGGTTGAGGTTGATGGAGTGGAGAGTTCAGAAAAAGGCCTCAGCGTAGTGGCAGAGATTCAGATGGGAGCAGTAAGTGGAGGTGAAGCGGCAGGGGGAGTTGGAGATACAAATGCTGGTAGTCCCAGTAAGGTAGCAGTAGAATTCAAAAGCATAGGTGATTTTAGTCACAGTGCACATGCTTCAGGCCCACTGTTTTGTCACTCTGTTCAAAACGAAGGTACCCAAAGAGGAGAGACTGACCCTCAGATGTTCAGCCCCCCCTCTTCCCAAACGGACTGTAGAGATAGCTCCTTGGCACCCATATCCACACCCAAGCAGGCCAAGACAGACTGGGACTCCAAGAAATATGACCCCTCAAATTCTATCAAACCCACTCAATGTTGAGTCCACTTATCACTTTCTTGCATTATGTATGCTTTAATAGTCATTCACAATGCAAAGTGGAACAGAGGAGAGGGGAAAAAACAGAAATGGACTGGTACAAAATGTGCCCTTCTGCATATTAGCTGTGGACTGGGGTACCTTTTTAGTTTTCAACTGCAAAAGGCCGGACTTATCAGTTTCATGGTTTTTTTGGAAGTATGTTTAGAACGTGTCACATTTCAGGTAAGCATTTGTAATCATTTTAAGGCTACTATGATTTGATTACCATGTGATTTAGTCATGAATGATTATTAAAGAAATACACATTTCCAAAATTGTGTTCAACTAAAGATTGTACAACAAAGACCAAGATTTGAACCCACGGTGTCTGTCTCACCTAATTCATTTACTGTGCATATGTGCAGTTTGATACAACTCAATGGTAACATTTTTACCAATTTGCCACAAAAAATACATGAATTGTTTGACAATATATTGTGAAAGAAAATGTATATCTGAAGGATCAGTTGTTGTATTAAAATGTGTAATTAGTCAGTAAACTCAAAATCAATATTTCATTTAGTAAGAAATGTCTATTTGAGAAAAAAGGAATTCATACATGAGACCTACTCAAAATGTTGAACTTATGTCTGTCCGAAAGAAGCTCAACCATATGCTGAAAATGTTCATGGAAAATTATATTGGAATCAAGCCTGTGTGTTTACATATTCAGTGTATGTGTTAAAGTAGCAGATATTTTACAACTTGCTTCTTTTTGCTTCTTAACAAAATTGAAATCCTCAAAAAGATGGAAGTAATTTTGCCACGTCATTTGCATACAGAAATTATTTTGCTGTGAGCAACTGCATAGTATTTACTGCTGGGTGGAGAAATTCACAACATTAAAGATTCCAAACTGGAACTCTGCTTTAAAATGTGTTGAAATGTTATTTGAATAGCCTCATTGGGTGTGCTTTGCCTTCGGCAAGGGCACAACCTTTGTTCTCTCACATATATATGTATTAGTGTGTTTGCTGCAAGCAAAAGCACTATTGTTATTCTGCATACTTATTATTAGTGTGTTTGCTGCAAGCAAAAACACTATTGTTATTAGTGTGTTTTCTGCAAGCAAAAACACTATTGTTATTCTGCATACTTATTATTAGTGTGTTTGCTGCAAGCAAAAACACTATTGTTATTCTGCATACTTATTATTGGGTGTGCTTTGCCTTCGGCAAGGGCACAACCTTTGTTCTCTCACATATATATTATTATTTTTATTTCTTTTTGCCCCCCTAAATCTTCGTCAATATTTGGCCTACATAGACAACCTAGGTGTCAAAAGTTTTGTCTTGGTAGCGATTGAGTTGCTTGTATTTTTATTTACGTTCCGTTGCATGGATTAGGCTCAAGTTAAGTTTTTGTGGCGAAAAGTGAAGCTAACAGTGGCTAATTTGCTAGCCACAGTCACTGACGTTACTAACGTCACTGCGTCACGAAAACACGCGTGACTACCTGTAGCAGAACATTCGTTTCGCATCTGTTAACTTGGGGGATAGCTAGGCTAACTATAGCTTTACTGCAAGGCAGCTGCAGAAACGCCACAAGCAAAGAGGCCAGGGTGATAACTATTTACTCATTTTACTTTGTGATCTGAAACACAATTGTGAAATGTAATGTACAATATTAGCTGATATTATTAAGGAAGTAGGCCCACATCTACTTTCGGAAACGGTAGTGAAACTATTTCACTGAAGCATTAGCATCATGACATTAGCCTCTGTTGCCCGGGCAACACATACTACAGTGGTCTATGATGCATCTGTTTTCAATCTTTAAAATAAACATTCCTCACAAATACATTTTCGTTGTAGGATTTATTATGACATTACATTACAAGTAAACGATTTGTGGGTGAAATTATCATTACCTGTGGTTTCAAACCAGTGTTGCTCACTGCAACGCTGTAGCCTACGCGAGACACTACAAACACATCTACACAGCTGTAGGAAGTCAAACGGCGACAGAACATGTTCGGCACTCCCCTTACTTAAATCAAAAGTCTATCTAACTGCTAACCTTAACTTCATTGCCACAGCCTAAACTTTGTCAATCTGTTCATGAAAATGATTAATTTCAGCCTAAACCGTACAACGGAACGTTAAATCCAATTCAACCAACGCAATCGCTACCAAGACGAACACAGCAGTAGTCTACTAGTGCTGTACCGTAGTAGTACAATTTACCGGGGCAGCTTCTCCACACAGGGCTATATCGCATTTTGCGTTGTTACTGACAATGATCGCTACCAGTGAGCTTTTTATGAATGAGCGATTTTCCACTAAATAAATGTCAAGCTTATTTACGTTTTGGGGGGCATATTTTCAGTTAGCAGTGTACTGTTTGAATCGCAGTTCCATCTTCTACTGCCGGGTAACGTCGTAGAATAATCTTCAAAGGGGGTTCTTTATTAATAAATGAATGCAATGAGTAGGCTAAATGCCTGAAAATATCATGAGAAGGGAAAAACTTAAAATGACGTTTACGTCATAGAGATTAGGTCAATTTTTACACCGGTCTGCCAAATGTATTCGTTTTGATTCAACGATGAGGATGCCTTTTGCAGGGGAAATGAGAAGATCTATTTCATTCTACACTTCACTCGTATTTTCAGTTGTAAATAAGCAGCAAAAAAAAATGCTTTTAAATCTATGTCATCTTTGTAAATAAAAAGTATGCATTTTTATATAAAATATACAGAAATATCAGTTGTAAAAATGTCATTAAAAAACGGACCCCTGTGCAACCGACGCAAGCAAGCAAACCCTACAATTTCCCCAGAAATTGTACCCTCTAGTTCTGGTATTGCTTTAAAGTGCTTTTCAGCTCCTGACTAGCCGTTTTCAATGCATTTACAATGTTTGGCATTGTACTAGTTCACATTACATGACTTTGACTTAGATTTCAGCCTAAAACAGGCCACACTGACTCAAATCAACTGGAAATCACCGAATCCAAGATTTAGCCACAAGATTCCGAGTTTTGAGACTGTCATTCTTTTCTTGCTTTAAAGTGCTTTTCAGCTCCTGAATAGCCGTTTTCAATGCATTTACAATGTTTGGCATTGTACTAGTTCACGTTACATGACTTTGACTTAGATTTCAGCCTAAAACCGGCCACACTGACTCAAATCAACTGGAAATCACCGAATCCATGCTACTTGACAAGATTTAGCCATTTGATTCCGAGTTTTGAGACTTTCATTATTGTATTGCTTTAAAGTGCTTTTCAGCTCCTGACTAGCCGTTTTCAATGCATTTACAATGTTTGGCATTGTACTAGTTCACATTACATGACTTTGACTTAGATTTCAGCCTAAAACAGGCCACACTGACTCCAATCAACTGGAAATCACCGAATCCAAGATTTAGCCATTAGATTCCAAGTTCTGAGACTTACATTCTTCTCTTGCTTTAAAGTGTTTTTCAGCTCCTGAATAGCCGTTTTCAATGCATTTACACTATTTGGCATCATACTAGTTCACATTACATGACTTTGACTTAGATTTCAGCCTAAAGCAGGCCACACTGACTCAAATCAAATGTCAATCACCTAATCCATGCTACTTGACAAGATTTAGCCATTAGATTCCGAGTTTTGAGACTTTCATTCTTGTATTGCTTTAAAGTGCTTCTCAGCTCCTTAATATCCGTTTTCAATGCATTTACAATGTTTGGCATTGTACTAGTTCACGTTACATGACTTTGACTTAGATTTCAGCCTAAAACCGGCCACACTGACTCAAATCAACTGGAAATCACCGAATCCAAGATTTAGCCACAAGATTCCGAGTTTTGAGACTTTCATTATTGTATTGCTTTAAAGTGCTTTTCAGCTCATACAAGCCGTTATCAATGCATTTACAATGTTTGGCATTGTACTAGTTCACATTACATGACTTTGACTTAGATTTCAGCCTAAAACAGGCCACACTGACTCCAATCAACTGGAAATCACCTAATCCATGCTACTTGACAAGATTTAGCCATTAGATTCCGAATTTTGAGACTTTCATTATTGTATTACTTTAAAGTGCTTTTCAGCTCCTGACTAGCCGTTTTTTCAATGCATTTACAATGTTTGGCATTGTACTAGTTCACATTACATGACTTTGACTTAGATTTAAGCCTAAAACAGGCCACACTGACTCAAATCAACTGGAAATCACCGAATCCAAGATTTAGCCACAAGATTCCGAGTTTTGAGACTTTCATTCTTGTATTGCTTTAAAGTGCTTTTCAGCTCCTACAAGCCGTTTTTTCAATGCATTTACAATGTTTGGCATTGTACTAGTTCACATTACATGACTTTGACTTAGATTTAAGCCTAAAACAGGCCACACTGACTCCAATCAACTGGAAATCACCGAATCCATGCTACTTGACAAGATTTAGCCATTTGATTCCGAGTTTTGAGACTTTCATTATTGTATTGCTTTAAAGTGCTTTTCAGCTCCTGACTAGCCGTTTTCAATGCATTTACAATGTTTGGCATTGTACTAGTTCACATTACATGACTTTGACTTAGATTTCAGCCTAAAACAGGCCACACTGACTCCAATCAACTGGAAATCACCGAATCCAAGATTTAGCCATTAGATTCCAAGTTCTGAGACTTACATTCTTCTCTTGCTTTAAAGTGTTTTTCAGCTCCTGAATAGCCGTTTTCAATGCATTTACACTATTTGGCATCATACTAGTTCACATTACATGACTTTGACTTAGATTTCAGCCTAAAGCAGGCCACACTGACTCAAATCAAATGTCAATCACCTAATCCATGCTACTTGACAAGATTTAGCCATTAGATTCCGAGTTTTGAGACTTTCATTCTTGTATTGCTTTAAAGTGCTTCTCAGCTCCTTAATATCCGTTTTCAATGCATTTACAATGTTTGGCATTGTACTAGTTCACGTTACATGACTTTGACTTAGATTTCAGCCTAAAACCGGCCACACTGACTCAAATCAACTGGAAATCACCGAATCCAAGATTTAGCCACAAGATTCCGAGTTTTGAGACTTTCATTATTGTATTGCTTTAAAGTGCTTTTCAGCTCATACAAGCCGTTATCAATGCATTTACAATGTTTGGCATTGTACTAGTTCACATTACATGACTTTGACTTAGATTTCAGCCTAAAACAGGCCACACTGACTCCAATCAACTGGAAATCACCTAATCCATGCTACTTGACAAGATTTAGCCATTAGATTCCGAATTTTGAGACTTTCATTATTGTATTACTTTAAAGTGCTTTTCAGCTCCTGACTAGCCGTTTTTTCAATGCATTTACAATGTTTGGCATTGTACTAGTTCACATTACATGACTTTGACTTAGATTTAAGCCTAAAACAGGCCACACTGACTCAAATCAACTGGAAATCACCGAATCCAAGATTTAGCCACAAGATTCCGAGTTTTGAGACTTTCATTCTTGTATTGCTTTAAAGTGCTTTTCAGCTCCTACAAGCCGTTTTTTCAATGCATTTACAATGTTTGGCATTGTACTAGTTCACATTACATGACTTTGACTTAGATTTAAGCCTAAAACAGGCCACACTGACTCCAATCAACTGGAAATCACCGAATCCATGCTACTTGACAAGATTTAGCCATTTGATTCCGAGTTTTGAGACTTTCATTATTGTATTGCTTTAAAGTGCTTTTCAGCTCCTGACTAGCCGTTTTCAATGCATTTACAATGTTTGGCATTGTACTAGTTCACATTACATGACTTTGACTTAGATTTCAGCCTAAAACAGGCCACACTGACTCCAATCAACTGGAAATCACCGAATCCAAGATTTAGCCATTAGATTCCAAGTTCTGAGACTTACATTCTTCTCTTGCTTTAAAGTGTTTTTCAGCTCCTGAATAGCCGTTTTCAATGCATTTACACTATTTGGCATCATACTAGTTCACATTACATGACTTTGACTTAGATTTCAGCCTAAAACAGGCCACACTGACTCCAATCAAATGTCAATCACCTAATCCATGCTACTTGACAAGATTTAGCCATTAGATTCCGAGTTTTGAGACTTTCATTCTTGTATTGCTTTAAAGTGCTTTTATGCTCCTGACTAGCCGTTTTCAATGCATTTATAATGTTTGGCATTGTACTAGTTCACATTACATGACTTTGACTTAGATTTCAGCCTAAAACAGGCCACACTGACTCAAATCAACTGGAAATCACCAAATCCAAGATTTAGCGACAAGATTCAGAGTTTTGAGACTTTCATTCTTGTATTGCTTTAAAGTGCTTTTCAGCTCCTACAAGCCGTTATCAATGCATTTACAATGTTTGGCATTGTAGTAGTTCACATTACATGACTTTGACTTAGATTTCAGCCTAAAACAGGCCACACTGACTCCAATCAACTGGAAATCACCGAATCCAAGATTTAGCCATTAGATTCCGAGTTCTGAGACTTTCATTATTTTCTTGCTTTAAAGTGCTTTTCAGCTCCTGAATAGCCGTTTTCAATGCATTTACACTGTTTGGCATCGTACTAGTTCACATTACATGACTTTGACTTAGATTTCAGCCTAAAACAGGCCACACTGACTCAAATCAACTGGAAATCACCGAATTCATGCTACTTAACAATATTTAGCCATTACATTCCGAGTTTTGAGACATTCATTCTTTTATTGCTTTAAAGTGCTTCTCAGCTCCTTAATATCCGTTTTCAATGCATTTACAATGTTTGGCATTGTACTAGTTCACGTTACATGACTTTGACTTAGATTTCAGCCTAAAACCGGCCACACTGACTCAAATCAACTGGAAATCACCGAATCCAAGATTTAGCCACAAGATTCCGAGTTTTGAGACTTTCATTATTGTATTGCTTTAAAGTGCTTTTCAGCTCCTGACTAGCCGTTTTCAATGCATTTACAATGTTTGGCATTGTACTAGTTCACATTACATGACTTTGACTTAGATTTCAGCCTAAAACAGGCCACACTGACTCAAATCAACTGGAAATCACCGAATCCAAGATTTAGCCACAAGATTCCGAGTTTTGAGACTTTCATTCTTGTATTGCTTTAAAGTGCTTTTCAGCTCCTACAAGCCGTTATCAATGCATTTACAATGTTTGGCATTGTACTAGTTCACATTACATGACTTTGACTTAGATTTCAGCCTAAAACAGGCCACACTGACTCCAATCAACTGGAAATCACCTAATCCATGCTACTTGACAAGATTTAGCCATTAGATTCCGAATTTTGAGACTTTCATTCTTGTATTACTTTAAAGTGCTTTTCAGCTCCTGACTAGCCGTTTTTTCAATGCATTTACAATGTTTGGCATTGGACTAGTTCACATTACATGACTTTGACTTAGATTTAAGCCTAAAACAGGCCACACTGACTCAAATCAACTGGAAATCACCTAATCCATGCTACTTGACAAGATTTAGCCATTAGATTCCGAGTTTTGAGACTTTCATTCTTGTATTACTTTAAAGTGCTTTTCAGCTCCTGACTAGCCGTTTTTTCAATGCATTTACAATGTTTGGCATTGTACTAGTTCACATTACATGACTTTGACTTAGATTTCAGCCTAAAACAGGCCACACTGACTCCAATCAACTGGAAATCACCATATCCAAGATTTAGCCATTTGATTCCGAGTTATGAGACTTTCATTCTTTTCTTGCTTTAAAGTGCTTCTCAGCTCCTTAATATCCGTTTTCAATGCATTTACAATGTTTGGCATACTAGTTCACATTACATGACTTTGACTTAGATTTCAGCCTAAAGCAGGCCACACTGACTAAAATCAAATGTCAATCACCTAATCCATGCTACTTGACAAGATTTAGCCATTAGATTCCGAGTTTTGAGACTTTCATTCTTTTATTGCTTTAAAGTGCTTATCAGCTCCTGACTAGCCGTTTTCAATGCATTTACAATGTTTGGCATCGTACTAGTTCACATTACATGACTTTGACTTAGATTTCAGCCTAAAACAGGCCACACTGACTCCAATCAACTGGAAATCACCGAATCCAAGATTTAGCCATTAGATTCCGAGTTCTGAGACTTACATTCTTCTCTTGCTTTAAAGTGTTTTTCAGCTCCTGAATAGCCGTTTTCAATGCATTTACACTATTTGGCATCGTACTAGTTCACATTACATGACTTTGACTTAGATTTCAGCCTAAAGCAGGCCACACTGACTCAAATCAAATGTCAATCACCTAATCCATGCTACTTGACAAGATTTAGCCATTAGATTCCGAATTTTGAGACTTTCATTCTTGTATTACTTTAAAGTGCTTTTCAGCTCCTGACTAGCCGTTTTTTCAATGCATTTACAATGTTTGGCATTGTACTAGTTCACATTACATGACTTTGACTTAGATTTAAGCCTAAAACAGGCCACACTGACTCCAATCAACTGGAAATCACCGAATCCAAGATTTAGCCATTAGATTCCGAGTTCTGAGACTTACATTCTTCTCTTGCTTTAAAGTGTTTTTCAGCTCCTGAATAGCCGTTTTCAATGCATTTACACTGTTTGGCATCGTACTAGTTCACATTACATGACTTTGACTTAGTTTTCAGCCTAAAGCAGGCCACACTGACTCAAATCAAATGTCAATCACCTAATCCATGCTACTTGACAAGATTTAGCCATTAGATTCCGAGTTTTGAGACTTTCATTCTTGTATTGCTTTAAAGTGCTTTTATGCTCCTGACTAGCCGTTTTCAATGCATTTATAATGTTTGGCATTGTACTAGTTCACATTACATGACTTTGACTTAGATTTCAGCCTAAAACAGGCCACACTGACTCAAATCAACTGGAAATCACCAAATCCAAGATTTAGCGACAAGATTCAGAGTTTTGAGACTTTCATTCTTGTATTGCTTTAAAGTGCTTTTCAGCTCCTACAAGCCGTTATCAATGCATTTACAATGTTTGGCATTGTAGTAGTTCACATTACATGACTTTGACTTAGATTTCAGCCTAAACAGGCCACACTGACTCCAATCAACTGGAAATCACCGAATCCAAGATTTAGCCATTAGATTCCGAGTTCTGAGACTTTCATTATTTTCTTGCTTTAAAGTGCTTTTCAGCTCCTGAATAGCCGTTTTCAATGCATTTACACTGTTTGGCATCGTACTAGTTCACATTACATGACTTTGACTTAGATTTCAGCCTAAAACAGGCCACACTGACTCAAATCAACTGGAAATCACCGAATTCATGCTACTTAACAATATTTAGCCATTACATTCCGAGTTTTGAGACATTCATTCTTTTATTGCTTTAAAGTGCTTCTCAGCTCCTTAATATCCGTTTTCAATGCATTTACAATGTTTGGCATTGTACTAGTTCACGTTACATGACTTTGACTTAGATTTCAGCCTAAAACCGGCCACACTGACTCAAATCAACTGGAAATCACCGAATCCAAGATTTAGCCACAAGATTCCGAGTTTTGAGACTTTCATTATTGTATTGCTTTAAAGTGCTTTTCAGCTCCTGACTAGCCGTTTTCAATGCATTTACAATGTTTGGCATTGTACTAGTTCACATTACATGACTTTGACTTAGATTTCAGCCTAAAACAGGCCACACTGACTCAAATCAACTGGAAATCACCGAATCCAAGATTTAGCCACAAGATTCCGAGTTTTGAGACTTTCATTCTTGTATTGCTTTAAAGTGCTTTTCAGCTCCTACAAGCCGTTATCAATGCATTTACAATGTTTGGCATTGTACTAGTTCACATTACATGACTTTGACTTAGATTTCAGCCTAAAACAGGCCACACTGACTCCAATCAACTGGAAATCACCTAATCCATGCTACTTGACAAGATTTAGCCATTAGATTCCGAATTTTGAGACTTTCATTCATTCTTGTATTGCTTTAAAGTGCTTTTCAGCTCCTGACTAGCCATTTTCAATGCATTTACAATGTTTGGCATTGGACTAGTTCACATTACATGACTTTGACTTAGATTTCAGCCTAAAACAGGCCACACTGACTCAAATCAACTGGAAATCACCTAATCCAAGCTACTTGACAAGATTTAGCCATTAGATTCCGAATTTTGAGACTTTCATTCTTGTATTACTTTAAAGTGCTTTTCAGCTCCTGACTAGCCGTTTTTTCAATGCATTTACAATGTTTGGCATTGTACTAGTTCACATTACATGACTTTGACTTAGATTTCAGCCTAAAACAGGCCACACTGACTCCAATCAACTGGAAATCACCGAATCCAAGATTTAGCCATTAGATTCCGAGTTCTGAGACTTTCATTCTTTTCTTGCTTTAAAGTGCTTCTCAGCTCCTTAATATCCGTTTTCAATGCATTTACAATGTTTGGCGTACTAGTTCACGTTACATGACTTTGACTTAGATTTCAGCCTAAAACAGGCCACACTGACTCCAATCAACTGTAAATCACCTAATCCAAGATTTAGCCATTAGATTCCGAGTTCTGAGACTTTCATTCTTTTCTTGCTTTAAAGTGCTTTTCAGCTCCTGACTAGCCGTTTTTTAAATGCATTTACAATGTTTGGCATTGTACTAGTTCACATTACATGACTTTGACTTAGATTTCAGCCTAAAACAGGCCACACTGACTCCAATCAACTGGAAATCACCTAATCCATGCTACTTGACAAGATTTAGCCATTAGATTCCGAGTTTTGAGACTTTCATTCTTGTATTGCTTTAAAGTGCTTTTCAGCTCCTGACTAGCCGTTTTCAATGCATTTACAATGTTTGGCATTGGACTAGTTCACATTACATGACTTTGACTTAGATTTAAGCCTAAAACAGGCCACACTGACTCCAATCAACTGGAAATCACCTAATCCAAGCTACTTGACAAGATTTAGCCATTAGATTCCGAATTTTGAGACTTTCATTCTTGTATTACTTTAAAGTGCTTTTCAGCTCCTGACTAGCCGTTTTTTCAATGCATTTACAATGTTTGGCATTGTACTAGTTCACATTACATGACTTTGACTTAGATTTCAGCCTAAAACAGGCCACACTGACTCAAATCAACTGGAAATCACCTAATCCATGCTACTTGACAAGATTTAGCCATTAGATTCCGAGTTTTGAGACTTTCATTCATTCTTGTATTGCTTTAAAGTGCTTTTCAGCTCCTGACTAGCCGTTTTCAATGCATTTACAATGTTTGGCATTGGACTAGTTCACATTACATGACTTTGACTTAGATTTCAGCCTAAAACAGGCCACACTGACTCCAATCAACTGGAAATCACCGAATCCAAGATTTAGCCATTAGATTCCGAGTTCTGAGACTTTCATTCTTTTCTTGCTTTAAAGTGCTTCTCAGCTCCTTAATATCCGTTTTCAATGCATTTACAATGTTTGGCGTACTAGTTCACGTTACATGACTTTGACTTAGATTTCAGCCTAAAACAGGCCACACTGACTCCAATCAACTGGAAATCACCATATCCAAGATTTAGCCATTAGATTCCGAGTTCTGAGACTTTCATTCTTTTCTTGCTTTAAAGTGCTTCTCAGCTCCTTAATATCCGTTTTCAATGCATTTACAATGTTTGGCGTACTAGTTCACGTTACATGACTTTGACTTAGATTTCAGCCTAAAACAGGCCACACTGACTCCAATCAACTGGAAATCACCGAAACCAAGATTTAGCCACAAGATTCCGAGTTTTGAGACTTTCATTCTTGTATTGCTTTAAAGTGCTTTTCAGCTCCTGACTAGCCGTTTTTTCAATGCATTTACAATGTTTGGCATTGTACTAGTTCACATTACATGACTTTGACTTAGATTTCAGCCTAAAACAGGCCACACTGACTCAAATCAACTGGAAATCACCTAATCCAAGCTACTTGACAAGATTTAGCCATTAGATTCCGAATTTTGAGACTTTCATTCTTGTATTACTTTAAAGTGCTTTTCAGCTCCTGACTAGCCGTTTTTTCAATGCATTTACAATGTTTGGCATTGTACTAGTTCACATTACATGACTTTGACTTAGATTTCAGCCTAAAACAGGCCACACTGACTAAAAATCAACTGGAAATCACCTAATCCATGCTACTTGACAAGATTTAGCCATTAGATTCCGAGTTTTGAGACTTTCATTCATTCTTGTATTGCTTTAAAGTGCTTTTCAGCTCCTGACTAGCCGTTTTCAATGCATTTACAATGTTTGGCATTGGACTAGTTCACATTACATGACTTTGACTTAGATTTCAGCCTAAAACAGGCCACACTGACTCAAATCAACTGGAAATCACCGAATCCAAGATTTAGCCATTAGATTCCGAGTTCTGAGACTTTCATTCTTTTCTTGCTTTAAAGTGCTTCTCAGCTCCTTAATATCCGTTTTCAATGCATTTACAATGTTTGGCGTACTAGTTCACGTTACATGACTTTGACTTAGATTTCAGCCTAAAACAGGCCACACTGACTCCAATCAACTGGAAATCACCATATCCAAGATTTAGCCATTAGATTCCGAGTTCTGAGACTTTCATTCTTTTCTTGCTTTAAAGTGCTTCTCAGCTCCTTAATATCCGTTTTCAATGCATTTACAATGTTTGGCGTACTAGTTCACGTTACATGACTTTGACTTAGATTTCAGCCTAAAACAGGCCACACTGACTCCAATCAACTGGAAATCACCGAAACCAAGATTTAGCCACAAGATTCCGAGTTTTGAGACTTTCATTCTTGTATTGCTTTAAAGTGCTTTTCAGCTCCTGACTAGCCGTTTTTTCAATGCATTTACAATGTTTGGCATTGTACTAGTTCACATAACATGACTTTGACTTAGATTTCAGCCTAAAACAGGCCACACTGACTCAAATCAACTGGAAATCACCTAATCCAAGCTACTTGACAAGATTTAGCCATTAGATTCCGAATTTTGAGACTTTCATTCTTGTATTACTTTAAAGTGCTTTTCAGCTCCTGACTAGCCGTTTTCAATGCATTTACAATGTTTGGCATTGGACTAGTTCACATTACATGACTTTGACTTAGATTTCAGCCTAATACAGGCCACACTGACTCCAATCAACTGGAAATCACCGAATCCAAGATTTAGCCATTAGATTCCGAGTTCTGAGACTTTCATTCTTTTCTTGCTTTAAAGTGCTTCTCAGCTCCTTAATATCCGTTTTCAATGCATTTACAATGTTTGGCGTACTAGTTCACGTTACATGACTTTGACTTAGATTTCAGCCTAAAACAGGTCACACTGACTCCAATCAACTGGAAATCACCATATCCAAGATTTAGCCATTAGATTCCGAGTTCTGAGACTTTCATTCTTTTCTTGCTTTAAAGTGCTTCTCAGCTCCTTAATATCCGTTTTCAATGCATTTACAATGTTTGGCGTACTAGTTCACGTTACATGACTTTGACTTAGATTTCAGCCTAAAACAGGCCACACTGACTCCAATCAACTGTAAATCACCTAATCCAAGATTTAGCCATTAGATTCCGAGTTCTGAGACTTACTTTCTTTTCTTGCTTTAAAGTGCTTTTCAGCTCCTGAATAGCCGTTTTCAATGCATTTACAACGTTTGGCATTGTACTAGTTCACATTACATGACTTTGACTTAGATTTCAGCCTAAAACAGGCCACACTGACTCAAATCAACTGGAAATCACCGAAACCAAGATTTAGCCACAAGATTCCGAGTTTTGAGACTTTCATTCTTGTATTGCTTTAAAGTGCTTTTCAGCTCCTGACTAGCCATTTTTTCAATGCATTTACAATGTTTGGCATTGTACTAGTTCACATTACATGACTTTGACTTAGATTTCAGCCTAAAACAGGCCACACTGACTCAAATCAACTGGAAATCACCTCATCCAAGCTACTTGACAAGATTTAGCCATTAGATTCCGAATTTTGAGACTTTCATTCTTGTATTACTTTAAAGTGCTTTTCAGCTCCTGACTAGCCGTTTTTTCAATGCATTTACAATGTTTGGCATTGGACTAGTTCACATTACATGACTTTGACTTAGATTTAAGCCTAAAACAGGCCACACTGACTCCAATCAACTGGAAATCACCGAATCCAAGATTTAGCCATTAGATTCCGAGTTCTGAGACTTACATTCTTCTCTTGCTTTAAAGTGTTTTTCAGCTCCTGAATAGCCGTTTTCAATGCATTTACACTGTTTGGCATCGTACTAGTTCACATTACATGACTTTGACTTAGATTTCAGCCTAAAGCAGGCCACACTGACTCAAATCAAATGTCAATCACCTAATCCATGCTACTTGACAAGATTTAGCCATTAGATTCCGAGTTTTGAGACTTTCATTCTTGTATTGCTTTAAAGTGCTTTTATGCTCCTGACTAGCCGTTTTCAATGCATTTACAATGTTTGGCATTGTACTAGTTCACATTACATGACTTTGACTTAGATTTCAGCCTAAAACAGGCCACACTGACTCAAATCAACTGTAAATCACCTAATCCATGCTACTTGACAAGATTTAGCCATTAGATTCCGAGTTTTGAGACTTTCATTCATTCTTGTATTGCTTTAAAGTGCTTTTCAGCTCCTGACTAGCCGTTTTCAATGCATTTACAATGTTTGGCATTGGACTAGTTCACATTACATGACTTTGACTTAGATTTCAGCCTAAAACAGGCCACACTGACTCCAATCAACTGGAAATCACCGAATCCAAGATTTAGCCATTACATTCCGAGTTCTGAGACTTTCATTCTTTTCTTGCTTTAAAGTGCTTCTCAGCTCCTTAATATCCGTTTTCAATGCATTTACAATGTTTGGCGTACTAGTTCACGTTACATGACTTTGACTTAGATTTCAGCCTAAAACAGGCCACACTGACTCCAATCAACTGGAAATCACCATATCCAAGATTTAGCCATTAGATTCCGAGTTCTGAGACTTTCATTCTTTTCTTGCTTTAAAGTGCTTCTCAGCTCCTTAATATCCGTTTTCAATGCATTTACAATGTTTGGCGTACTAGTTCACGTTACATGACTTTGACTTAGATTTCAGCCTAAAACAGGCCACACTGACTCCAATCAACTGTAAATCACCTAATCCAAGATTTAGCCATTAGATTCCGAGTTCTGAGACTTACTTTCTTTTCTTGCTTTAAAGTGCTTTTCAGCTCCTGAATAGCCGTTTTCAATGCATTTACAACGTTTGGCATTGTACTAGTTCACA
This sequence comes from Osmerus eperlanus, assembly GCF_963692335.1. Classification (NCBI taxonomy): domain Eukaryota; kingdom Metazoa; phylum Chordata; class Actinopteri; order Osmeriformes; family Osmeridae; genus Osmerus; species Osmerus eperlanus. The sequence continues at coordinate 10,571,786 of NC_085041.1, forward strand.
TTACATGACTTTGACTTAGATTTCAGCCTAAAACAGGCCACACTGACTCAAATCAACTGGAAATCACCGAAACCAAGATTTAGCCACAAGATTCCGAGTTTTGAGACTTTCATTCTTGTATTGCTTTAAAGTGCTTTTCAGCTCCTGACTAGCCATTTTTTCAATGCATTTACAATGTTTGGCATTGTACTAGTTCACATTACATGACTTTGACTTAGATTTCAGCCTAAAACAGGCCACACTGACTCAAATCAACTGGAAATCACCTAATCCAAGCTACTTGACAAGATTTAGCCATTAGATTCCGAATTTTGAGACTTTCATTCTTGTATTACTTTAAAGTGCTTTTCAGCTCCTGACTAGCCGTTTTTTCAATGCATTTACAATGTTTGGCATTGTACTAGTTCACATTACATGACTTTGACTTAGATTTCAGCCTAAAACAGGCCACACTGACTCAAATCAACTGGAAATCACCTAATCCATGCTACTTGACAAGATTTAGCCATTAGATTCCGAGTTTTGAGACTTTCATTCATTCTTGTATTGCTTTAAAGTGCTTTTCAGCTCCTGACTAGCCGTTTTCAATGCATTTACAATGTTTGGCATTGGACTAGTTCACATTACATGACTTTGACTTAGATTTCAGCCTAAAACAGGCCACACTGACTCCAATCAACTGGAAATCACCTAATCCATGCTACTTGACAAGATTTAGCCATTAGATTCCGAATTTTGAGACTTTCATTCTTGTATTACTTTAAAGTGCTTTTCAGCTCCTGACTAGCCGTTTTTTCAATGCATTTACAATGTTTGGCATTGTACTAGTTCACATTACATGACTTTGACTTAGATTTCAGCCTAAAACAGGCCACACTGACTCAAATCAACTGGAAATCACCTAATCCATGCTACTTGACAAGATTTAGCCATTAGATTCCGAGTTTTGAGACTTTCATTCATTCTTGTATTGCTTTAAAGTGCTTTTCAGCTCCTGACTAGCCGTTTTCAATGCATTTACAATGTTTGGCATTGGACTAGTTCACATTACATGACTTTGACTTAGATTTCAGCCTAAAACAGGCCACACTGACTCCAATCAACTGGAAATCACCGAATCCAAGATTTAGCCATTAGATTCCGAGTTCTGAGACTTTCATTCTTTTCTTGCTTTAAAGTGCTTCTCAGCTCCTTAATATCCGTTTTCAATGCATTTACAATGTTTGGCGTACTAGTTCACGTTACATGACTTTGACTTAGATTTCAGCCTAAAACAGGCCACACTGACTCCAATCAACTGGAAATCACCATATCCAAGATTTAGCCATTAGATTCCGAGTTCTGAGACTTTCATTCTTTTCTTGCTTTAAAGTGCTTCTCAGCTCCTTAATATCCGTTTTCAATGCATTTACAATGTTTGGCGTACTAGTTCACGTTACATGACTTTGACTTAGATTTCAGCCTAAAACAGGCCACACTGACTCCAATCAACTGGAAATCACCGAAACCAAGATTTAGCCACAAGATTCCGAGTTTTGAGACTTTCATTCTTGTATTGCTTTAAAGTGCTTTTCAGCTCCTGACTAGCCGTTTTTTCAATGCATTTACAATGTTTGGCATTGTACTAGTTCACATTACATGACTTTGACTTAGATTTCAGCCTAAAACAGGCCACACTGACTCAAATCAACTGGAAATCACCTAATCCAAGCTACTTGACAAGATTTAGCCATTAGATTCCGAATTTTGAGACTTTCATTCTTGTATTACTTTAAAGTGCTTTTCAGCTCCTGACTAGCCGTTTTTTCAATGCATTTACAATGTTTGGCATTGTACTAGTTCACATTACATGACTTTGACTTAGATTTCAGCCTAAAACAGGCCACACTGACTAAAAATCAACTGGAAATCACCTAATCCATGCTACTTGACAAGATTTAGCCATTAGATTCCGAGTTTTGAGACTTTCATTCATTCTTGTATTGCTTTAAAGTGCTTTTCAGCTCCTGACTAGCCGTTTTCAATGCATTTACAATGTTTGGCATTGGACTAGTTCACATTACATGACTTTGACTTAGATTTCAGCCTAAAACAGGCCACACTGACTCAAATCAACTGGAAATCACCGAATCCAAGATTTAGCCATTAGATTCCGAGTTCTGAGACTTTCATTCTTTTCTTGCTTTAAAGTGCTTCTCAGCTCCTTAATATCCGTTTTCAATGCATTTACAATGTTTGGCGTACTAGTTCACGTTACATGACTTTGACTTAGATTTCAGCCTAAAACAGGCCACACTGACTCCAATCAACTGGAAATCACCATATCCAAGATTTAGCCATTAGATTCCGAGTTCTGAGACTTTCATTCTTTTCTTGCTTTAAAGTGCTTCTCAGCTCCTTAATATCCGTTTTCAATGCATTTACAATGTTTGGCGTACTAGTTCACGTTACATGACTTTGACTTAGATTTCAGCCTAAAACAGGCCACACTGACTCCAATCAACTGGAAATCACCGAAACCAAGATTTAGCCACAAGATTCCGAGTTTTGAGACTTTCATTCTTGTATTGCTTTAAAGTGCTTTTCAGCTCCTGACTAGCCGTTTTTTCAATGCATTTACAATGTTTGGCATTGTACTAGTTCACATTACATGACTTTGACTTAGATTTCAGCCTAAAACAGGCCACACTGACTCAAATCAACTGGAAATCACCTAATCCAAGCTACTTGACAAGATTTAGCCATTAGATTCCGAATTTTGAGACTTTCATTCTTGTATTACTTTAAAGTGCTTTTCAGCTCCTGACTAGCCGTTTTCAATGCATTTACAATGTTTGGCATTGGACTAGTTCACATTACATGACTTTGACTTAGATTTCAGCCTAATACAGGCCACACTGACTCCAATCAACTGGAAATCACCGAATCCAAGATTTAGCCATTAGATTCCGAGTTCTGAGACTTTCATTCTTTTCTTGCTTTAAAGTGCTTCTCAGCTCCTTAATATCCGTTTTCAATGCATTTACAATGTTTGGCGTACTAGTTCACGTTACATGACTTTGACTTAGATTTCAGCCTAAAACAGGTCACACTGACTCCAATCAACTGGAAATCACCATATCCAAGATTTAGCCATTAGATTCCGAGTTCTGAGACTTTCATTCTTTTCTTGCTTTAAAGTGCTTCTCAGCTCCTTAATATCCGTTTTCAATGCATTTACAATGTTTGGCGTACTAGTTCACGTTACATGACTTTGACTTAGATTTCAGCCTAAAACAGGCCACACTGACTCCAATCAACTGTAAATCACCTAATCCAAGATTTAGCCATTAGATTCCGAGTTCTGAGACTTACTTTCTTTTCTTGCTTTAAAGTGCTTTTCAGCTCCTGAATAGCCGTTTTCAATGCATTTACAACGTTTGGCATTGTACTAGTTCACATTACATGACTTTGACTTAGATTTCAGCCTAAAACAGGCCACACTGACTCAAATCAACTGGAAATCACCGAAACCAAGATTTAGCCACAAGATTCCGAGTTTTGAGACTTTCATTCTTGTATTGCTTTAAAGTGCTTTTCAGCTCCTGACTAGCCATTTTTTCAATGCATTTACAATGTTTGGCATTGTACTAGTTCACATTACATGACTTTGACTTAGATTTAAGCCTAAAACAGGCCACACTGACTCCAATCAACTGGAAATCACCGAATCCAAGATTTAGCCATTAGATTCCGAGTTCTGAGACTTACATTCTTCTCTTGCTTTAAAGTGTTTTTCAGCTCCTGAATAGCCGTTTTCAATGCATTTACACTGTTTGGCATCGTACTAGTTCACATTACATGACTTTGACTTAGATTTCAGCCTAAAGCAGGCCACACTGACTCAAATCAAATGTCAATCACCTAATCCATGCTACTTGACAAGATTTAGCCATTAGATTCCGAGTTTTGAGACTTTCATTCTTGTATTGCTTTAAAGTGCTTTTATGCTCCTGACTAGCCGTTTTCAATGCATTTACAATGTTTGGCATTGTACTAGTTCACATTACATGACTTTGACTTAGATTTCAGCCTAAAACAGGCCACACTGACTCAAATCAACTGTAAATCACCTAATCCATGCTACTTGACAAGATTTAGCCATTAGATTCCGAGTTTTGAGACTTTCATTCATTCTTGTATTGCTTTAAAGTGCTTTTCAGCTCCTGACTAGCCGTTTTCAATGCATTTACAATGTTTGGCATTGGACTAGTTCACATTACATGACTTTGACTTAGATTTCAGCCTAAAACAGGCCACACTGACTCCAATCAACTGGAAATCACCGAATCCAAGATTTAGCCATTACATTCCGAGTTCTGAGACTTTCATTCTTTTCTTGCTTTAAAGTGCTTCTCAGCTCCTTAATATCCGTTTTCAATGCATTTACAATGTTTGGCGTACTAGTTCACGTTACATGACTTTGACTTAGATTTCAGCCTAAAACAGGCCACACTGACTCCAATCAACTGGAAATCACCATATCCAAGATTTAGCCATTAGATTCCGAGTTCTGAGACTTTCATTCTTTTCTTGCTTTAAAGTGCTTCTCAGCTCCTTAATATCCGTTTTCAATGCATTTACAATGTTTGGCGTACTAGTTCACGTTACATGACTTTGACTTAGATTTCAGCCTAAAACAGGCCACACTGACTCCAATCAACTGTAAATCACCTAATCCAAGATTTAGCCATTAGATTCCGAGTTCTGAGACTTACTTTCTTTTCTTGCTTTAAAGTGCTTTTCAGCTCCTGAATAGCCGTTTTCAATGCATTTACAACGTTTGGCATTGTACTAGTTCACATTACATGACTTTGACTTAGATTTCAGCCTAAAACAGGCCACACTGACTCAAATCAACTGGAAATCACCGAAACCAAGATTTAGCCACAAGATTCCGAGTTTTGAGACTTTCATTCTTGTATTGCTTTAAAGTGCTTTTCAGCTCCTGACTAGCCATTTTTTCAATGCATTTACAATGTTTGGCATTGTACTAGTTCACATTACATGACTTTGACTTAGATTTCAGCCTAAAACAGGCCACACTGACTCAAATCAACTGGAAATCACCTAATCCAAGCTACTTGACAAGATTTAGCCATTAGATTCCGAATTTTGAGACTTTCATTCTTGTATTACTTTAAAGTGCTTTTCAGCTCCTGACTAGCCGTTTTTTCAATGCATTTACAATGTTTGGCATTGTACTAGTTCACATTACATGACTTTGACTTAGATTTCAGCCTAAAACAGGCCACACTGACTCAAATCAACTGGAAATCACCTAATCCATGCTACTTGACAAGATTTAGCCATTAGATTCCGAGTTTTGAGACTTTCATTCATTCTTGTATTGCTTTAAAGTGCTTTTCAGCTCCTGACTAGCCGTTTTCAATGCATTTACAATGTTTGGCATTGGACTAGTTCACATTACATGACTTTGACTTAGATTTCAGCCTAAAACAGGCCACACTGACTCCAATCAACTGGAAATCACCTAATCCATGCTACTTGACAAGATTTAGCCATTAGATTCCGAATTTTGAGACTTTCATTCATTCTTGTATTGCTTTAAAGTGCTTTTCAGCTCCTGACTAGCCGTTTTCAATGCATTTACAATGTTTGGCATTGGACTAGTTCACATTACATGACTTTGACTTAGATTTCAGCCTAAAACAGGCCACACTGACTCCAATCAACTGGAAATCACCGAATCCAAGATTTAGCCATTAGATTCCGAGTTCTGAGACTTTCATTCTTTTCTTGCTTTAAAGTGCTTCTCAGCTCCTTAATATCCGTTTTCAATGCATTTACAATGTTTGGCGTACTAGTTCACGTTACATGACTTTGACTTAGATTTCAGCCTAAAACAGGCCACACTGACTCCAATCAACTGTAAATCACCTAATCCAAGATTTAGCCATTAGATTCCGAGTTCTGAGACTTACTTTCTTTTCTTGCTTTAAAGTGCTTTTCAGCTCCTGACTAGCCGTTTTTTAAATGCATTTACAATGTTTGGCATTGTACTAGTTCACATTACATGACTTTGACTTAGATTTCAGCCTAAAACAGGCCACACTGACTCAAATCAACTGGAAATCACCTAATCCATGCTACTTGACAAGATTTAGCCATTAGATTCCGAGTTTTGAGACTTTCATTCTTGTATTGCTTTAAAGTGCTTTTCATCTCCTGACTAGCCGTTTTCAATACATTTACAATGTTTGGCATTGGACTAGTTCACATTACATGACTTTGACTTAGATTTCAGCCTAAAACAGGCCACACTGACTCCAATCAACTGGAAATCACCTAATCCATGCTACTTGACAAGATTTAGCCATTAGATTCCGAGTTTTGAGACTTTCATTCTTGTATTGCTTTAAAGTGCTTTTATGCTCCTGACTAGCCGTTTTCAATGCATTTATAATGTTTGGCATTGTACTAGTTCACATTACATGACTTTGACTTAGATTTCAGCCTAAAACAGGCCACACTGACTCAAATCAACTGGAAATCACCAAATCCAAGATTTAGCGACAAGATTCAGAGTTTTGAGACTTTCATTCTTGTATTGCTTTAAAGTGCTTTTCAGCTCCTACAAGCCGTTATCAATGCATTTACAATGTTTGGCATTGTAGTAGTTCACATTACATGACTTTGACTTAGATTTCAGCCTAAAACAGGCCACACTGACTCCAATCAACTGGAAATCACCGAATCCAAGATTTAGCCATTAGATTCCGAGTTCTGAGACTTTCATTATTTTCTTGCTTTAAAGTGCTTTTCAGCTCCTGAATAGCCGTTTTCAATGCATTTACACTGTTTGGCATCGTACTAGTTCACATTACATGACTTTGACTTAGATTTCAGCCTAAAACAGGCCACACTGACTCAAATCAACTGGAAATCACCGAATTCATGCTACTTAACAATATTTAGCCATTACATTCCGAGTTTTGAGACATTCATTCTTTTATTGCTTTAAAGTGCTTCTCAGCTCCTTAATATCCGTTTTCAATGCATTTACAATGTTTGGCATTGTACTAGTTCACGTTACATGACTTTGACTTAGATTTCAGCCTAAAACCGGCCACACTGACTCAAATCAACTGGAAATCACCGAATCCAAGATTTAGCCACAAGATTCCGAGTTTTGAGACTTTCATTATTGTATTGCTTTAAAGTGCTTTTCAGCTCCTGACTAGCCGTTTTCAATGCATTTACAATGTTTGGCATTGTACTAGTTCACATTACATGACTTTGACTTAGATTTCAGCCTAAAACAGGCCACACTGACTCCAATCAACTGGAAATCACCGAATCCAAGATTTAGCCACAAGATTCCGAGTTTTGAGACTTTCATTCTTGTATTGCTTTAAAGTGCTTTTCAGCTCCTACAAGCCGTTATCAATGCATTTACAATGTTTGGCATTGTACTAGTTCACATTACATGACTTTGACTTAGATTTCAGCCTAAAACAGGCCACACTGACTCCAATCAACTGGAAATCACCTAATCCATGCTACTTGACAAGATTTAGCCATTAGATTCCGAATTTTGAGACTTTCATTCTTGTATTACTTTAAAGTGCTTTTCAGCTCCTGACTAGCCGTTTTTTCAATGCATTTACAATGTTTGGCATTGTACTAGTTCACATTACATGACTTTGACTTAGATTTAAGCCTAAAACAGGCCACACTGACTCAAATCAACTGGAAATCACCTAATCCATGCTACTTGACAAGATTTAGCCATTAGATTCCGAGTTTTGAGACTTTCATTCTTGTATTGCTTTAAAGTGCTTTTCAGCTCCTGACTAGCCGTTTTCAATGCATTTACAATGTTTGGCGTACTAGTTCACGTTACATGACTTTGACTTAGATTTCAGCCTAAAACAGGCCACACTGACTCCAATCAACTGGAAATCACCATATCCAAGATTTAGCCATTTGATTCCGAGTTATGAGACTTTCATTCTTTTCTTGCTTTAAAGTGCTTCTCAGCTCCTTAATATCCGTTTTCAATGCATTTACAATGTTTGGCATACTAGTTCACATTACATGACTTTGACTTAGATTTCAGCCTAAAGCAGGCCACACTGACTAAAATCAAATGTCAATCACCTAATCCATGCTACTTGACAAGATTTAGCCATTAGATTCCGAGTTTTGAGACTTTCATTCTTTTATTGCTTTAAAGTGCTTTTCAGCTCCTGACTAGCCGTTTTCAATGCATTTACAATGTTTGGCATCGTACTAGTTCACATTACATGACTTTGACTTAGATTTCAGCCTAAAACAGGCCACACTGACTCCAATCAACTGGAAATCACCGAATCCAAGATTTAGCCATTAGATTCCGAGTTCTGAGACTTACATTCTTCTCTTGCTTTAAAGTGTTTTTCAGCTCCTGAATAGCCGTTTTCAATGCATTTACACTATTTGGCATCGTACTAGTTCACATTACATGACTTTGACTTAGATTTCAGCCTAAAGCAGGCCACACTGACTCAAATCAAATGTCAATCACCTAATCCATGCTACTTGACAAGATTTAGCCATTAGATTCCGAGTTTTGAGACTTTCATTCTTGTATTGCTTTAAAGTGCTTCTCAGCTCCTTAATATCCGTTTTCAATGCATTTACAATGTTTGGCATTGTACTAGTTCACGTTACATGACTTTGACTTAGATTTCAGCCTAAAACCGGCCACACTGACTCAAATCAACTGGAAATCACCGAATCCAAGATTTAGCCACAAGATTCCGAGTTTTGAGACTTTCATTCTTGTATTGCTTTAAAGTGCTTTTCAGCTCATACAAGCCGTTATCAATGCATTTACAATGTTTGGCATTGGACTAGTTCACATTACATGACTTTGACTTAGATTTCAGCCTAAAACAGGCCACACTGACTCAAATCAACTGGAAATCACCGAATCCAAGATTTAGCCACAAGATTCCGAGTTTTGAGACTTTCATTCTTGTATTGCTTTAAAGTGCTTTTCAGCTCATACAAGCCGTTATCAATGCATTTACAATGTTTGGCATTGTACTAGTTCACATTACATGACTTTGACTTAGATTTCAGCCTAAAGCAGGCCACACTGACTCAAATCAAATGTCAATCACCTAATCCATGCTACTTGACAAGATTTAGCCATTAGATTCCGAGTTTTGAGACTTTCATTCTTGTATTGCTTTAAAGTGCTTCTCAGCTCCTTAATATCCGTTTTCAATGCATTTACAATGTTTGGCATTGTACTAGTTCACATTACATGACTTTGACTTAGATTTCAGCCTAAAACAGGCCACACTGACTCAAATCAACTGGAAATCACCGAATCCAAGATTTAGCCACAAGATTCCGAGTTCTGAGACTGTCATTCTTTTCTTGCTTTAAAGTGCTTTTCAGCTCCTGAATAGCCGTTTTCAATGCATTTACAATGTTTGGCATTGTACTAGTTCACGTTACATGACTTTGACTTAGATTTCAGCCTAAAACCGGCCACACTGACTCAAATCAACTGGAAATCACCGAATCCATGCTACTTGACAAGATTTAGCCATTTGATTCCGAGTTTTGAGACTTTCATTATTGTATTGCTTTAAAGTGCTTTTCAGCTCCTGACTAGCCGTTTTCAATGCATTTACAATGTTTGGCATTGTACTAGTTCACATTACATGACTTTGACTTAGATTTCAGCCTAAAACAGGCCACACTGACTCCAATCAACTGGAAATCACCGAATCCAAGATTTAGCCATTAGATTCCAAGTTCTGAGACTTACATTCTTCTCTTGCTTTAAAGTGTTTTTCAGCTCCTGAATAGCCGTTTTCAATGCATTTACACTATTTGGCATCATACTAGTTCACATTACATGACTTTGACTTAGATTTCAGCCTAAAGCAGGCCACACTGACTCAAATCAAATGTCAATCACCTAATCCATGCTACTTGACAAGATTTAGCCATTAGATTCCGAGTTTTGAGACTTTCATTCTTGTATTGCTTTAAAGTGCTTCTCAGCTCCTTAATATCCGTTTTCAATGCATTTACAATGTTTGGCATTGTACTAGTTCACGTTACATGACTTTGACTTAGATTTCAGCCTAAAACCGGCCACACTGACTCAAATCAACTGGAAATCACCGAATCCAAGATTTAGCCACAAGATTCCGAGTTTTGAGACTTTCATTATTGTATTGCTTTAAAGTGCTTTTCAGCTCCTGACTAGCCGTTTTCAATGCATTTACAATGTTTGGCATTGTACTAGTTCACATTACATGACTTTGACTTAGATTTCAGCCTAAAACAGGCCACACTGACTCAAATCAACTGGAAATCACCGAATCCAAGATTTAGCCACAAGATTCCGAGTTTTGAGACTTTCATTCTTGTATTGCTTTAAAGTGCTTTTCAGCTCCTACAAGCCGTTTTTTCAATGCATTTACAATGTTTGGCATTGTACTAGTTCACATTACATGACTTTGACTTAGATTTAAGCCTAAAACAGGCCACACTGACTCCAATCAACTGGAAATCACCGAATCCAAGATTTAGCCATTAGATTCCGAGTTCTGAGACTTACATTCTTCTCTTGCTTTAAAGTGTTTTTCAGCTCCTGAATAGCCGTTTTCAATGCATTTACACTGTTTGGCATCGTACTAGTTCACATTACATGACTTTGACTTAGTTTTCAGCCTAAAGCAGGCCACACTGACTCAAATCAAATGTCAATCACCTAATCCATGCTACTTGACAAGATTTAGCCATTAGATTCCGAGTTTTGAGACTTTCATTCTTGTATTGCTTTAAAGTGCTTTTATGCTCCTGACTAGCCGTTTTCAATGCATTTATAATGTTTGGCATTGTACTAGTTCACATTACATGACTTTGACTTAGATTTCAGCCTAAAACAGGCCACACTGACTCAAATCAACTGGAAATCACCAAATCCAAGATTTAGCGACAAGATTCAGAGTTTTGAGACTTTCATTCTTGTATTGCTTTAAAGTGCTTTTCAGCTCCTACAAGCCGTTATCAATGCATTTACAATGTTTGGCATTGTAGTAGTTCACATTACATGACTTTGACTTAGATTTCAGCCTAAACAGGCCACACTGACTCCAATCAACTGGAAATCACAGAATCCAAGATTTAGCCATTAGATTCCGAGTTCTGAGACTTTCATTATTTTCTTGCTTTAAAGTGCTTTTCAGCTCCTGAATAGCCGTTTTCAATGCATTTACACTGTTTGGCATCGTACTAGTTCACATTACATGACTTTGACTTAGATTTCAGCCTAAAACAGGCCACACTGACTCAAATCAACTGGAAATCACCGAATTCATGCTACTTAACAATATTTAGCCATTACATTCCGAGTTTTGAGACATTCATTCTTTTATTGCTTTAAAGTGCTTCTCAGCTCCTTAATATCCGTTTTCAATGCATTTACAATGTTTGGCATTGTAGTAGTTCACATTACATGACTTTGACTTAGATTTCAGCCTAAAACAGGCCACACTGACTCCAATCAACTGGAAATCACCGAATCCAAGATTTAGCCACAAGATTCCGAGTTTTGAGACTTTCATTATTGTATTGCTTTAAAGTGCTTTTCAGCTCCTGACTAGCCGTTTTCAATGCATTTACAATGTTTGGCATTGTACTAGTTCACATTACATGACTTTGACTTAGATTTCAGCCTAAAACAGGCCACACTGACTCAAATCAACTGGAAATCACCGAATCCAAGATTTAGCCACAAGATTCAGAGTTTTGAGACTTTCATTCTTGTATTGCTTTAAAGTGCTTTTCAGCTCCTACAAGCCGTTATCAATGCATTTACAATGTTTGGCATTGTACTAGTTCACATTACATGACTTTGACTTAGATTTCAGCCTAAAACAGGCCACACTGACTCCAATCAACTGGAAATCACCTAATCCATGCTACTTGACAAGATTTAGCCATTAGATTCCGAATTTTGAGACTTTCATTCTTGTATTACTTTAAAGTGCTTTTCAGCTCCTGACTAGCCGTTTTTTCAATGCATTTACAATGTTTGGCATTGTACTAGTTCACATTACATGACTTTGACTTAGATTTAAGCCTAAAACAGGCCACACTGACTCCAATCAACTGGAAATCACCGAATCCAAGATTTAGCCATTAGATTCCGAGTTCTGAGACTTACATTCTTCTCTTGCTTTAAAGTGTTTTTCAGCTCCTGAATAGCCGTTTTCAATGCATTTACACTGTTTGGCATCGTACTAGTTCACATTACATGACTTTGACTTAGATTTCAGCCTAAAGCAGGCCACACTGACTCAAATCAAATGTCAATCACCTAATCCATGCTACTTGACAAGATTTAGCCATTAGATTCCGAGTTTTGAGACTTTCATTCTTGTATTGCTTTAAAGTGCTTTTATGCTCCTGACTAGCCGTTTTCAATGCATTTACAATGTTTGGCATTGTACTAGTTCACATTACATGACTTTGACTTAGATTTCAGCCTAAAACAGGCCACACTGACTCAAATCAACTGTAAATCACCTAATCCATGCTACTTGACAAGATTTAGCCATTAGATTCCGAGTTTTGAGACTTTCATTCATTCTTGTATTGCTTTAAAGTGCTTTTCAGCTCCTGACTAGCCGTTTTCAATGCATTTACAATGTTTGGCATTGGACTAGTTCACATTACATGACTTTGACTTAGATTTCAGCCTAAAACAGGCCACACTGACTCCAATCAACTGGAAATCACCGAATCCAAGATTTAGCCATTACATTCCGAGTTCTGAGACTTTCATTCTTTTCTTGCTTTAAAGTGCTTCTCAGCTCCTTAATATCCGTTTTCAATGCATTTACAATGTTTGGCGTACTAGTTCACGTTACATGACTTTGACTTAGATTTCAGCCTAAAACAGGCCACACTGACTCCAATCAACTGGAAATCACCATATCCAAGATTTAGCCATTAGATTCCGAGTTCTGAGACTTTCATTCTTTTCTTGCTTTAAAGTGCTTCTCAGCTCCTTAATATCCGTTTTCAATGCATTTACAATGTTTGGCGTACTAGTTCACGTTACATGACTTTGACTTAGATTTCAGCCTAAAACAGGCCACACTGACTCCAATCAACTGTAAATCACCTAATCCAAGATTTAGCCATTAGATTCCGAGTTCTGAGACTTACTTTCTTTTCTTGCTTTAAAGTGCTTTTCAGCTCCTGAATAGCCGTTTTCAATGCATTTAAAACGTTTGGCATTGTACTAGTTCACATTACATGACTTTGACTTAGATTTCAGCCTAAAACAGGCCACACTGACTCAAATCAACTGGAAATCACCGAAACCAAGATTTAGCCACAAGATTCCGAGTTTTGAGACTTTCATTCTTGTATTGCTTTAAAGTGCTTTTCAGCTCCTGACTAGCCATTTTTTCAATGCATTTACAATGTTTGGCATTGTACTAGTTCACATTACATGACTTTGACTTAGATTTCAGCCTAAAACAGGCCACACTGACTCAAATCAACTGGAAATCACCTAATCCAAGCTACTTGACAAGATTTAGCCATTAGATTCCGAATTTTGAGACTTTCATTCTTGTATTACTTTAAAGTGCTTTTCAGCTCCTGACTAGCCGTTTTTTCAATGCATTTACAATGTTTGGCATTGTACTAGTTCACATTACATGACTTTGACTTAGATTTCAGCCTAAAACAGGCCACACTGACTCAAATCAACTGGAAATCACCTAATCCATGCTACTTGACAAGATTTAGCCATTAGATTCCGAGTTTTGAGACTTTCATTCATTCTTGTATTGCTTTAAAGTGCTTTTCAGCTCCTGACTAGCCGTTTTCAATGCATTTACAATGTTTGGCATTGGACTAGTTCACATTACATGACTTTGACTTAGATTTCAGCCTAAAACAGGCCACACTGACTCCAATCAACTGGAAATCACCTAATCCATGCTACTTGACAAGATTTAGCCATTAGATTCCGAATTTTGAGACTTTCATTCATTTTTGTATTGCTTTAAAGTGCTTTTCAGCTCCTGACTAGCCATTTTCAATGCATTTACAATGTTTGGCATTGGACTAGTTCACATTACATGACTTTGACTTAGATTTCAGCCTAAAACAGGCCACACTGACTCAAATCAACTGGAAATCACCTCATCCAAGCTACTTGACAAGATTTAGCCATTAGATTCCGAATTTTGAGACTTTCATTCTTGTATTACTTTAAAGTGCTTTTCAGCTCCTGACTAGCCGTTTTTTCAATGCATTTACAATGTTTGGCATTGTACTAGTTCACATTACATGACTTTGACTTAGATTTCAGCCTAAAACAGGCCACACTGACTCCAATCAACTGGAAATCACCGAATCCAAGATTTAGCCATTAGATTCCGAGTTCTGAGACTTTCATTCTTTTCTTGCTTTAAAGTGCTTCTCAGCTCCTTAATATCCGTTTTCAATGCATTTACAATGTTTGGCGTACTAGTTCACGTTACATGACTTTGACTTAGATTTCAGCCTAAAACAGGCCACACTGACTCCAATCAACTGTAAATCACCTAATCCAAGATTTAGCCATTAGATTCCGAGTTCTGAGACTTACTTTCTTTTCTTGCTTTAAAGTGCTTTTCAGCTCCTGACTAGCCGTTTTTTAAATGCATTTACAATGTTTGGCATTGTACTAGTTCACATTACATGACTTTGACTTAGATTTCAGCCTAAAACAGGCCACACTGACTCCAATCAACTGGAAATCACCTAATCCAAGCTACTTGACAAGATTTAGCCATTAGATTCCGAATTTTGAGACTTTCATTCTTGTATTACTTTAAAGTGCTTTTCAGCTCCTGACTAGCCGTTTTTTCAATGCATTTACAATGTTTGGCATTGTACTAGTTCACATTACATGACTTTGACTTAGATTTCAGCCTAAAACAGGCCACACTGACTCAAATCAACTGGAAATCACCTAATCCATGCTACTTGACAAGATTTAGCCATTAGATTCCGAGTTTTGAGACTTTCATTCATTCTTGTATTGCTTTAAAGTGCTTTTCAGCTCCTGACTAGCCGTTTTCAATGCATTTACAATGTTTGGCATTGGACTAGTTCACATTACATGACTTTGACTTAGATTTCAGCCTAAAACAGGCCACACTGACTCCAATCAACTGGAAATCACCGAATCCAAGATTTAGCCATTAGATTCCGAGTTCTGAGACTTTCATTCTTTTCTTGCTTTAAAGTGCTTCTCAGCTCCTTAATATCCGTTTTCAATGCATTTACAATGTTTGGCGTACTAGTTCACGTTACATGACTTTGACTTAGATTTCAGCCTAAAACAGGCCACACTGACTCCAATCAACTGGAAATCACCATATCCAAGATTTAGCCATTAGATTCCGAGTTCTGAGACTTTCATTCTTTTCTTGCTTTAAAGTGCTTCTCAGCTCCTTAATATCCGTTTTCAATGCATTTACAATGTTTGGCGTACTAGTTCACGTTACATGACTTTGACTTAGATTTCAGCCTAAAACAGGCCACACTGACTCCAATCAACTGGAAATCACCGAAACCAAGATTTAGCCACAAGATTCCGAGTTTTGAGACTTTCACTCTTGTATTGCTTTAAAGTGCTTTTCAGCTCCTGACTAGCCGTTTTTTCAATGCATTTACAATGTTTGGCATTGTACTAGTTCACATTACATGACTTTGACTTAGATTTCAGCCTAAAACAGGCCACACTGACTCAAATCAACTGGAAATCACCTAATCCAAGCTACTTGACAAGATTTAGCCATTAGATTTCGAATTTTGAGACTTTCATTCTTGTATTACTTTAAAGTGCTTTTCAGCTCCTGACTAGCCGTTTTTTCAATGCATTTACAATGTTTGGCATTGTACTAGTTCACATTACATGACTTTGACTTAGATTTCAGCCTAAAACAGGCCACACTGACTAAAAATCAACTGGAAATCACCTAATCCATGCTACTTGACAAGATTTAGCCATTAGATTCCGAGTTTTGAGACTTTCATTCATTCTTGTATTGCTTTAAAGTGCTTTTCAGCTCCTGACTAGCCGTTTTCAATGCATTTACAATGTTTGGCATTGGACTAGTTCACATTACATGACTTTGACTTAGATTTCAGCCTAAAACAGGCCACACTGACTCAAATCAACTGGAAATCACCGAATCCAAGATTTAGCCATTAGATTCCGAGTTCTGAGACTTTCATTCTTTTCTTGCTTTAAAGTGCTTCTCAGCTCCTTAATATCCGTTTTCAATGCATTTACAATGTTTGGCGTACTAGTTCACGTTACATGACTTTGACTTAGATTTCAGCCTAAAACAGGCCACACTGACTCCAATCAACTGGAAATCACCATATCCAAGATTTAGCCATTAGATTCCGAGTTCTGAGACTTTCATTCTTTTCTTGCTTTAAAGTGCTTCTCAGCTCCTTAATATCCGTTTTCAATGCATTTACAATGTTTGGCGTACTAGTTCACGTTACATGACTTTGACTTAGATTTCAGCCTAAAACAGGCCACACTGACTCCAATCAACTGGAAATCACCGAAACCAAGATTTAGCCACAAGATTCCGAGTTTTGAGACTTTCATTCTTGTATTGCTTTAAAGTGCTTTTCAGCTCCTGACTAGCCGTTTTTTCAATGCATTTACAATGTTTGGCGTACTAGTTCACGTTACATGACTTTGACTTAGATTTCAGCCTAAAACAGGTCACACTGACTCCAATCAACTGGAAATCACCATATCCAAGATTTAGCCATTAGATTCCGAGTTCTGAGACTTACATTCTTCTCTTGCTTTAAAGTGTTTTTCAGCTCCTGAATAGCCGTTTTCAATGCATTTACACTGTTTGGCATCGTACTAGTTCACATTACATGACTTTGACTTAGATTTCAGCCTAAAGCAGGCCACACTGACTCAAATCAAATGTCAATCACCTAATCCATGCTACTTGACAAGATTTAGCCATTAGATTCCGAGTTTTGAGACTTTCATTCTTGTATTGCTTTAAAGTGCTTTTATGCTCCTGACTAGCCGTTTTCAATGCATTTACAATGTTTGGCATTGGACTAGTTCACATTACATGACTTTGACTTAGATTTCAGCCTAAAACAGGCCACACTGACTCCAATCAACTGGAAATCACCGAATCCAAGATTTAGCCATTACATTCCGAGTTCTGAGACTTTCATTCTTTTCTTGCTTTAAAGTGCTTCTCAGCTCCTTAATATCCGTTTTCAATGCATTTACAATGTTTGGCGTACTAGTTCACGTTACATGACTTTGACTTAGATTTCAGCCTAAAACAGGCCACACTGACTCCAATCAACTGGAAATCACCATATCCAAGATTTAGCCATTAGATTCCGAGTTCTGAGACTTTCATTCTTTTCTTGCTTTAAAGTGCTTCTCAGCTCCTTAATATCCGTTTTCAATGCATTTACAATGTTTGGCGTACTAGTTCACGTTACATGACTTTGACTTAGATTTCAGCCTAAAACAGGCCACACTGACTCCAATCAACTGTAAATCACCTAATCCAAGATTTAGCCATTAGATTCCGAGTTCTGAGACTTACTTTCTTTTCTTGCTTTAAAGTGCTTTTCAGCTCCTGAATAGCCGTTTTCAATGCATTTAAAACGTTTGGCATTGTACTAGTTCACATTACATGACTTTGACTTAGATTTCAGCCTAAAACAGGCCACACTGACTCAAATCAACTGGAAATCACCGAAACCAAGATTTAGCCACAAGATTCCGAGTTTTGAGACTTTCATTCTTGTATTGCTTTAAAGTGCTTTTCAGCTCCTGACTAGCCATTTTTTCAATGCATTTACAATGTTTGGCATTGTACTAGTTCACATTACATGACTTTGACTTAGATTTCAGCCTAAAACAGGCCACACTGACTCAAATCAACTGGAAATCACCTAATCCATGCTACTTGACAAGATTTAGCCATTAGATTCCGAGTTTTGAGACTTTCATTCATTCTTGTATTGCTTTAAAGTGCTTTTCAGCTCCTGACTAGCCGTTTTCAATGCATTTACAATGTTTGGCATTGGACTAGTTCACATTACATGACTTTGACTTAGATTTCAGCCTAAAACAGGCCACACTGACTCCAATCAACTGGAAATCACCGAATCCAAGATTTAGCCATTACATTCCGAGTTCTGAGACTTTCATTCTTTTCTTGCTTTAAAGTGCTTCTCAGCTCCTTAATATCCGTTTTCAATGCATTTACAATGTTTGGCGTACTAGTTCACGTTACATGACTTTGACTTAGATTTCAGCCTAAAACAGGCCACACTGACTCCAATCAACTGGAAATCACCATATCCAAGATTTAGCCATTAGATTCCGAGTTCTGAGACTTTCATTCTTTTCTTGCTTTAAAGTGCTTTTCAGCTCCTGAATAGCCGTTTTCAATGCATTTAAAACGTTTGGCATTGTACTAGTTCACATTACATGACTTTGACTTAGATTTCAGCCTAAAACAGGCCACACTGACTCCAATCAACTGTAAATCACCTAATCCAAGATTTAGCCATTAGATTCCGAGTTCTGAGACTTACTTTCTTTTCTTGCTTTAAAGTGCTTTTCAGCTCCTGAATAGCCGTTTTCAATGCATTTAAAACGTTTGGCATTGTACTAGTTCACATTACATGACTTTGACTTAGATTTCAGCCTAAAACAGGCCACACTGACTCAAATCAACTGGAAATCACCGAAACCAAGATTTAGCCACAAGATTCCGAGTTTTGAGACTTTCATTCTTGTATTGCTTTAAAGTGCTTTTCAGCTCCTGACTAGCCATTTTCAATGCATTTACAATGTTTGGCATTGGACTAGTTCACATTACATGACTTTGACTTAGATTTCAGCCTAAAACAGGCCACACTGACTCAAATCAACTGGAAATCACCTCATCCAAGCTACTTGACAAGATTTAGCCATTAGATTCCGAATTTTGAGACTTTCATTCTTGTATTACTTTAAAGTGCTTTTCAGCTCCTGACTAGCCGTTTTTTCAATGCATTTACAATGTTTGGCATTGTACTAGTTCACATTACATGACTTTGACTTAGATTTCAGCCTAAAACAGGCCACACTGACTCCAATCAACTGGAAATCACCGAATCCAAGATTTAGCCATTAGATTCCGAGTTCTGAGACTTTCATTCTTTTCTTGCTTTAAAGTGCTTCTCAGCTCCTTAATATCCGTTTTCAATGCATTTACAATGTTTGGCGTACTAGTTCACGTTACATGACTTTGACTTAGATTTCAGCCTAAAACAGGCCACACTGACTCCAATCAACTGTAAATCACCTAATCCAAGATTTAGCCATTAGATTCCGAGTTCTGAGACTTACTTTCTTTTCTTGCTTTAAAGTGCTTTTCAGCTCCTGACTAGCCGTTTTTTAAATGCATTTACAATGTTTGGCATTGTACTAGTTCACATTACATGACTTTGACTTAGATTTCAGCCTAAAACAGGCCACACTGACTCCAATCAACTGGAAATCACCTAATCCAAGCTACTTGACAAGATTTAGCCATTAGATTCCGAATTTTGAGACTTTCATTCTTGTATTACTTTAAAGTGCTTTTCAGCTCCTGACTAGCCGTTTTTTCAATGCATTTACAATGTTTGGCATTGTACTAGTTCACATTACATGACTTTGACTTAGATTTCAGCCTAAAACAGGCCACACTGACTCAAATCAACTGGAAATCACCTAATCCATGCTACTTGACAAGATTTAGCCATTAGATTCCGAGTTTTG
The DNA here is from genome assembly GCF_963692335.1 of Osmerus eperlanus. Taxonomy (NCBI): domain Eukaryota; kingdom Metazoa; phylum Chordata; class Actinopteri; order Osmeriformes; family Osmeridae; genus Osmerus; species Osmerus eperlanus. Next base: position 10,591,698 of record NC_085041.1, read on the forward strand.
AGACTTTCATTCATTCTTGTATTGCTTTAAAGTGCTTTTCAGCTCCTGACTAGCCGTTTTCAATGCATTTACAATGTTTGGCATTGGACTAGTTCACATTACATGACTTTGACTTAGATTTCAGCCTAAAACAGGCCACACTGACTCAAATCAACTGGAAATCACCGAATCCAAGATTTAGCCATTAGATTCCGAGTTCTGAGACTTTCATTCTTTTCTTGCTTTAAAGTGCTTCTCAGCTCCTTAATATCCGTTTTCAATGCATTTACAATGTTTGGCGTACTAGTTCACGTTACATGACTTTGACTTAGATTTCAGCCTAAAACAGGCCACACTGACTCCAATCAACTGGAAATCACCATATCCAAGATTTAGCCATTAGATTCCGAGTTCTGAGACTTTCATTCTTTTCTTGCTTTAAAGTGCTTCTCAGCTCCTTAATATCCGTTTTCAATGCATTTACAATGTTTGGCGTACTAGTTCACGTTACATGACTTTGACTTAGATTTCAGCCTAAAACAGGCCACACTGACTCCAATCAACTGGAAATCACCGAAACCAAGATTTAGCCACAAGATTCCGAGTTTTGAGACTTTCATTCTTGTATTGCTTTAAAGTGCTTTTCAGCTCCTGACTAGCCGTTTTTTCAATGCATTTACAATGTTTGGCGTACTAGTTCACGTTACATGACTTTGACTTAGATTTCAGCCTAAAACAGGTCACACTGACTCCAATCAACTGGAAATCACCATATCCAAGATTTAGCCATTAGATTCCGAGTTCTGAGACTTACATTCTTCTCTTGCTTTAAAGTGTTTTTCAGCTCCTGAATAGCCGTTTTCAATGCATTTACACTGTTTGGCATCGTACTAGTTCACATTACATGACTTTGACTTAGATTTCAGCCTAAAGCAGGCCACACTGACTCAAATCAAATGTCAATCACCTAATCCATGCTACTTGACAAGATTTAGCCATTAGATTCCGAGTTTTGAGACTTTCATTCTTGTATTGCTTTAAAGTGCTTTTATGCTCCTGACTAGCCGTTTTCAATGCATTTACAATGTTTGGCATTGTACTAGTTCACATTACATGACTTTGACTTAGATTTCAGCCTAAAACAGGCCACACTGACTCAAATCAACTGTAAATCACCTAATCCATGCTACTTGACAAGATTTAGCCATTAGATTCCGAGTTTTGAGACTTTCATTCATTCTTGTATTGCTTTAAAGTGCTTTTCAGCTCCTGACTAGCCGTTTTCAATGCATTTACAATGTTTGGCATTGGACTAGTTCACATTACATGACTTTGACTTAGATTTCAGCCTAAAACAGGCCACACTGACTCCAATCAACTGGAAATCACCGAATCCAAGATTTAGCCATTACATTCCGAGTTCTGAGACTTTCATTCTTTTCTTGCTTTAAAGTGCTTCTCAGCTCCTTAATATCCGTTTTCAATGCATTTACAATGTTTGGCGTACTAGTTCACGTTACATGACTTTGACTTAGATTTCAGCCTAAAACAGGCCACACTGACTCCAATCAACTGGAAATCACCATATCCAAGATTTAGCCATTAGATTCCGAGTTCTGAGACTTTCATTCTTTTCTTGCTTTAAAGTGCTTCTCAGCTCCTTAATATCCGTTTTCAATGCATTTACAATGTTTGGCGTACTAGTTCACGTTACATGACTTTGACTTAGATTTCAGCCTAAAACAGGCCACACTGACTCCAATCAACTGTAAATCACCTAATCCAAGATTTAGCCATTAGATTCCGAGTTCTGAGACTTACTTTCTTTTCTTGCTTTAAAGTGCTTTTCAGCTCCTGAATAGCCGTTTTCAATGCATTTAAAACGTTTGGCATTGTACTAGTTCACATTACATGACTTTGACTTAGATTTCAGCCTAAAACAGGCCACACTGACTCAAATCAACTGGAAATCACCGAAACCAAGATTTAGCCACAAGATTCCGAGTTTTGAGACTTTCATTCTTGTATTGCTTTAAAGTGCTTTTCAGCTCCTGACTAGCCATTTTTTCAATGCATTTACAATGTTTGGCATTGTACTAGTTCACATTACATGACTTTGACTTAGATTTCAGCCTAAAACAGGCCACACTGACTCAAATCAACTGGAAATCACCTAATCCAAGCTACTTGACAAGATTTAGCCATTAGATTCCGAATTTTGAGACTTTCATTCTTGTATTACTTTAAAGTGCTTTTCAGCTCCTGACTAGCCGTTTTTTCAATGCATTTACAATGTTTGGCATTGTACTAGTTCACATTACATGACTTTGACTTAGATTTCAGCCTAAAACAGGCCACACTGACTCAAATCAACTGGAAATCACCTAATCCATGCTACTTGACAAGATTTAGCCATTAGATTCCGAGTTTTGAGACTTTCATTCATTCTTGTATTGCTTTAAAGTGCTTTTCAGCTCCTGACTAGCCGTTTTCAATGCATTTACAATGTTTGGCATTGGACTAGTTCACATTACATGACTTTGACTTAGATTTCAGCCTAAAACAGGCCACACTGACTCCAATCAACTGGAAATCACCTAATCCATGCTACTTGACAAGATTTAGCCATTAGATTCCGAATTTTGAGACTTTCATTCATTTTTGTATTGCTTTAAAGTGCTTTTCAGCTCCTGACTAGCCATTTTCAATGCATTTACAATGTTTGGCATTGGACTAGTTCACATTACATGACTTTGACTTAGATTTCAGCCTAAAACAGGCCACACTGACTCAAATCAACTGGAAATCACCTCATCCAAGCTACTTGACAAGATTTAGCCATTAGATTCCGAATTTTGAGACTTTCATTCTTGTATTACTTTAAAGTGCTTTTCAGCTCCTGACTAGCCGTTTTTTCAATGCATTTACAATGTTTGGCATTGTACTAGTTCACATTACATGACTTTGACTTAGATTTCAGCCTAAAACAGGCCACACTGACTCAAATCAACTGGAAATCACCTAATCCATGCTACTTGACAAGATTTAGCCATTAGATTCCGAGTTTTGAGACTTTCATTCATTCTTGTATTGCTTTAAAGTGCTTTTCAGCTCCTGACTAGCCGTTTTCAATGCATTTACAATGTTTGGCATTGGACTAGTTCACATTACATGACTTTGACTTAGATTTCAGCCTAAAACAGGCCACACTGACTCCAATCAACTGGAAATCACCGAATCCAAGATTTAGCCATTAGATTCCGAGTTCTGAGACTTTCATTCTTTTCTTGCTTTAAAGTGCTTCTCAGCTCCTTAATATCCGTTTTCAATGCATTTACAATGTTTGGCGTACTAGTTCACGTTACATGACTTTGACTTAGATTTCAGCCTAAAACAGGCCACACTGACTCCAATCAACTGGAAATCACCATATCCAAGATTTAGCCATTAGATTCCGAGTTCTGAGACTTTCATTCTTTTCTTGCTTTAAAGTGCTTCTCAGCTCCTTAATATCCGTTTTCAATGCATTTACAATGTTTGGCGTACTAGTTCACGTTACATGACTTTGACTTAGATTTCAGCCTAAAACAGGCCACACTGACTCCAATCAACTGGAAATCACCGAAACCAAGATTTAGCCACAAGATTCCGAGTTTTGAGACTTTCACTCTTGTATTGCTTTAAAGTGCTTTTCAGCTCCTGACTAGCCGTTTTTTCAATGCATTTACAATGTTTGGCATTGTACTAGTTCACATTACATGACTTTGACTTAGATTTCAGCCTAAAACAGGCCACACTGACTCAAATCAACTGGAAATCACCTAATCCAAGCTACTTGACAAGATTTAGCCATTAGATTCCGAATTTTGAGACTTTCATTCTTGTATTACTTTAAAGTGCTTTTCAGCTCCTGACTAGCCGTTTTTTCAATGCATTTACAATGTTTGGCATTGTACTAGTTCACATTACATGACTTTGACTTAGATTTCAGCCTAAAACAGGCCACACTGACTAAAAATCAACTGGAAATCACCTAATCCATGCTACTTGACAAGATTTAGCCATTAGATTCCGAGTTTTGAGACTTTCATTCATTCTTGTATTGCTTTAAAGTGCTTTTCAGCTCCTGACTAGCCGTTTTCAATGCATTTACAATGTTTGGCATTGGACTAGTTCACATTACATGACTTTGACTTAGATTTCAGCCTAAAACAGGCCACACTGACTCAAATCAACTGGAAATCACCGAATCCAAGATTTAGCCATTAGATTCCGAGTTCTGAGACTTTCATTCTTTTCTTGCTTTAAAGTGCTTCTCAGCTCCTTAATATCCGTTTTCAATGCATTTACAATGTTTGGCGTACTAGTTCACGTTACATGACTTTGACTTAGATTTCAGCCTAAAACAGGCCACACTGACTCCAATCAACTGGAAATCACCATATCCAAGATTTAGCCATTAGATTCCGAGTTCTGAGACTTTCATTCTTTTCTTGCTTTAAAGTGCTTCTCAGCTCCTTAATATCCGTTTTCAATGCATTTACAATGTTTGGCGTACTAGTTCACGTTACATGACTTTGACTTAGATTTCAGCCTAAAACAGGCCACACTGACTCCAATCAACTGGAAATCACCGAAACCAAGATTTAGCCACAAGATTCCGAGTTTTGAGACTTTCATTCTTGTATTGCTTTAAAGTGCTTTTCAGCTCCTGACTAGCCGTTTTTTCAATGCATTTACAATGTTTGGCGTACTAGTTCACGTTACATGACTTTGACTTAGATTTCAGCCTAAAACAGGTCACACTGACTCCAATCAACTGGAAATCACCATATCCAAGATTTAGCCATTAGATTCCGAGTTCTGAGACTTTCATTCTTTTCTTGCTTTAAAGTGCTTCTCAGCTCCTTAATATCCGTTTTCAATGCATTTACAATGTTTGGCGTACTAGTTCACGTTACATGACTTTGACTTAGATTTCAGCCTAAAACAGGCCACACTGACTCCAATCAACTGTAAATCACCTAATCCAAGATTTAGCCATTAGATTCCGAGTTCTGAGACTTACTTTCTTTTCTTGCTTTAAAGTGCTTTTCAGCTCCTGAATAGCCGTTTTCAATGCATTTACAACGTTTGGCATTGTACTAGTTCACATTACATGACTTTGACTTAGATTTCAGCCTAAAACAGGCCACACTGACTCAAATCAACTGGAAATCACCGAAACCAAGATTTAGCCACAAGATTCCGAGTTTTGAGACTTTCATTCTTGTATTGCTTTAAAGTGCTTTTCAGCTCCTGACTAGCCATTTTTTCAATGCATTTACAATGTTTGGCATTGTACTAGTTCACATTACATGACTTTGACTTAGATTTCAGCCTAAAACAGGCCACACTGACTCAAATCAACTGGAAATCACCTCATCCAAGCTACTTGACAAGATTTAGCCATTAGATTCCGAATTTTGAGACTTTCATTCTTGTATTACTTTAAAGTGCTTTTCAGCTCCTGACTAGCCGTTTTTTCAATGCATTTACAATGTTTGGCATTGTACTAGTTCACATTACATGACTTTGACTTAGATTTAAGCCTAAAACAGGCCACACTGACTCCAATCAACTGGAAATCACCGAATCCAAGATTTAGCCATTAGATTCCGAGTTCTGAGACTTACATTCTTCTCTTGCTTTAAAGTGTTTTTCAGCTCCTGAATAGCCGTTTTCAATGCATTTACACTGTTTGGCATCGTACTAGTTCACATTACATGACTTTGACTTAGATTTCAGCCTAAAGCAGGCCACACTGACTCAAATCAAATGTCAATCACCTAATCCATGCTACTTGACAAGATTTAGCCATTAGATTCCGAGTTTTGAGACTTTCATTCTTGTATTGCTTTAAAGTGCTTTTATGCTCCTGACTAGCCGTTTTCAATGCATTTACAATGTTTGGCATTGTACTAGTTCACATTACATGACTTTGACTTAGATTTCAGCCTAAAACAGGCCACACTGACTCAAATCAACTGTAAATCACCTAATCCATGCTACTTGACAAGATTTAGCCATTAGATTCCGAGTTTTGAGACTTTCATTCATTCTTGTATTGCTTTAAAGTGCTTTTCAGCTCCTGACTAGCCGTTTTCAATGCATTTACAATGTTTGGCATTGGACTAGTTCACATTACATGACTTTGACTTAGATTTCAGCCTAAAACAGGCCACACTGACTCCAATCAACTGGAAATCACCGAATCCAAGATTTAGCCATTACATTCCGAGTTCTGAGACTTTCATTCTTTTCTTGCTTTAAAGTGCTTCTCAGCTCCTTAATATCCGTTTTCAATGCATTTACAATGTTTGGCGTACTAGTTCACGTTACATGACTTTGACTTAGATTTCATCCTAAAACAGGCCACACTGACTCCAATCAACTGGAAATCACCATATCCAAGATTTAGCCATTAGATTCCGAGTTCTGAGACTTTCTTTCTTTTCTTGCTTTAAAGTGCTTCTCAGCTCCTTAATATCCGTTTTCAATGCATTTACAATGTTTGGCGTACTAGTTCACGTTACATGACTTTGACTTAGATTTCATCCTAAAACAGGCCACACTGACTCCAATCAACTGTAAATCACCTAATCCAAGATTTAGCCATTAGATTCCGAGTTCTGAGACTTACTTTCTTTTCTTGCTTTAAAGTGCTTTTCAGCTCCTGAATAGCCGTTTTCAATGCATTTACAACGTTTGGCATTGTACTAGTTCACATTACATGACTTTGACTTAGATTTCAGCCTAAAACAGGCCACACTGACTCAAATCAACTGGAAATCACCGAAACCAAGATTTAGCCACAAGATTCCGAGTTTTGAGACTTTCATTCTTGTATTGCTTTAAAGTGCTTTTCAGCTCCTGACTAGCCATTTTTTCAATGCATTTACAATGTTTGGCATTGTACTAGTTCACATTACATGACTTTGACTTAGATTTCAGCCTAAAACAGGCCACACTGACTCAAATCAACTGGAAATCACCTAATCCAAGCTACTTGACAAGATTTAGCCATTAGATTCCGAATTTTGAGACTTTCATTCTTGTATTACTTTAAAGTGCTTTTCAGCTCCTGACTAGCCGTTTTTTCAATGCATTTACAATGTTTGGCATTGTACTAGTTCACATTACATGACTTTGACTTAGATTTCAGCCTAAAACAGGCCACACTGACTCAAATCAACTGGAAATCACCTAATCCATGCTACTTGACAAGATTTAGCCATTAGATTCCGAGTTTTGAGACTTTCATTCATTCTTGTATTGCTTTAAAGTGCTTTTCAGCTCCTGACTAGCCGTTTTCAATGCATTTACAATGTTTGGCATTGGACTAGTTCACATTACATGACTTTGACTTAGATTTCAGCCTAAAACAGGCCACACTGACTCCAATCAACTGGAAATCACCTAATCCATGCTACTTGACAAGATTTAGCCATTAGATTCCGAATTTTGAGACTTTCATTCATTCTTGTATTGCTTTAAAGTGCTTTTCAGCTCCTGACTAGCCGTTTTCAATGCATTTACAATGTTTGGCATTGGACTAGTTCACATTACATGACTTTGACTTAGATTTCAGCCTAAAACAGGCCACACTGACTCAAATCAACTGGAAATCACCTAATCCAAGCTACTTGACAAGATTTAGCCATTAGATTCCGAATTTTGAGACTTTCATTCTTGTATTACTTTAAAGTGCTTTTCAGCTCCTGACTAGCCGTTTTTTCAATGCATTTACAATGTTTGGCATTGTACTAGTTCACATTACATGACTTTGACTTAGATTTCAGCCTAAAACAGGCCACACTGACTCCAATCAACTGGAAATCACCGAATCCAAGATTTAGCCATTAGATTCCGAGTTCTGAGACTTTCATTCTTTTCTTGCTTTAAAGTGCTTCTCAGCTCCTTAATATCCGTTTTCAATGCATTTACAATGTTTGGCGTACTAGTTCACGTTACATGACTTTGACTTAGATTTCAGCCTAAAACAGGCCACACTGACTCCAATCAACTGTAAATCACCTAATCCAAGATTTAGCCATTAGATTCCGAGTTCTGAGACTTACTTTCTTTTCTTGCTTTAAAGTGCTTTTCAGCTCCTGACTAGCCGTTTTTTAAATGCATTTACAATGTTTGGCATTGTACTAGTTCACATTACATGACTTTGACTTAGATTTCAGCCTAAAACAGGCCACACTGACTCAAATCAACTGGAAATCACCTAATCCATGCTACTTGACAAGATTTAGCCATTAGATTCCGAGTTTTGAGACTTTCATTCATTCTTGTATTGCTTTAAAGTGCTTTTCATCTCCTGACTAGCCGTTTTCAATACATTTACAATGTTTGGCATTGGACTAGTTCACATTACATGACTTTGACTTAGATTTCAGCCTAAAACAGGCCACACTGACTCCAATCAACTGGAAATCACCTAATCCATGCTACTTGACAAGATTTAGCCATTAGATTCCGAGTTTTGAGACTTTCATTCTTGTATTGCTTTAAAGTGCTTTTCAGCTCCTGACTAGCCGTTTTCAATGCATTTACAATGTTTGGCATTGGACTAGTTCACATTACATGACTTTGACTTAGATTTAAGCCTAAAACAGGCCACACTGACTCCAATCAACTGGAAATCACCTAATCCAAGCTACTTGACAAGATTTAGCCATTAGATTCCGAATTTTGAGACTTTCATTCTTGTATTACTTTAAAGTGCTTTTCAGCTCCTGACTAGCTGTTTTTTCAATGCATTTACAATGTTTGGCATTGTACTAGTTCACATTACATGACTTTGACTTAGATTTCAGCCTAAAACAGGCCACACTGACTCAAATCAACTGGAAATCACCTAATCCATGCTACTTGACAAGATTTAGCCATTAGATTCCGAGTTTTGAGACTTTCATTCATTCTTGTATTGCTTTAAAGTGCTTTTCAGCTCCTGACTAGCCGTTTTCAATGCATTTACAATGTTTGGCATTGGACTAGTTCACATTACATGACTTTGACTTAGATTTCAGCCTAAAACAGGCCACACTGACTCCAATCAACTGGAAATCACCGAATCCAAGATTTAGCCATTACATTCCGAGTTCTGAGACTTTCATTCTTTTCTTGCTTTAAAGTGCTTTTCAGCTCCTGAATAGCCGTTTTCAATGCATTTACAACGTTTGGCATTGTACTAGTTCACATTACATGACTTTGACTTAGATTTCAGCCTAAAACAGGCCACACTGACTCAAATCAACTGGAAATCACCGAAACCAAGATTTAGCCACAAGATTCCGAGTTTTGAGACTTTCATTCTTGTATTGCTTTAAAGTGCTTTTCAGCTCCTGACTAGCCATTTTTTCAATGCATTTACAATGTTTGGCATTGTACTAGTTCACATTACATGACTTTGACTTAGATTTCAGCCTAAAACAGGCCACACTGACTCAAATCAACTGGAAATCACCTAATCCAAGCTACTTGACAAGATTTAGCCATTAGATTCCGAATTTTGAGACTTTCATTCTTGTATTACTTTAAAGTGCTTTTCAGCTCCTGACTAGCCGTTTTTTCAATGCATTTACAATGTTTGGCATTGTACTAGTTCACATTACATGACTTTGACTTAGATTTCAGCCTAAAACAGGCCACACTGACTCAAATCAACTGGAAATCACCTAATCCATGCTACTTGACAAGATTTAGCCATTAGATTCCGAGTTTTGAGACTTTCATTCATTCTTGTATTGCTTTAAAGTGCTTTTCAGCTCCTGACTAGCCGTTTTCAATGCATTTACAATGTTTGGCATTGGACTAGTTCACATTACATGACTTTGACTTAGATTTCAGCCTAAAACAGGCCACACTGACTCCAATCAACTGGAAATCACCTAATCCATGCTACTTGACAAGATTTAGCCATTAGATTCCGAATTTTGAGACTTTCATTCATTCTTGTATTGCTTTAAAGTGCTTTTCAGCTCCTGACTAGCCGTTTTCAATGCATTTACAATGTTTGGCATTGGACTAGTTCACATTACATGACTTTGACTTAGATTTCAGCCTAAAACAGGCCACACTGACTCAAATCAACTGGAAATCACCTAATCCAAGCTACTTGACAAGATTTAGCCATTAGATTCCGAATTTTGAGACTTTCATTCTTGTATTACTTTAAAGTGCTTTTCAGCTCCTGACTAGCCGTTTTTTCAATGCATTTACAATGTTTGGCATTGTACTAGTTCACATTACATGACTTTGACTTAGATTTCAGCCTAAAACAGGCCACACTGACTCCAATCAACTGGAAATCACCGAATCCAAGATTTAGCCATTAGATTCCGAGTTCTGAGACTTTCATTCTTTTCTTGCTTTAAAGTGCTTCTCAGCTCCTTAATATCCGTTTTCAATGCATTTACAATGTTTGGCGTACTAGTTCACGTTACATGACTTTGACTTAGATTTCAGCCTAAAACAGGCCACACTGACTCCAATCAACTGTAAATCACCTAATCCAAGATTTAGCCATTAGATTCCGAGTTCTGAGACTTACTTTCTTTTCTTGCTTTAAAGTGCTTTTCAGCTCCTGACTAGCCGTTTTTTAAATGCATTTACAATGTTTGGCATTGTACTAGTTCACATTACATGACTTTGACTTAGATTTCAGCCTAAAACAGGCCACACTGACTCAAATCAACTGGAAATCACCTAATCCATGCTACTTGACAAGATTTAGCCATTAGATTCCGAGTTTTGAGACTTTCATTCATTCTTGTATTGCTTTAAAGTGCTTTTCAGCTCCTGACTAGCCGTTTTCAATGCATTTACAATGTTTGGCATTGGACTAGTTCACATTACATGACTTTGACTTAGATTTCAGCCTAAAACAGGCCACACTGACTCCAATCAACTGGAAATCACCGAATCCAAGATTTAGCCATTAGATTCCGAGTTCTGAGACTTTCATTCTTTTCTTGCTTTAAAGTGCTTCTCAGCTCCTTAATATCCGTTTTCAATGCATTTACAATGTTTGGCGTACTAGTTCACGTTACATGACTTTGACTTAGATTTCAGCCTAAAACAGGCCACACTGACTCCAATCAACTGGAAATCACCATATCCAAGATTTAGCCATTAGATTCCGAGTTCTGAGACTTTCATTCTTTTCTTGCTTTAAAGTGCTTCTCAGCTCCTTAATATCCGTTTTCAATGCATTTACAATGTTTGGCGTACTAGTTCACGTTACATGACTTTGACTTAGATTTCAGCCTAAAACAGGCCACACTGACTCCAATCAACTGGAAATCACCGAAACCAAGATTTAGCCACAAGATTCCGAGTTTTGAGACTTTCATTCTTGTATTGCTTTAAAGTGCTTTTCAGCTCCTGACTAGCCGTTTTTTCAATGCATTTACAATGTTTGGCATTGTACTAGTTCACATTACATGACTTTGACTTAGATTTCAGCCTAAAACAGGCCACACTGACTCAAATCAACTGGAAATCACCTAATCCAAGCTACTTGACAAGATTTAGCCATTAGATTCCGAATTTTGAGACTTTCATTCTTGTATTACTTTAAAGTGCTTTTCAGCTCCTGACTAGCCGTTTTTTCAATGCATTTACAATGTTTGGCATTGTACTAGTTCACATTACATGACTTTGACTTAGATTTCAGCCTAAAACAGGCCACACTGACTCAAATCAACTGGAAATCACCTAATCCATGCTACTTGACAAGATTTAGCCATTAGATTCCGAGTTTTGAGACTTTCATTCATTCTTGTATTGCTTTAAAGTGCTTTTCATCTCCTGACTAGCCGTTTTCAATACATTTACAATGTTTGGCATTGGACTAGTTCACATTACATGACTTTGACTTAGATTTCAGCCTAAAACAGGCCACACTGACTCCAATCAACTGGAAATCACCGAATCCAAGATTTAGCCATTAGATTCCGAGTTCTGAGACTTTCATTCTTTTCTTGCTTTAAAGTGCTTCTCAGCTCCTTAATATCCGTTTTCAATGCATTTACAATGTTTGGCGTACTAGTTCACGTTACATGACTTTGACTTAGATTTCAGCCTAAAACAGGCCACACTGACTCCAATCAACTGTAAATCACCTAATCCAAGATTTAGCCATTAGATTCCGAGTTCTGAGACTTACTTTCTTTTCTTGCTTTAAAGTGCTTTTCAGCTCCTGACTAGCCGTTTTTTAAATGCATTTACAATGTTTGGCATTGTACTAGTTCACATTACATGACTTTGACTTAGATTTCAGCCTAAAACAGGCCACACTGACTCAAATCAACTGGAAATCACCTAATCCATGCTACTTGACAAGATTTAGCCATTAGATTCCGAGTTTTGAGACTTTCATTCATTCTTGTATTGCTTTAAAGTGCTTTTCAGCTCCTGACTAGCCGTTTTCAATGCATTTACAATGTTTGGCATTGGACTAGTTCACATTACATGACTTTGACTTAGATTTCAGCCTAAAACAGGCCACACTGACTCCAATCAACTGGAAATCACCGAATCCAAGATTTAGCCATTAGATTCCGAGTTCTGAGACTTTCATTCTTTTCTTGCTTTAAAGTGCTTCTCAGCTCCTTAATATCCGTTTTCAATGCATTTACAATGTTTGGCGTACTAGTTCACGTTACATGACTTTGACTTAGATTTCAGCCTAAAACAGGCCACACTGACTCCAATCAACTGGAAATCACCATATCCAAGATTTAGCCATTAGATTCCGAGTTCTGAGACTTTCATTCTTTTCTTGCTTTAAAGTGCTTCTCAGCTCCTTAATATCCGTTTTCAATGCATTTACAATGTTTGGCGTACTAGTTCACGTTACATGACTTTGACTTAGATTTCAGCCTAAAACAGGCCACACTGACTCCAATCAACTGGAAATCACCGAAACCAAGATTTAGCCACAAGATTCCGAGTTTTGAGACTTTCATTCTTGTATTGCTTTAAAGTGCTTTTCAGCTCCTGACTAGCCGTTTTTTCAATGCATTTACAATGTTTGGCATTGTACTAGTTCACATTACATGACTTTGACTTAGATTTCAGCCTAAAACAGGCCACACTGACTCAAATCAACTGGAAATCACCTCATCCATGCTACTTGACAAGATTTAGCCATTAGATTCCGAGTTTTGAGACTTTCATTCATTCTTGTATTGCTTTAAAGTGCTTTTCATCTCCTGACTAGCCGTTTTCAATACATTTACAATGTTTGGCATTGGACTAGTTCACATTACATGACTTTGACTTAGATTTCAGCCTAAAACAGGCCACACTGACTCCAATCAACTGGAAATCACCTAATCCATGCTACTTGACAAGATTTAGCCATTAGATTCCGAGTTTTGAGACTTTCATTCTTGTATTGCTTTAAAGTGCTTTTCAGCTCCTGACTAGCCGTTTTCAATGCATTTACAATGTTTGGCATTGGACTAGTTCACATTACATGACTTTGACTTAGATTTAAGCCTAAAACAGGCCACACTGACTCCAATCAACTGGAAATCACCTAATCCAAGCTACTTGACAAGATTTAGCCATTAGATTCCGAATTTTGAGACTTTCATTCTTGTATTACTTTAAAGTGCTTTTCAGCTCCTGACTAGCCGTTTTTTCAATGCATTTACAATGTTTGGCATTGTACTAGTTCACATTACATGACTTTGACTTAGATTTCAGCCTAAAACAGGCCACACTGACTCAAATCAACTGGAAATCACCTAATCCATGCTACTTGACAAGATTTAGCCATTAGATTCCGAGTTTTGAGACTTTCATTCATTCTTGTATTGCTTTAAAGTGCTTTTCAGCTCCTGACTAGCCGTTTTCAATGCATTTACAATGTTTGGCATTGGACTAGTTCACATTACATGACTTTGACTTAGATTTCAGCCTAAAACAGGCCACACTGACTCCAATCAACTGGAAATCACCGAATCCAAGATTTAGCCATTAGATTCCGAGTTCTGAGACTTTCATTCTTTTCTTGCTTTAAAGTGCTTCTCAGCTCCTTAATATCCGTTTTCAATGCATTTACAATGTTTGGCGTACTAGTTCACGTTACATGACTTTGACTTAGATTTCAGCCTAAAACAGGCCACACTGACTCCAATCAACTGGAAATCACCATATCCAAGATTTAGCCATTAGATTCCGAGTTCTGAGACTTTCATTCTTTTCTTGCTTTAAAGTGCTTCTCAGCTCCTTAATATCCGTTTTCAATGCATTTACAATGTTTGGCGTACTAGTTCACGTTACATGACTTTGACTTAGATTTCAGCCTAAAACAGGCCACACTGACTCCAATCAACTGGAAATCACCGAAACCAAGATTTAGCCACAAGATTCCGAGTTTTGAGACTTTCATTCTTGTATTGCTTTAAAGTGCTTTTCAGCTCCTGACTAGCCGTTTTTTCAATGCATTTACAATGTTTGGCATTGTACTAGTTCACATTACATGACTTTGACTTAGATTTCAGCCTAAAACAGGCCACACTGACTCAAATCAACTGGAAATCACCTAATCCAAGCTACTTGACAAGATTTAGCCATTAGATTCCGAATTTTGAGACTTTCATTCTTGTATTACTTTAAAGTGCTTTTCAGCTCCTGACTAGCCGTTTTTTCAATGCATTTACAATGTTTGGCATTGTACTAGTTCACATTACATGACTTTGACTTAGATTTCAGCCTAAAACAGGCCACACTGACTCAAATCAACTGGAAATCACCTAATCCATGCTACTTGACAAGATTTAGCCATTAGATTCCGAGTTTTGAGACTTTCATTCATTCTTGTATTGCTTTAAAGTGCTTTTCAGCTCCTGACTAGCCGTTTTCAATGCATTTACAATGTTTGGCATTGGACTAGTTCACATTACATGACTTTGACTTAGATTTCAGCCTAAAACAGGCCACACTGACTCAAATCAACTGGAAATCACCGAATCCAAGATTTAGCCATTAGATTCCGAGTTCTTAGACTTTCATTCTTTTCTTGCTTTAAAGTGTTTCTCAGCTCCTTAATATCCGTTTTCAATGCATTTACAATGTTTGGCGTACTAGTTCACGTTACATGACTTTGACTTAGATTTCAGCCTAAAACAGGCCACACTGACTCCAATCAACTGGAAATCACCATATCCAAGATTTAGCCATTAGATTCCGAGTTCTGAGACTTTCATTCTTTTCTTGCTTTAAAGTGCTTCTCAGCTCCTTAATATCCGTTTTCAATGCATTTACAATGTTTGGCGTACTAGTTCACGTTACATGACTTTGACTTAGATTTCAGCCTAAAACAGGCCACACTGACTCCAATCAACTGGAAATCACCGAAACCAAGATTTAGCCACAAGATTCCGAGTTTTGAGACTTTCATTCTTGTATTGCTTTAAAGTGCTTTTCAGCTCCTGACTAGCCGTTTTTTCAATGCATTTACAATGTTTGGCATTGTACTAGTTCACATAACATGACTTTGACTTAGATTTCAGCCTAAAACAGGCCACACTGACTCAAATCAACTGGAAATCACCTAATCCAAGCTACTTGACAAGATTTAGCCATTAGATTCCGAATTTTGAGACTTTCATTCTTGTATTACTTTAAAGTGCTTTTCAGCTCCTGACTAGCCGTTTTCAATGCATTTACAATGTTTGGCATTGGACTAGTTCACATTACATGACTTTGACTTAGATTTCAGCCTAAAACAGGCCACACTGACTCCAATCAACTGGAAATCACCGAATCCAAGATTTAGCCATTAGATTCCGAGTTCTGAGACTTTCATTCTTTTCTTGCTTTAAAGTGCTTCTCAGCTCCTTAATATCCGTTTTCAATGCATTTACAATGTTTGGCGTACTAGTTCACGTTACATGACTTTGACTTAGATTTCAGCCTAAAACAGGCCACACTGACTCCAATCAACTGGAAATCACCATATCCAAGATTTAGCCATTAGATTCCGAGTTCTGAGACTTTCATTCTTTTCTTGCTTTAAAGTGCTTCTCAGCTCCTTAATATCCGTTTTCAATGCATTTACAATGTTTGGCGTACTAGTTCACGTTACATGACTTTGACTTAGATTTCAGCCTAAAACAGGCCACACTGACTCCAATCAACTGTAAATCACCTAATCCAAGATTTAGCCATTAGATTCCGAGTTCTGAGACTTACTTTCTTTTCTTGCTTTAAAGTGCTTTTCAGCTCCTGAATAGCCGTTTTCAATGCATTTACAACGTTTGGCATTGTACTAGTTCACATTACATGACTTTGACTTAGATTTCAGCCTAAAACAGGCCACACTGACTCAAATCAACTGGAAATCACCGAAACCAAGATTTAGCCACAAGATTCAGAGTTTTGAGACTTTCATTCTTGTATTGCTTTAAAGTGCTTTTCAGCTCCTGACTAGCCATTTTTTCAATGCATTTACAATGTTTGGCATTGTACTAGTTCACATTACATGACTTTGACTTAGATTTCAGCCTAAAACAGGCCACACTGACTCAAATCAACTGGAAATCACCTCATCCAAGCTACTTGACAAGATTTAGCCATTAGATTCCGAATTTTGAGACTTTCATTCTTGTATTACTTTAAAGTGCTTTTCAGCTCCTGACTAGCCGTTTTTTCAATGCATTTACAATGTTTGGCATTGTACTAGTTCACATTACATGACTTTGACTTAGATTTCAGCCTAAAACAGGCCACACTGACTCAAATCAACTGGAAATCACCTAATCCATGCTACTTGACAAGATTTAGCCATTAGATTCCGAGTTTTGAGACTTTCATTCATTCTTGTATTGCTTTAAAGTGCTTTTCAGCTCCTGACTAGCCGTTTTCAATGCATTTACAATGTTTGGCATTGGACTAGTTCACATTACATGACTTTGAATTAGATTTCAGCTTAAAACAGGCCACACTGACTCCAATCAACTGGAAATCACTTAATCCATGCTACTTGACAAGATTTAGCCATTAGATTCCGAATTTTGAGACTTTCATTCATTCTTGTATTGCTTTAAAGTGCTTTTCAGCTCCTGACTAGCCGTTTTCAATGCATTTACAATGTTTGGCATTGGACTAGTTCACATTACATGACTTTGACTTAGATTTCAGCCTAAAACAGGCCACACTGACTCCAATCAACTGGAAATCACCATATCCAAGATTTAGCCATAAGATTCCGAGTTCTGAGACTTTCATTCTTTTCTTGCTTTAAAGTGCTTCTCAGCTCCTTAATATCCGTTTTCAATGCATTTACAATGTTTGGCGTACTAGTTCACGTTACATGACTTTGACTTAGATTTCAGCCTAAAACAGGCCACACTGACTCCAATCAACTGTAAATCACCTAATCCAAGATTTAGCCATTAGATTCCGAGTTCTGAGACTTACTTTCTTTTCTTGCTTTAAAGTGCTTTTCAGCTCCTGAATAGCCGTTTTCAATGCATTTACAACGTTTGGCATTGTACTAGTTCACATTACATGACTTTGACTTAGATTTCAGCCTAAAACAGGCCACACTGACTCAAATCAACTGGAAATCACCGAAACCAAGATTTAGCCACAAGATTCAGAGTTTTGAGACTTTCATTCTTGTATTGCTTTAAAGTGCTTTTCAGCTCCTGACTAGCCATTTTTTCAATGCATTTACAATGTTTGGCATTGTACTAGTTCACATTACATGACTTTGACTTAGATTTCAGCCTAAAACAGGCCACACTGACTCAAATCAACTGGAAATCACCTCATCCAAGCTACTTGACAAGATTTAGCCATTAGATTCCGAATTTTGAGACTTTCATTCTTGTATTACTTTAAAGTGCTTTTCAGCTCCTGACTAGCCGTTTTTTCAATGCATTTACAATGTTTGGCATTGTACTAGTTCACATTACATGACTTTGACTTAGATTTCAGCCTAAAACAGGCCACACTGACTCAAATCAACTGGAAATCACCTAATCCATGCTACTTGACAAGATTTAGCCATTAGATTCCGAGTTTTGAGACTTTCATTCATTCTTGTATTGCTTTAAAGTGCTTTTCAGCTCCTGACTAGCCGTTTTCAATGCATTTACAATGTTTGGCATTGGACTAGTTCACATTACATGACTTTGAATTAGATTTCAGCTTAAAACAGGCCACACTGACTCCAATCAACTGGAAATCACTTAATCCATGCTACTTGACAAGATTTAGCCATTAGATTCCGAATTTTGAGACTTTCATTCATTCTTGTATTGCTTTAAAGTGCTTTTCAGCTCCTGACTAGCCGTTTTCAATGCATTTACAATGTTTGGCATTGGACTAGTTCACATTACATGACTTTGACTTAGATTTCAGCCTAAAACAGGCCACACTGACTCCAATCAACTGGAAATCACCATATCCAAGATTTAGCCATTAGATTCCGAGTTCTGAGACTTTCATTCTTTTCTTGCTTTAAAGTGCTTCTCAGCTCCTTAATATCCGTTTTCAATGCATTTACAATGTTTGGCGTACTAGTTCACGTTACATGACTTTGACTTAGATTTCAGCCTAAAACAGGCCACACTGACTCCAATCAACTGTAAATCACCTAATCCAAGATTTAGCCATTAGATTCCGAGTTCTGAGACTTACTTTCTTTTCTTGCTTTAAAGTGCTTTTCAGCTCCTGAATAGCCGTTTTCAATGCATTTACAACGTATGGCATTGTACTAGTTCACATTACATGACTTTGACTTAGATTTCAGCCTAAAACAGGCCACACTGACTCCAATCAACTGGAAATCACCGAAACCAAGATTTAGCCACAAGATTCCGAGTTTTGAGACTTTCATTCTTGTATTGCTTTAAAGTGCTTTTCAGCTCCTGACTAGCCGTTTTCAATGCATTTACAATGTTTGGCATTGGACTAGTTCACATTACATGACTTTGACTTAGATTTCAGCCTAAAACAGGCCACACTGACTCCAATCAACTGGAAATCACCATATCCAAGATTTAGCCATTAGATTCCGAGTTCTGAGACTTTCATTCTTTTCTTGCTTTAAAGTGCTTCTCAGCTCCTTAATATCCGTTTTCAATGCATTTACAATGTTTGGCGTACTAGTTCACGTTACATGACTTTGACTTAGATTTCAGCCTAAAACAGGCCACACTGACTCCAATCAACTGTAAATCACCTAATCCAAGATTTAGCCATTAGATTCCGAGTTCTGAGACTTACTTTCTTTTCTTGCTTTAAAGTGCTTTTCAGCTCCTGAATAGCCGTTTTCAATGCATTTACAACGTTTGGCATTGTACTAGTTCACATTACATGACTTTGACTTAGATTTCAGCCTAAAACAGGCCACACTGACTCAAATCAACTGGAAATCACCGAAACCAAGATTTAGCCACAAGATTCAGAGTTTTGAGACTTTCATTCTTGTATTGCTTTAAAGTGCTTTTCAGCTCCTGACTAGCCATTTTTTCAATGCATTTACAATGTTTGGCATTGTACTAGTTCACATTACATGACTTTGACTTAGATTTCAGCCTAAAACAGGCCACACTGACTCAAATCAACTGGAAATCACCTCATCCAAGCTACTTGACAAGATTTAGCCATTAGATTCCGAATTTTGAGACTTTCATTCTTGTATTACTTTAAAGTGCTTTTCAGCTCCTGACTAGCCGTTTTTTCAATGCATTTACAATGTTTGGCATTGGACTAGTTCACATTACATGACTTTGAATTAGATTTCAGCTTAAAACAGGCCACACTGACTCCAATCAACTGGAAATCACTTAATCCATGCTACTTGACAAGATTTAGCCATTAGATTCCGAATTTTGAGACTTTCATTCATTCTTGTATTGCTTTAAAGTGCTTTTCAGCTCCTGACTAGCCGTTTTCAATGCATTTACAATGTTTGGCATTGGACTAGTTCACATTACATGACTTTGACTTAGATTTCAGCCTAAAACAGGCCACACTGACTCCAATCAACTGGAAATCACCATATCCAAGATTTAGCCATTAGATTCCGAGTTCTGAGACTTTCATTCTTTTCTTGCTTTAAAGTGCTTCTCAGCTCCTTAATATCCGTTTTCAATGCATTTACAATGTTTGGCGTACTAGTTCACGTTACATGACTTTGACTTAGATTTCAGCCTAAAACAGGCCACACTGACTCCAATCAACTGTAAATCACCTAATCCAAGATTTAGCCATTAGATTCCGAGTTCTGAGACTTACTTTCTTTTCTTGCTTTAAAGTGCTTTTCAGCTCCTGAATAGCCGTTTTCAATGCATTTACAACGTATGGCATTGTACTAGTTCACATTACATGACTTTGACTTAGATTTCAGCCTAAAACAGGCCACACTGACTCAAATCAACTGGAAATCACTGAAACCAAGATTTAGCCACAAGATTCCGAGTTTTGAGACTTTCATTCTTGTATTGCTTTAAAGTGCTTTTCAGCTCCTGACTAGCCATTTTTTCAATGCATTTACAATGTTTGGCATTGTACTAGTTCACATTACATGACTTTGACTTAGATTTCAGCCTAAAACAGGCCACACTGACTCAAATCAACTGGAAATCACCTCATCCAAGCTACTTGACAAGATTTAGCCATTAGATTCCGAATTTTGAGACTTTCATTCTTGTATTACTTTAAAGTGCTTTTCAGCTCCTGACTAGCCGTTTTTTCAATGCATTTACAATGTTTGGCATTGTACTAGTTCACATTACATGACTTTGACTTAGATTTCAGCCTAAAACAGGCCACACTGACTCAAATCAACTGGAAATCACCTAATCCATGCTACTTGACAAGATTTAGCCATTAGATTCCGAGTTTTGAGACTTTCATTCATTCTTGTATTGCTTTAAAGTGCTTTTCAGCTCCTGACTAGCCGTTTTCAATGCATTTACAATGTTTGGCATTGGACTAGTTCACATTACATGACTTTGAATTAGATTTCAGCTTAAAACAGGCCACACTGACTCCAATCAACTGGAAATCACTTAATCCATGCTACTTGACAAGATTTAGCCATTAGATTCCGAATTTTGAGACTTTCATTCATTCTTGTATTGCTTTAAAGTGCTTTTCAGCTCCTGACTAGCCGTTTTCAATGCATTTACAATGTTTGGCATTGGACTAGTTCACATTACATGACTTTGACTTAGATTTCAGCCTAAAACAGGCCACACTGACTCCAATCAACTGGAAATCACCATATCCAAGATTTAGCCATTAGATTCCGAGTTCTGAGACTTTCATTCTTTTCTTGCTTTAAAGTGCTTCTCAGCTCCTTAATATCCGTTTTCAATGCATTTACAATGTTTGGCGTACTAGTTCACGTTACATGACTTTGACTTAGATTTCAGCCTAAAACAGGCCACACTGACTCCAATCAACTGTAAATCACCTAATCCAAGATTTAGCCATTAGATTCCGAGTTCTGAGACTTACTTTCTTTTCTTGCTTTAAAGTGCTTTTCAGCTCCTGAATAGCCGTTTTCAATGCATTTACAACGTATGGCATTGTACTAGTTCACATTACATGACTTTGACTTAGATTTCAGCCTAAAACAGGCCACACTGACTCAAATCAACTGGAAATCACCGAAACCAAGATTTAGCCACAAGATTCCGAGTTTTGAGACTTTCATTCTTGTATTGCTTTAAAGTGCTTTTCAGCTCCTGACTAGCCATTTTTTCAATGCATTTACAATGTTTGGCATTGTACTAGTTCACATTACATGACTTTGACTTAGATTTCAGCCTAAAACAGGCCACACTGACTCAAATCAACTGGAAATCACCTCATCCAAGCTACTTGACAAGATTTAGCCATTAGATTCCGAATTTTGAGACTTTCATTCTTGTATTACTTTAAAGTGCTTTTCAGCTCCTGACTAGCCGTTTTTTCAATGCATTTACAATGTTTGGCATTGGACTAGTTCACATTACATGACTTTGAATTAGATTTCAGCTTAAAACAGGCCACACTGACTCCAATCAACTGGAAATCACTTAATCCATGCTACTTGACAAGATTTAGCCATTAGATTCCGAATTTTGAGACTTTCATTCATTCTTGTATTGCTTTAAAGTGCTTTTCAGCTCCTGACTAGCCGTTTTCAATGCATTTACAATGTTTGGCATTGGACTAGTTCACATTACATGACTTTGACTTAGATTTCAGCCTAAAACAGGCCACACTGACTCCAATCAACTGGAAATCACCATATCCAAGATTTAGCCATTAGATTCCGAGTTCTGAGACTTTCATTCTTTTCTTGCTTTAAAGTGCTTCTCAGCTCCTTAATATCCGTTTTCAATGCATTTACAATGTTTGGCGTACTAGTTCACGTTACATGACTTTGACTTAGATTTCAGCCTAAAACAGGCCACACTGACTCCAATCAACTGTAAATCACCTAATCCAAGATTTAGCCATTAGATTCCGAGTTCTGAGACTTACTTTCTTTTCTTGCTTTAAAGTGCTTTTCAGCTCCTGAATAGCCGTTTTCAATGCATTTACAACGTATGGCATTGTACTAGTTCACATTACATGACTTTGACTTAGATTTCAGCCTAAAACAGGCCACACTGACTCAAATCAACTGGAAATCACTGAAACCAAGATTTAGCCACAAGATTCCGAGTTTTGAGACTTTCATTCTTGTATTGCTTTAAAGTGCTTTTCAGCTCCTGACTAGCCATTTTTTCAATGCATTTACAATGTTTGGCATTGTACTAGTTCACATTACATGACTTTGACTTAGATTTCAGCCTAAAACAGGCCACACTGACTCAAATCAACTGGAAATCACCTCATCCAAGCTACTTGACAAGATTTAGCCATTAGATTCCGAATTTTGAGACTTTCATTCTTGTATTACTTTAAAGTGCTTTTCAGCTCCTGACTAGCCGTTTTTTCAATGCATTTACAATGTTTGGCATTGTACTAGTTCACATTACATGACTTTGACTTAGATTTCAGCCTAAAACAGGCCACACTGACTCAAATCAACTGGAAATCACCTAATCCATGCTACTTGACAAGATTTAGCCATTAGATTCCGAGTTTTGAGACTTTCATTCATTCTTGTATTGCTTTAAAGTGCTTTTCAGCTCCTGACTAGCCGTTTTCAATGCATTTACAATGTTTGGCATTGGACTAGTTCACATTACATGACTTTGAATTAGATTTCAGCTTAAAACAGGCCACACTGACTCCAATCAACTGGAAATCACTTAATCCATGCTACTTGACAAGATTTAGCCATTAGATTCCGAATTTTGAGACTTTCATTCATTCTTGTATTGCTTTAAAGTGCTTTTCAGCTCCTGACTAGCCGTTTTCAATGCATTTACAATGTTTGGCATTGGACTAGTTCACATTACATGACTTTGACTTAGATTTCAGCCTAAAACAGGCCACACTGACTCCAATCAACTGGAAATCACCATATCCAAGATTTAGCCATTAGATTCCGAGTTCTGAGACTTTCATTCTTTTCTTGCTTTAAAGTGCTTCTCAGCTCCTTAATATCCGTTTTCAATGCATTTACAATGTTTGGCGTACTAGTTCACGTTACATGACTTTGACTTAGATTTCAGCCTAAAACAGGCCACACTGACTCCAATCAACTGTAAATCACCTAATCCAAGATTTAGCCATTAGATTCCGAGTTCTGAGACTTACTTTCTTTTCTTGCTTTAAAGTGCTTTTCAGCTCCTGAATAGCCGTTTTCAATGCATTTACAACGTATGGCATTGTACTAGTTCACATTACATGACTTTGACTTAGATTTCAGCCTAAAACAGGCCACACTGACTCAAATCAACTGGAAATCACCGAAACCAAGATTTAGCCACAAGATTCCGAGTTTTGAGACTTTCATTCTTGTATTGCTTTAAAGTGCTTTTCAGCTCCTGACTAGCCATTTTTTCAATGCATTTACAATGTTTGGCATTGTACTAGTTCACATTACATGACTTTGACTTAGATTTCAGCCTAAAACAGGCCACACTGACTCAAATCAACTGGAAATCACCTAATCCATGCTACTTGACAAGATTTAGCCATTAGATTCCGAGTTTTGAGACTTTCATTCATTCTTGTATTGCTTTAAAGTGCTTTTCAGCTCCTGACTAGCCGTTTTCAATGCATTTACAATGTTTGGCATTGGACTAGTTCACATTACATGACTTTGACTTAGATTTCAGCCTAAAACAGGCCACACTGACTCCAATCAACTGGAAATCACCGAATCCAAGATTTAGCCATTAGATTCCGAGTTCTGAGACTTTCATTCTTTTCTTGCTTTAAAGTGCTTCTCAGCTCCTTAATATCCGTTTTCAATGCATTTACAATGTTTGGCGTACTAGTTCACGTTACATGACTTTGACTTAGATTTCAGCCTAAAACAGGCCACACTGACTCCAATCAACTGGAAATCACCATATCCAAGATTTAGCCATTAGATTCCGAGTTCTGAGACTTTCATTCTTTTCTTGCTTTAAAGTGCTTCTCAGCTCCTTAATATCCGTTTTCAATGCATTTACAATGTTTGGCGTACTAGTTCACGTTACATGACTTTGACTTAGATTTCAGCCTAAAACAGGCCACACTGACTCCAATCAACTGGAAATCACCGAAACCAAGATTTAGCCACAAGATTCCGAGTTTTGAGACTTTCATTCTTGTATTGCTTTAAAGTGCTTTTCAGCTCCTGACTAGCCGTTTTTTCAATGCATTTACAATGTTTGGCATTGTACTAGTTCACATTACATGACTTTGACTTAGATTTCAGCCTAAAACAGGCCACACTGACTCAAATCAACTGGAAATCACCTAATCCAAGCTACTTGACAAGATTTAGCCATTAGATTCCGAATTTTGAGACTTTCATTCTTGTATTACTTTAAAGTGCTTTTCAGCTCCTGACTAGCCGTTTTCAATGCATTTACAATGTTTGGCATTGGACTAGTTCACATTACATGACTTTGACTTAGATTTCAGCCTAAAACAGGCCACACTGACTCAAATCAACTGGAAATCACCGAATCCAAGATTTAGCCATTAGATTCCGAGTTCTTAGACTTTCATTCTTTTCTTGCTTTAAAGTGCTTCTCAGCTCCTTAATATCCGTTTTCAATGCATTTACAATGTTTGGCGTACTAGTTCACGTTACATGACTTTGACTTAGATTTCAGCCTAAAACAGGCCACACTGACTCCAATCAACTGGAAATCACCATATCCAAGATTTAGCCATTAGATTCCGAGTTCTGAGACTTTCATTCTTTTCTTGCTTTAAAGTGCTTCTCAGCTCCTTAATATCCGTTTTCAATGCATTTACAATGTTTGGCATTGTACTAGTTCACATTACATGACTTTGACTTAGATTTCAGCCTAAAACAGGCCACACTGACTCAAATCAACTGGAAATCACCGAAACCAAGATTTAGCCACAAGATTCCGAGTTTTGAGACTTTCATTCTTGTATTGCTTTAAAGTGCTTTTCAGCTCCTGACTAGCCGTTTTTTCAATGCATTTACAATGTTTGGCATTGTACTAGTTCACATAACATGACTTTGACTTAGATTTCAGCCTAAAACAGGCCACACTGACTCAAATCAACTGGAAATCACCTAATCCAAGCTACTTGACAAGATTTAGCCATTAGATTCCGAATTTTGAGACTTTCATTCTTGTATTACTTTAAAGTGCTTTTCAGCTCCTGACTAGCCGTTTTCAATGCATTTACAATGTTTGGCATTGGACTAGTTCACATTACATGACTTTGACTTAGATTTCAGCCTAATACAGGCCACACTGACTCCAATCAACTGGAAATCACCGAATCCAAGATTTAGCCATTAGATTCCGAGTTCTGAGACTTTCATTCTTTTCTTGCTTTAAAGTGCTTCTCAGCTCCTTAATATCCGTTTTCAATGCATTTACAATGTTTGGCGTACTAGTTCACGTTACATGACTTTGACTTAGATTTCAGCCTAAAACAGGCCACACTGACTCCAATCAACTGGAAATCACCATATCCAAGATTTAGCCATTAGATTCCGAGTTCTGAGACTTTCATTCTTTTCTTGCTTTAAAGTGCTTCTCAGCTCCTTAATATCCGTTTTCAATGCATTTACAATGTTTGGCGTACTAGTTCACGTTACATGACTTTGACTTAGATTTCAGCCTAAAACAGGCCACACTGACTCCAATCAACTGTAAATCACCTAATCCAAGATTTAGCCATTAGATTCCGAGTTCTGAGACTTACTTTCTTTTCTTGCTTTAAAGTGCTTTTCAGCTCCTGAATAGCCGTTTTCAATGCATTTACAACGTTTGGCATTGTACTAGTTCACATTACATGACTTTGACTTAGATTTCAGCCTAAAACAGGCCACACTAACTCAAATCAACTGGAAATCACCGAAACCAAGATTTAGCCACAAGATTCAGAGTTTTGAGACTTTCATTCTTGTATTGCTTTAAAGTGCTTTTCAGCTCCTGACTAGCCATTTTTTCAATGCATTTACAATGTTTGGCATTGTACTAGTTCACATTACATGACTTTGACTTAGATTTCAGCCTAAAACAGGCCACACTGACTCAAATCAACTGGAAATCACCTCATCCAAGCTACTTGACAAGATTTAGCCATTAGATTCCGAATTTTGAGACTTTCATTCTTGTATTACTTTAAAGTGCTTTTCAGCTCCTGACTAGCCGTTTTTTCAATGCATTTACAATGTTTGGCATTGTACTAGTTCACATTACATGACTTTGACTTAGATTTCAGCCTAAAACAGGCCACACTGACTCAAATCAACTGGAAATCACCTAATCCATGCTACTTGACAAGATTTAGCCATTAGATTCCGAGTTTTGAGACTTTCATTCATTCTTGTATTGCTTTAAAGTGCTTTTCAGCTCCTGACTAGCCGTTTTCAATGCATTTACAATGTTTGGCATTGGACTAGTTCACATTACATGACTTTGAATTAGATTTCAGCTTAAAACAGGCCACACTGACTCCAATCAACTGGAAATCACTTAATCCATGCTACTTGACAAGATTTAGCCATTAGATTCCGAATTTTGAGACTTTCATTCATTCTTGTATTGCTTTAAAGTGCTTTTCAGCTCCTGACTAGCCGTTTTCAATGCATTTACAATGTTTGGCATTGGACTAGTTCACATTACATGACTTTGACTTAGATTTCAGCCTAAAACAGGCCACACTGACTCCAATCAACTGGAAATCACCATATCCAAGATTTAGCCATTAGATTCCGAGTTCTGAGACTTTCATTCTTTTCTTGCTTTAAAGTGCTTCTCAGCTCCTTAATATCCGTTTTCAATGCATTTACAATGTTTGGCGTACTAGTTCACGTTACATGACTTTGACTTAGATTTCAGCCTAAAACAGGCCACACTGACTCCAATCAACTGTAAATCACCTAATCCAAGATTTAGCCATTAGATTCCGAGTTCTGAGACTTACTTTCTTTTCTTGCTTTAAAGTGCTTTTCAGCTCCTGAATAGCCGTTTTCAATGCATTTACAACGTATGGCATTGTACTAGTTCACATTACATGACTTTGACTTAGATTTCAGCCTAAAACAGGCCACACTGACTCCAATCAACTGGAAATCACCGAAACCAAGATTTAGCCACAAGATTCCGAGTTTTGAGACTTTCATTCTTGTATTGCTTTAAAGTGCTTTTCAGCTCCTGACTAGCCGTTTTCAATGCATTTACAATGTTTGGCATTGGACTAGTTCACATTACATGACTTTGACTTAGATTTCAGCCTAAAACAGGCCACACTGACTCCAATCAACTGGAAATCACCATATCCAAGATTTAGCCATTAGATTCCGAGTTCTGAGACTTTCATTCTTTTCTTGCTTTAAAGTGCTTCTCAGCTCCTTAATATCCGTTTTCAATGCATTTACAATGTTTGGCGTACTAGTTCACGTTACATGACTTTGACTTAGATTTCAGCCTAAAACAGGCCACACTGACTCCAATCAACTGTAAATCACCTAATCCAAGATTTAGCCATTAGATTCCGAGTTCTGAGACTTACTTTCTTTTCTTGCTTTAAAGTGCTTTTCAGCTCCTGAATAGCCGTTTTCAATGCATTTACAACGTTTGGCATTGTACTAGTTCACATTACATGACTTTGACTTAGATTTCAGCCTAAAACAGGCCACACTGACTCAAATCAACTGGAAATCACCGAAACCAAGATTTAGCCACAAGATTCAGAGTTTTGAGACTTTCATTCTTGTATTGCTTTAAAGTGCTTTTCAGCTCCTGACTAGCCATTTTTTCAATGCATTTACAATGTTTGGCATTGTACTAGTTCACATTACATGACTTTGACTTAGATTTCAGCCTAAAACAGGCCACACTGACTCAAATCAACTGGAAATCACCTCATCCAAGCTACTTGACAAGATTTAGCCATTAGATTCCGAATTTTGAGACTTTCATTCTTGTATTACTTTAAAGTGCTTTTCAGCTCCTGACTAGCCGTTTTTTCAATGCATTTACAATGTTTGGCATTGTACTAGTTCACATTACATGACTTTGACTTAGATTTCAGCCTAAAACAGGCCACACTGACTCAAATCAACTGGAAATCACCTAATCCATGCTACTTGACAAGATTTAGCCATTAGATTCCGAGTTTTGAGACTTTCATTCATTCTTGTATTGCTTTAAAGTGCTTTTCAGCTCCTGACTAGCCGTTTTCAATGCATTTACAATGTTTGGCATTGGACTAGTTCACATTACATGACTTTGAATTAGATTTCAGCTTAAAACAGGCCACACTGACTCCAATCAACTGGAAATCACTTAATCCATGCTACTTGACAAGATTTAGCCATTAGATTCCGAATTTTGAGACTTTCATTCATTCTTGTATTGCTTTAAAGTGCTTTTCAGCTCCTGACTAGCCGTTTTCAATGCATTTACAATGTTTGGCATTGGACTAGTTCACATTACATGACTTTGACTTAGATTTCAGCCTAAAACAGGCCACACTGACTCCAATCAACTGGAAATCACCATATCCAAGATTTAGCCATTAGATTCCGAGTTCTGACACTTTCATTCTTTTCTTGCTTTAAAGTGCTTCTCAGCTCCTTAATATCCGTTTTCAATGCATTTACAATGTTTGGCGTACTAGTTCACGTTACATGACTTTGACTTAGATTTCAGCCTAAAACAGGCCACACTGACTCCAATCAACTGTAAATCACCTAATCCAAGATTTAGCCATTAGATTCCGAGTTCTGAGACTTACTTTCTTTTCTTGCTTTAAAGTGCTTTTCAGCTCCTGAATAGCCGTTTTCAATGCATTTACAACGTATGGCATTGTACTAGTTCACATTACATGACTTTGACTTAGATTTCAGCCTAAAACAGGCCACACTGACTCAAATCAACTGGAAATCACCGAAACCAAGATTTAGCCACAAGATTCCGAGTTTTGAGACTTTCATTCTTGTATTGCTTTAAAGTGCTTTTCAGCTCCTGACTAGCCATTTTTTCAATGCATTTACAATGTTTGGCATTGTACTAGTTCACATTACATGACTTTGACTTAGATTTCAGCCTAAAACAGGCCACACTGACTCAAATCAACTGGAAATCACCTCATCCAAGCTACTTGACAAGATTTAGCCATTAGATTCCGAATTTTGAGACTTTCATTCTTGTATTACTTTAAAGTGCTTTTCAGCTCCTGACTAGCCGTTTTTTCAATGCATTTACAATGTTTGGCATTGTACTAGTTCACATTACATGACTTTGACTTAGATTTCAGCCTAAAACAGGCCACACTGACTCAAATCAACTGGAAATCACCTAATCCATGCTACTTGACAAGATTTAGCCATTAGATTCCGAGTTTTGAGACTTTCATTCATTCTTGTATTGCTTTAAAGTGCTTTTCAGCTCCTGACTAGCCGTTTTCAATGCATTTACAATGTTTGGCATTGGACTAGTTCACATTACATGACTTTGAATTAGATTTCAGCTTAAAACAGGCCACACTGACTCCAATCAACTGGAAATCACTTAATCCATGCTACTTGACAAGATTTAGCCATTAGATTCCGAATTTTGAGACTTTCATTCATTCTTGTATTGCTTTAAAGTGCTTTTCAGCTCCTGACTAGCCGTTTTCAATGCATTTACAATGTTTGGCATTGTACTAGTTCACATTACATGACTTTGACTTAGATTTCAGCCTAAAACAGGCCACACTGACTCCAATCAACTGGAAATCACCATATCCAAGATTTAGCCATTAGATTCCGAGTTCTGAGACTTTCATTCTTTTCTTGCTTTAAAGTGCTTCTCAGCTCCTTAATATCCGTTTTCAATGCATTTACAATGTTTGGCGTACTAGTTCACGTTACATGACTTTGACTTAGATTTCAGCCTAAAACAGGCCACACTGACTCCAATCAACTGTAAATCACCTAATCCAAGATTTAGCCATTAGATTCCGAGTTCTGAGACTTACTTTCTTTTCTTGCTTTAAAGTGCTTTTCAGCTCCTGAATAGCCGTTTTCAATGCATTTACAACGTATGGCATTGTACTAGTTCACATTACATGACTTTGACTTAGATTTCAGCCTAAAACAGGCCACACTGACTCAAATCAACTGGAAATCACCGAAACCAAGATTTAGCCACAAGATTCCGAGTTTTGAGACTTTCATTCTTGTATTGCTTTAAAGTGCTTTTCAGCTCCTGACTAGCCGTTTTTTCAATGCATTTACAATGTTTGGCATTGTACTAGTTCACATTACATGACTTTGACTTAGATTTCAGCCTAAAACAGGCCACACTGACTCAAATCAACTGGAAATCACCTAATCCATGCTACTTGACAAGATTTAGCCATTAGATTCCGAGTTTTGAGACTTTCATTCATTCTTGTATTGCTTTAAAGTGCTTTTCAGCTCCTGACTAGCCGTTTTCAATGCATTTACAATGTTTGGCATTGGACTAGTTCACATTACATGACTTTGAATTAGATTTCAGCTTAAAACAGGCCACACTGACTCCAATCAACTGGAAATCACTTAATCCATGCTACTTGACAAGATTTAGCCATTAGATTCCGAATTTTGAGACTTTCATTCATTCTTGTATTGCTTTAAAGTGCTTTTCAGCTCCTGACTAGCCGTTTTCAATGCATTTACAATGTTTGGCATTGGACTAGTTCACATTACATGACTTTGACTTAGATTTCAGCCTAAAACAGGCCACACTGACTCCAATCAACTGGAAATCACCGAATCCAAGATTTAGCCATTAGATTCCGAGTTCTGAGACTTTCATTCTTTTCTTGCTTTAAAGTGCTTCTCAGCTCCTTAATATCCGTTTTCAATGCATTTACAATGTTTGGCGTACTAGTTCACGTTACATGACTTTGACTTAGATTTCAGCCTAAAACAGGCCACACTGACTCCAATCAACTGTAAATCACCTAATCCAAGATTTAGCCATTAGATTCCGAGTTCTGAGACTTACTTTCTTTTCTTGCTTTAAAGTGCTTTTCAGCTCCTGAATAGCCGTTTTCAATGCATTTACAACGTTTGGCATTGTACTAGTTCACATTACATGACTTTGACTTAGATTTCAGCCTAAAACAGGCCACACTGACTCAAATCAACTGGAAATCACCGAAACCAAGATTTAGCCACAAGATTCCGAGTTTTGAGACTTTCATTCTTGTATTGCTTTAAAGTGCTTTTCAGCTCCTGACTAGCCATTTTTTCAATGCATTTACAATGTTTGGCATTGTACTAGTTCACATTACATGACTTTGACTTAGATTTCATCCTAAAACAGGCCACACTGACTCAAATCAACTGGAAATCACCTAATCCATGCTACTTGACAAGATTTAGCCATTAGATTCCGAGTTTTGAGACTTTCATTCATTCTTGTATTGCTTTAAAGTGCTTTTCAGCTCCTGACTAGCCGTTTTCAATGCATTTACAATGTTTGGCATTGGACTAGTTCACATTACATGACTTTGACTTAGATTTCAGCCTAAAACAGGCCACACTGACTCCAATCAACTGGAAATCACCGAATCCAAGATTTAGCCATTAGATTCCGAGTTCTGAGACTTTCATTCTTTTCTTGCTTTAAAGTGCTTCTCAGCTCCTTAATATCCGTTTTCAATGCATTTACAATGTTTGGCGTACTAGTTCACGTTACATGACTTTGACTTAGATTTCAGCCTAAAACAGGCCACACTGACTCCAATCAACTGGAAATCACCATATCCAAGATTTAGCCATTAGATTCCGAGTTCTGAGACTTTCATTCTTTTATTGCTTTAAAGTGCTTCTCAGCTCCTTAATATCCGTTTTCAATGCATTTACAATGTTTGGCGTACTAGTTCACGTTACATGACTTTGACTTAGATTTCAGCCTAAAACAGGCCACACTGACTCCAATCAACTGGAAATCACCTAATCCATGCTACTTGACAAGATTTAGCCATTAGATTCCGAGTTTTGAGACTTTCATTCATTCTTGTATTGCTTTAAAGTGCTTTTCAGCTCCTGACTAGCCGTTTTCAATGCATTTACAATGTTTGGCATTGGACTAGTTCACATTACATGACTTTGACTTAGATTTCAGCCTAAAACAGGCCACACTGACTCCAATCAACTGGAAATCACCGAATCCAAGATTTAGCCATTAGATTCCGAGTTCTGAGACTTTCATTCTTTTCTTGCTTTAAAGTGCTTCTCAGCTCCTTAATATCCGTTTTCAATGCATTTACAATGTTTGGCGTACTAGTTCACGTTACATGACTTTGACTTAGATTTCAGCCTAAAACAGGCCACACTGACTCCAATCAACTGGAAATCACCGAAACCAAGATTTAGCCACAAGATTCAGAGTTTTGAGACTTTCATTCTTGTATTGCTTTAAAGTGCTTTTCAGCTCCTGACTAGCCGTTTTTTCAATGCATTTACAATGTTTGGCATTGTACTAGTTCACATTACATGACTTTGACTTAGATTTCAGCCTAAAACAGGCCACACTGACTCAAATCAACTGGAAATCACCTAATCCATGCTACTTGACAAGATTTAGCCATTAGATTCCGAGTTTTGAGACTTTTATTCTTGTATTGCTTTAAAGTGCTTTTCAGCTCCTGACTAGCCGTTTTCAATGCATTTACAATGTTTGGCATTGGACTAGTTCACATTGCATGACTTTGACTTAGATTTCAGCCTAAAACAGGCCACACTGACTCCAATCAACTGGAAATCACCTAATCCATGCTACTTGACAAGATTTAGCCATTAGATTCCGAATTTTGAGACTTTCATTCATTCTTGTATTGCTTTAAAGTGCTTTTCAGCTCCTGACTAGCCGTTTTCAATGCATTTACAATGTTTGGCATTGGACTAGTTCACATTACATGACTTTGACTTAGATTTCAGCCTAAAACAGGCCACACTGACTCAAATCAACTGGAAATCACCTAATCCATGCTACTTGACAAGATTTAGCCATTAGATTCCGAGTTTTGAGACTTTCATTCATTCTTGTATTGCTTTAAAGTGTTTTTCAGCTCCTGACTAGCCGTTTTCAATGCATTTACAATGTTTGGCATTGGACTAGTTCACATTACATGACTTTGACTTAGATTTCAGCCTAAAACAGGCCACACTGACTCCAATCAACTGGAAATCACCTAATCCATGCTACTTGACAAGATTTAGCCATTAGATTCCGAATTTTGAGACTTTCATTCATTCTTGTATTGCTTTAAAGTGCTTTTCAGCTCCTGACTAGCCGTTTTCAATGCATTTACAATGTTTGGCATTGGACTAGTTCACATTACATGACTTTGACTTAGATTTCAGCCTAAAACAGGCCACACTGACTCCAATCAACTGGAAATCACCTAATCCATGCTACTTGACAAGATTTAGCCATTAGATTCCGAATTTTGAGACTTTCATTCATTCTTGTATTGCTTTAAAGTGCTTTTCAGCTCCTGACTAGCCGTTTTCAATGCATTTACAATGTTTGGCATTGGACTAGTTCACATTACATGACTTTGACTTAGATTTCAGCCTAAAACAGGCCACACTGACTCAAATCAACTGGAAATCACCTAATCCAAGCTACTTGACAAGATTTAGCCATTAGATTCCGAATTTTGAGACTTTCATTCTTGTATTACTTTAAAGTGCTTTTCAGCTCCTGACTAGCCGTTTTTTCAATGCATTTACAATGTTTGGCATTGTACTAGTTCACATTACATGACTTTGACTTAGATTTCAGCCTAAAACAGGCCACACTGACTCAAATCAACTGGAAATCACCTCATCCAAGCTACTTGACAAGATTTAGCCATTAGATTCCGAATTTTGAGACTTTCATTCTTGTATTACTTTAAAGTGCTTTTCAGCTCCTGACTAGCCGTTTTTTCAATGCATTTACAATGTTTGGCATTGGACTAGTTCGCATTACATGACTTTGACTTAGATTTCAGCCTAAAACAGGCCACACTGACTCAAATCAACTGGAAATCACCTAATCCATGCTACTTGACAAGATTTAGCCATTAGATTCCGAGTTTTGAGACTTTCATTCTTGTATTACTTTAAAGTGCTTTTCAGCTCCTGACTAGCCGTTTTTTCAATGCATTTACAATGTTTGGCATTGTACTAGTTCACATTACATGACTTTGACTTAGATTTCAGCCTAAAACAGGCCACACTGACTCAAATCAACTGGAAATCACCTAATCCATGCTACTTGACAAGATTTAGCCATTAGATTCCGAGTTTTGAGACTTTCATTCATTCTTGTATTGCTTTAAAGTGCTTTTCAGCTCCTGACTAGCCGTTTTCAATGCATTTACAATATTTGGCATTGGACTAGTTCACATTACATGACTTTGACTTAGATTTCAGCCTAAAACAGGCCACACTGACTCCAATCAACTGGAAATCACCGAATCCAAGATTTAGCCATTAGATTCCGAGTTCTGAGACTTTCATTCTTTTCTTGCTTTAAAGTGCTTCTCAGCTCCTTAATATCTGTTTTCAATGCATTTACAATGTTTGGCGTACTAGTTCGCGTTACATGACTTTGACTTAGATTTCAGCCTAAAACAGGCCACACTGACTCCAATCAACTGGAAATCACCATATCCAAGATTTAGCCATTAGATTCCGAGTTCTGAGACTTTCATTCTTTTCTTGCTTTAAAGTGCTTCTCAGCTCCTTAATATCCGTTTTCAATGCATTTACAATGTTTGGCGTACTAGTTCACGTTACATGACTTTGACTTAGATTTCAGCCTAAAACAGGCCACACTGACTCCAATCAACTGGAAATCACCGAAACCAAGATTTAGCCACAAGATTCCGAGTTTTGAGACTTTCATTCTTGTATTGCTTTAAAGTGCTTTTCAGCTCCTGACTAGCCGTTTTTTCAATGCATTTACAATGTTTGGCATTGTACTAGTTCACATTACATGACTTTGACTTAGATTTCAGCCTAAAACAGGCCACACTGACACAAATCAACTGGAAATCACCTAATCCAAGCTACTTGACAAGATTTAGCCATTAGATTCCGAATTTTGAGACTTTCATTCTTGTATTACTTTAAAGTGCTTTTCAGCTCCTGACTAGCCGTTTTTTCAATGCATTTACAATGTTTGGCATTGTACTAGTTCACATTACATGACTTTGACTTAGATTTCAGCCTAAAACAGGCCACACTGACTCAAATCAACTGGAAATCACCTAATCCATGCTACTTGACAAGATTTAGCCATTAGATTCCGAGTTTTGAGACTTTCATTCATTCTTGTATTGCTTTAAAGTGCTTTTCAGCTCCTGACTAGCCGTTTTCAATGCATTTACAATGTTTGGCATTGGACTAGTTCACATTACATGACTTTGACTTAGATTTCAGCCTAAAACAGGCCACACTGACTCCAATCAACTGGAAATCACCGAATCCAAGATTTAGCCATTAGATTCCGAGTTTTGAGACTTTCATTCTTTTCTTGCTTTAAAGTGCTTCTCAGCTCCTTAATATCCGTTTTCAATGCATTTACAATGTTTGGCGTACTAGTTCGCGTTACATGACTGACTTAGATTTCAGCCTAAAACAGGCCACACTGACTCCAATCAACTGGAAATCACCATATCCAAGATTTAGCCATTAGATTCCGAGTTCTGAGACTTTCATTCTTTTCTTGCTTTAAAGTGCTTCTCAGCTCCTTAATATCCGTTTTCAATGCATTTACAATGTTTGGCGTACTAGTTCACGTTACATGACTTTGACTTAGATTTCAGCCTAAAACAGGCCACACTGACTCCAATCAACTGGAAATCACCGAAACCAAGATTTAGCCACAAGATTCCGAGTTTTGAGACTTTCATTCTTGTATTGCTTTAAAGTGCTTTTCAGCTCCTGACTAGCCGTTTTTTCAATGCATTTACAATGTTTGGCATTGTACTAGTTCACATTACATGACTTTGACTTAGATTTCAGCCTAAAACAGGCCACACTGACTCAAATCAACTGTAAATCACCTAATCCATGCTACTTGACAAGATTTAGCCATTAGATTCCGAGTTTTGAGACTTTCATTCATTCTTGTATTGCTTTAAAGTGCTTTTCAGCTCCTGACTAGCCGTTTTCAATGCATTTACAATGTTTGGCATTGGACTAGTTCACATTACATGACTTTGAATTAGATTTCAGCTTAAAACAGGCCACACTGACTCCAATCAACTGGAAATCACCTAATCCATGCTACTTGACAAGATTTAGCCATTAGATTCCGAATTTTGAGACTTTCATTCATTCTTGTATTGCTTTAAAGTGCTTTTCAGCTCCTGACTAGCCGTTTTCAATGCATTTACAATGTTTGGCATTGGACTAGTTCACATTACATGACTTTGACTTAGATTTCAGCCTAAAACAGGCCACACTGACTCCAATCAACTGGAAATCACCGAATCCAAGATTTAGCCATTAGATTCCGAGTTCTGAGACTTTCATTCTTTTCTTGCTTTAAAGTGCTTCTCAGCTCCTTAATATCTGTTTTCAATGCATTTACAATGTTTGGCGTACTAGTTCACGTTACATGACTTTGACTTAGATTTCAGCCTAAAACAGGCCACACTGACTCCAATCAACTGGAAATCACCGAAACCAAGATTTAGCCACAAGATTCCGAGTTTTGAGACTTTCATTCTTGTATTGCTTTAAGTGCTTTTCAGCTCCTGACTAGCCGTTTTTTTCAATGCATTTACAATGTTTGGCATTGTACTAGTTCACATTACATGACTTTGACTTAGATTTCAGCCTAAAACAGGCCACACTGACTCAAATCAACTGGAAATCACCTAATCCATGCTACTTGACAAGATTTAGCCATTAGATTCCGAGTTTTGAGACTTTCATTCATTCTTGTATTGCTTTAAAGTGCTTTTCAGCTCCTGACTAGCCGTTTTCAATGCATTTACAATGTTTGGCATTGGACTAGTTCACATTACATGACTTTGACTTAGATTTCAGCCTAAAACAGGCCACACTGACTCCAATCAACTGGAAATCACCGAATCCAAGATTTAGCCATTAGATTCCGAGTTCTGAGACTTTCATTCTTTTCTTGCTTTAAAGTGCTTCTCAGCTCCTTAATATCCGTTTCAATGCATTCACAATGTTTGGCGTACTAGTTCACGTTACATGACTTTGACTTAGATTTCAGCCTAAAACAGGCCACACTGACTCCAATCAACTGGAAATCACCATATCCAAGATTTAGCCATTAGATTCCGAGTTCTGAGACTTTCATTCTTTTCTTGCTTTAAAGTGCTTCTCAGCTCCTTAATATCCGTTTTCAATGCATTTACAATGTTTGGCGTAGTAGTTCACGTTACATGACTTTGACTTAGATTTCAGCCTAAAACAGGCCACACTGACTCCAATCAACTGTAAATCACCTAATCCAAGATTTAGCCATCAGATTCTGAGTTCTGAGACTTACTTTCTTTTCTTGCTTTAAAGTGCTTTTCAGCTCCTGAATAGCCGTTTTCAATGCATTTACAACGTTTGGCATTGTACTAGTTCACATTACATGACTTTGACTTAGATTTCAGCCTAAAACAGGCCACACTGACTCAAATCAACTGGAAATCACCGAAACCAAGATTTAGCCACAAGATTCCGAGTTTTGAGACTTTCATTCTTGTATTGCTTTAAAGTGCTTTTCAGCTCCTGACTAGCCATTTTTTCAATGCATTTACAATGTTTGGCATTGTACTAGTTCACATTACATGACTTTGACTTAGATTTCAGCCTAAAACAGGCCACACTGACTCAAATCAACTGGAAATCACCTAATCCAAGCTACTTGACAAGATTTAGCCATTAGATTCCGAATTTTTAGACTTTCATTCTTGTATTACTTTAAAGTGCTTTTCAGCTCCTGACTAGCCGTTTTTTCAATGCATTTACAATGTTTGGCATTGTACTAGTTCACATTACATGACTTTGACTTAGATTTCAGCCTAAAACAGGCCACACTGACTCAAATCAACTGTAAATCACCTAATCCATGCTACTTGACAAGATTTAGCCATTAGATTCCGAGTTTTGAGACTTTCATTCATTCTTGTATTGCTTTAAAGTGGTTTTCAGCTCCTGACTAGCTGTTTTCAATGCATTTACAATGTTTGACATTGGACTAGTTCACATTACATGACTTTGACTTAGATTTCAGCCTAAAACAGGCCACACTGACTCAAATCAACTGGAAATCACCTAATCCATGCTACTTGACAAGATTTAGCCATTAGATTCCGAGTTTTGAGACTTTCATTCTTGTATTGCTTTAAAGTGCTTTTCAGCTCCTGACTAGCCGTTTTCAATGCATTTACA
This sequence comes from Osmerus eperlanus, assembly GCF_963692335.1. Taxonomy (NCBI): domain Eukaryota; kingdom Metazoa; phylum Chordata; class Actinopteri; order Osmeriformes; family Osmeridae; genus Osmerus; species Osmerus eperlanus. The sequence continues at coordinate 10,630,756 of NC_085041.1, forward strand.
ATGTTTGGCATTGGACTAGTTCACATTACATGACTTTGACTTAGATTTAAGCCTAAAACAGGCCACACTGACTCCAATCAACTGGAAATCACCGAATCCAAGATTTAGCCATTAGATTCCGAGTTCTGAGACTTTCATTCTTTTCTTGCTTTAAAGTGCTTCTCAGCTCCTTAATATCCGTTTTCAATGCATTTACAATGTTTGGCGTACTAGTTCACGTTACATGACTTTGACTTAGATTTCAGCCTAAAACAGGCCACACTGACTCCAATCAACTGTAAATCACCTAATCCAAGATTTAGCCATTAGATTCCGAGTTCTGAGACTTACTTTCTTTTCTTGCTTTAAAGTGCTTTTCAGCTCCTGACTAGCCGTTTTTTAAATGCATTTACAATGTTTGGCATTGTACTAGTTCACATTACATGACTTTGACTTAGATTTCAGCCTAAAACAGGCCACACTGACTCAAATCAACTGGAAATCACCTAATCCATGCTACTTGACAAGATTTAGCCATTAGATTCCGAGTTTTGAGACTTTCATTCATTCTTGTATTGCTTTAAAGTGCTTTTCAGCTCCTGACTAGCCGTTTTTTCAATGCATTTACAATGTTTGGCATTGGACTAGTTCACATTACATGACTTTGACTTAGATTTCAGCCTAAAACAGGCCACACTGACTCAAATCAACTGTAAATCACCTAATCCATGCTACTTGACAAGATTTAGCCATTAGATTCGGAGTTTTGAGACTCTCATTCATTCTTGTATTGCTTTAAAGTGCTTTTCAGCTCCTGACTAGCCGTTTTCAATGCATTTACAATGTTTGGCATTGGACTAGTTCACATTACATGACTTTGAATTAGATTTCAGCTTAAAACAGGCCACACTGACTCCAATCAACTGGAAATCACCTAATCCATGCTACTTGACAAGATTTAGCCATTAGATTCCGAATTTTGAGACTTTCATTCATTCTTGTATTGCTTTAAAGTGCTTTTCAGCTCCTGACTAGCCGTTTTCAATGCATTTACAATGTTTGGCATTGGACTAGTTCACATTACATGACTTTGACTTAGATTTCAGCCTAAAACAGGCCACACTGACTCCAATCAACTGGAAATCACCGAATCCAAGATTTAGCCATTAGATTCCGAGTTCTGAGACTTTCATTCTTTTCTTGCTTTAAAGTGCTTCTCAGCTCCTTAATATCTGTTTTCAATGCATTTACAATGTTTGGCGTACTAGTTCACGTTACATGACTTTGACTTAGATTTCAGCCTAAAACAGGCCACACTGACTCCAATCAACTGGAAATCACCGAAACCAAGATTTAGCCACAAGATTCCGAGTTTTGAGACTTTCATTCTTGTATTGCTTTAAAGTGCTTTTCAGCTCCTGACTAGCCGTTTTTTCAATGCATTTACAATGTTTGGCATTGTACTAGTTCACATTACATGACTTTGACTTAGATTTCAGCCTAAAACAGGCCACACTGACTCAAATCAACTGTAAATCACCTAATCCATGCTACTTGACAAGATTTAGCCATTAGATTCCGAGTTTTGAGACTTTCATTCATTCTTGTATTGCTTTAAAGTGCTTTTCAGCTCCTGACTAGCCGTTTTCAATGCATTTACAATGTTTGGCATTGGACTAGTTCACATTACATGACTTTGACTTAGATTTCAGCCTAAAACAGGCCACACTGACTCCAATCAACTGGAAATCACCGAATCCAAGATTTAGCCATTAGATTCCGAGTTCTGAGACTTTCATTCTTTTCTTGCTTTAAAGTGCTTCTCAGCTCCTTAATATCCGTTTTCAATGCATTTACAATGTTTGGCGTACTAGTTCACGTTACATGACTTTGACTTAGATTTCAGCCTAAAACAGGCCACACTGACTCCAATCAACTGTAAATCACCTAATCCAAGATTTAGCCATTAGATTCCGAGTTCTGAGACTTACTTTCTTATCTTGCTTTAAAGTGCTTTTCAGCTCCTGACTAGCCGTTTTTTAAATGCATTTACAATGTTTGGCATTGTACTAGTTCACATTACATGACTTTGACTTAGATTTCAGCCTAAAACAGGCCACACTGACTCAAATCAACTGGAAATCACCTAATCCATGCTACTTGACAAGATTTAGCCATTAGATTCCGAGTTTTGAGACTTTCATTCATTCTTGTATTGCTTTAAAGTGCTTTTCAGCTCCTGACTAGCCGTTTTCAATACATTTACAATGTTTGGCATTGGACTAGTTCACATTACATGACTTTGACTTAGATTTCAGCCTAAAACAGGCCACACTGACTCCAATCAACTGGAAATCACCTAATCCATGCTACTTGACAAGATTTAGCCATTAGATTCCGAGTTTTGAGACTTTCATTCTTGTATTGCTTTAAAGTGCTTTTCAGCTCCTGACTAGCCGTTTTCAATGCATTTACAATGTTTGGCATTGGACTAGTTCACATTACATGACTTTGACTTAGATTTCAGCCTAAAACAGGCCACACTGACTCCAATCAACTGGAAATCACCTAATCCTTTGACTTTGACTTTGACTTAGATTTCAGCCTAAAACAGGCCACACTGACTCCAATCAACTGTAAATCACCTAATCCAAGATTTAGCCATTAGATTCCGAGTTCTGAGACTTACTTTCTTTTCTTGCTTTAAAGTGCTTTTCAGCTCCTGAATAGCCGTTTTCAATGCATTTACAACGTTTGGCATTGTACTAGTTCACATTACATGACTTTGACTTAGATTTCAGCCTAAAACAGGCCACACTGACTCAAATCAACTGGAAATCACCGAAACCAAGATTTAGCCACAAGATTCCGAGTTTTGAGACTTTCATTCTTGTATTGCTTTAAAGTGCTTTTCAGCTCCTGACTAGCCATTTTTTCAATGCATTTACAATGTTTGGCATTGTACTAGTTCACATTACATGACTTTGACTTAGATTTCAGCCTAAAACAGGCCACACTGACTCAAATCAACTGGAAATCGCCTAATCCAAGCTACTTGACAAGATTTAGCCATTAGATTCCGAATTTTGAGACTTTCATTCTTGTATTACTTTAAAGTGCTTTTCAGCTCCTGACTAGCCGTTTTTTCAATGCATTTACAATGTTTGGCATTGTACTAGTTCACATTACATGACTTTGACTTAGATTTCAGCCTAAAACAGGCCACACTGACTCAAATCAACTGGAAATCACCTAATCCATGCTACTTGACAAGATTTAGCCATTAGATTCCGAGTTTTGAGACTTTCATTCATTCTTGTATTGCTTTAAAGTGCTTTTCAGCTCCTGACTAGCCGTTTTCAATGCATTTACAATGTTTGGCATTGGACTAGTTCACATTACATGACTTTGACTTAGATTTCAGCCTAAAACAGGCCACACTGACTCCAATCAACTGGAAATCACCTAATCCATGCTACTTGACAAGATTTAGCCATTAGATTCCGAATTTTGAGACTTTCATTCATTCTTGTATTGCTTTAAAGTGCTTTTCAGCTCCTGACTAGCCGTTTTCAATGCATTTACAATGTTTGGCATTGGACTAGTTCACATTACATGACTTTGACTTAGATTTCAGCCTAAAACAGGCCACACTGACTCAAATCAACTGGAAATCACCTAATCCAAGCTACTTGACAAGATTTAGCCATTAGATTCCGAATTTTGAGACTTTCATTCTTGTATTACTTTAAAGTGCTTTTCATCTCCTTACTAGCCGTTTTTTCAATGCATTTACAATGTTTGGCATTGTACTAGTTCACATTACATGACTTTGACTTAGATTTCAGCCTAAAACAGGCCACACTGACTCAAATCAACTGGAAATCACCTAATCCATGCTACTTGACAAAATTTAGCCATTAGATTCCGAGTTTTGAGACTTTCATTCATTCTTGTATTGCTTTAAAGTGGTTTTCAGCTCCTGACTAGCCGTTTTCAATGCATTTACAATGTTTGGCATTGGACTAGTTCACATTACATGACTTTGACTTAGATTTCAGCCTAAAACAGGCCACACTGACTCAAATCAACTGGAAATCACCTAATCCATGCTACTTGACAAGATTTAGCCATTAGATTCCGAGTTTTGAGACTTTCATTCTTGTATTGCTTTAAAGTGCTTTTCAGCTCCTGACTAGCCGTTTTCAATGCATTTACAATGTTTGGCATTGTACTAGTTCACATTACATGACTTTGACTTAGATTTCAGCCTAAAACAGGCCACACTGACTCAAATCAACTGGAAATCACCTAATCCATGCTACTTGACAAGATTTAGCCATTAGATTCCGAATTTTGAGACTTTCATTCATTCTTGTATTGCTTTAAAGTGCTTTTCAGCTCCTGACTAGCCGTTTTCAATGCATTTACAATGTTTGGCATTGGACTAGTTCACATTACATGACTTTGACTTAGATTTCAGCCTAAAACAGGCCACACTGACTCAAATCAACTGGAAATCGCCTAATCCAAGCTACTTGACAAGATTTAGCCATTAGATTCCGAATTTTGAGACTTTCATTCTTGTATTACTTTAAAGTGCTTTTCAGCTCCTGACTAGCCGTTTTTTCAATGCATTTACAATGTTTGGCATTGGACTAGTTCACATTACATGACTTTGACTTAGATTTCAGCCTAAAACAGGCCACACTGACTCCAATCAACTGGAAATCACCTAATCCATGCTACTTGACAAGATTTAGCCATTAGATTCCGAATTTTGAGACTTTCATTCATTCTTGTATTGCTTTAAAGTGCTTTTCAGCTCCTGACTAGCCGTTTTCAATGCATTTACAATGTTTGGCATTGGACTAGTTCACATTACATGACTTTGACTTAGATTTCAGCCTAAAACAGGCCACACTGACTCAAATCAACTGGAAATCACCTAATCCAAGCTACTTGACAAGATTTAGCCATTAGATTCCGAATTTTGAGACTTTCATTCTTGTATTACTTTAAAGTGCTTTTCATCTCCTTACTAGCCGTTTTTTCAATGCATTTACAATGTTTGGCATTGTACTAGTTCACATTACATGACTTTGACTTAGATTTCAGCCTAAAACAGGCCACACTGACTCAAATCAACTGGAAATCGCCTAATCCAAGCTACTTGACAAGATTTAGCCATTAGATTCCGAATTTTGAGACTTTCATTCTTGTATTACTTTAAAGTGCTTTTCAGCTCCTGACTAGCCGTTTTTTCAATGCATTTACAATGTTTGGCATTGTACTAGTTCACATTACATGACTTTGACTTAGATTTCAGCCTAAAACAGGCCACACTGACTCAAATCAACTGGAAATCACCTAATCCATGCTACTTGACAAGATTTAGCCATTAGATTCCGAGTTTTGAGACTTTCATTCATTCTTGTATTGCTTTAAAGTGCTTTTCAGCTCCTGACTAGCCGTTTTCAATGCATTTACAATGTTTGGCATTGGACTAGTTCACATTACATGACTTTGACTTAGATTTCAGCCTAAAACAGGCCACACTGACTCCAATCAACTGGAAATCACCTAATCCATGCTACTTGACAAGATTTAGCCATTAGATTCCGAATTTTGAGACTTTCATTCATTCTTGTATTGCTTTAAAGTGCTTTTCAGCTCCTGACTAGCCGTTTTCAATGCATTTACAATGTTTGGCATTGGACTAGTTCACATTACATGACTTTGACTTAGATTTCAGCCTAAAACAGGCCACACTGACTCAAATCAACTGGAAATCACCTAATCCAAGCTACTTGACAAGATTTAGCCATTAGATTCCGAATTTTGAGACTTTCATTCTTGTATTACTTTAAAGTGCTTTTCAGCTCCTTACTAGCCGTTTTTTCAATGCATTTACAATGTTTGGCATTGTACTAGTTCACATTACATGACTTTGACTTAGATTTCAGCCTAAAACAGGCCACACTGACTCAAATCAACTGGAAATCACCTAATCCATGCTACTTGACAAAATTTAGCCATTAGATTCCGAGTTTTGAGACTTTCATTCATTCTTGTATTGCTTTAAAGTGCTTTTCAGCTCCTGACTAGCCGTTTTCAATGCATTTACAATGTTTGGCATTGGACTAGTTCACATTACATGACTTTGACTTAGATTTCAGCCTAAAACAGGCCACACTGACTCAAATCAACTGGAAATCACCTAATCCATGCTACTTGACAAGATTTAGCCATTAGATTCCGAGTTTTGAGACTTTCATTCTTGTATTGCTTTAAAGTGCTTTTCAGCTCCTGACTAGCCGTTTTCAATGCATTTACAATGTTTGGCATTGGACTAGTTCACATTACATGACTTTGACTTAGATTTCAGCCTAAAACAGGCCACACTGACTCAAATCAACTGGAAATCACCTAATCCATGCTACTTGACAAGATTTAGCCATTAGATTCCGAATTTTGAGACTTTCATTCATTCTTGTATTGCTTTAAAGTGCTTTTCAGCTCCTGACTAGCCGTTTTCAATGCATTTACAATGTTTGGCATTGGACTAGTTCACATTACATGACTTTGACTTAGATTTCAGCCTAAAACAGGCCACACTGACTCAAATCAACTGGAAATCACCTAATCCATGCTACTTGACAAGATTTAGCCATTAGATTCCGAATTTTGAGACTTTCATTCATTCTTGTATTGCTTTAAAGTGCTTTTCAGCTCCTGACTAGCCGTTTTCAATGCATTTACAATGTTTGGCATTGGACTAGTTCGCATTACATGACTTTGACTTAGATTTCAGCCTAAAACAGGCCACACTGACTCCAATCAACTGGAAATCACCGAATCCAAGATTTAGCCATTAGATTCCGAGTTCTGAGACTTTCATTCTTTTCTTGCTTTAAAGTTCTTCTCAGCTCCTTAATATCCGTTTTCAATGCATTTACAATGTTTGGCGTACTAGTTCACGTTACATGACTTTGACTTAGATTTCAGCCTAAAACAGGCCACACTGACTCCAATCAACTGGAAATCACCGAAACCAAGATTTAGCCACAAGATTCCGAGTTTTGAGACTTTCATTCTTGTATTGCTTTAAAGTGCTTTTCAGCTCCTGACTAGCCGTTTTTTCAATGCATTTACAATGTTTGGCATTGTACTAGTTCACATTACATGACTTTGACTTAGATTTCAGCCTAAAACAGGCCACACTGACTCAAATCAACTGGAAATCACCTAATCCAAGCTACTTGACAAGTTTTAGCCATTAGATTCCGAATTTTGAGACTTTCATTCTTGTATTACTTTAAAGTGCTTTTCAGCTCCTGACTAGCCGTTTTTTCAATGCATTTACAATGTTTGGCATTGTACTAGTTCACATTACATGACTTTGACTTAGATTTCAGCCTAAAACAGGCCACACTGACTCAAATCAACTGGAAATCACCTAATCCATGCTACTTGACAAGATTTAGCCATTAGATTCCGAGTTTTGAGACTTTCATTCATTCTTGTATTGCTTTAAAGTGCTTTTCAGCTCCTGACTAGCCGTTTTCAATGCATTTACAATGTTTGGCATTGGACTAGTTCACATTACATGACTTTGACTTAGATTTCAGCCTAAAACAGGCCACACTGACTCCAATCAACTGGAAATCACCGAATCCAAGATTTAGCCATTAGATTCCGAGTTCTGAGACTTTCATTCTTTTCTTGCTTTAAAGTGCTTCTCAGCTCCTTAATATCCGTTTTCAATGCATTTACAATGTTTGGCGTACTAGTTCGCGTTACATGACTTTGACTTAGATTTCAGCCTAAAACAGGCCACACTGACTCCAATCAACTGGAAATCACCATATCCAAGATTTAGCCATTAGATTCCGAGTTCTGAGACTTTCATTCTTTTCTTGCTTTAAAGTGCTTCTCAGCTCCTTAATATCCGTTTTCAATGCATTTACAATGTTTGGCGTACTAGTTCACGTTACATGACTTTGACTTAGATTTCAGCCTAAAACAGGCCACACTGACTCCAATCAACTGGAAATCACCTAATCCATGCTACTTGACAAGATTTAGCCATTAGATTCCGAGTTTTGAGACTTTCATTCTTGTATTGCTTTAAAGTGCTTTTCAGCTCCTGACTAGCCGTTTTCAATGCATTTACAATGTTTGGCATTGTACTAGTTCACATTACATGACTTTGACTTAGATTTCAGCCTAAAACAGGCCACACTGACTCAAATCAACTGGAAATCACCTAATCCAAGCTACTTGACAAGATTTAGCCATTAGATTCCGAATTTTGAGACTTTCATTCTTGTATTACTTTAAAGTGCTTTTCAGCTCCTGACTAGCCGTTTTTTCAATGCATTTACAATGTTTGGCATTGTACTAGTTCACATTACATGACTTTGACTTAGATTTCAGCCTAAAACAGGCCACACTGACTCAAATCAACTGGAAATCACCTAATCCATGCTACTTGACAAGATTTAGCCATTAGATTCCGAGTTTTGAGACTTTCATTCATTCTTGTATTGCTTTAAAGTGCTTTTCAGCTCCTGACTAGCCGTTTTCAATGCATTTACAATGTTTGGCATTGGACTAGTTCACATTACATGACTTTGACTTAGATTTCAGCCTAAAACAGGCCACACTGACTCCAATCAACTGGAAATCACCTAATCCATGCTACTTGACAAGATTTAGCCATTAGATTCCGAGTTTTGAGACTTTCATTCTTGTATTACTTTAAAGTGCTTTTCAGCTCCTGACTAGCCGTTTTTTCAATGCATTTACAACGTTTGGCATTGTACTAGTTCACATTACATGACTTTGACTTAGATTTCAGCCTAAAACAGGCCACACTGACTCAAATCAACTGGAAATCACCGAAACCAAGATTTAGCCACAAGATTCCGAGTTTTGAGACTTTCATTCTTGTATTGCTTTAAAGTGCTTTTCAGCTCCTGACTAGCCATTTTTTCAATGCATTTACAATGTTTGGCATTGTACTAGTTCACATTACATGACTTTGACTTAGATTTCAGCCTAAAACAGGCCACACTGACTCAAATCAACTGGAAATCACCTAATCCAAGCTACTTGACAAGATTTAGCCATTAGATTCCGAATTTTGAGACTTTCATTCTTGTATTACTTTAAAGTGCTTTTCAGCTCCTGACTAGCCGTTTTTTCAATGCATTTACAATGTTTGGCATTGTACTAGTTCACATTACATGACTTTGACTTAGATTTCAGCCTAAAACAGGCCACACTGACTCAAATCAACTGGAAATCACCTAATCCAAGCTACTTGACAAGATTTAGCCGTTCGATTCCGAATTTTGAGACTTTCATTCTTGTATTACTTTAAAGTTCTTTTCAGCTCCTGACTAGCCGTTTTTTCAATGCATTTACAATGTTTGGCATTGTACTAGTTCACATTACATGATTTTGACTTAGATTTCAGCCTAAAACAGGCCACACTGACTCAAATCAACTGGAAATCACCTAATCCATGCTACTTGACAAGATTTAGCCATTAGATTCCGAGTTTTGAGACTTTCATTCATTCTTGTATTGCTTTAAAGTGCTTTTCAGCTCCTGACTAGCCGTTTTCAATGCATTTACAATGTTTGGCATTGGACTAGTTCACATTACATGACTTTGACTTAGATTTCAGCCTAAAACAGGCCACACTGACTCCAATCAACTGGAAATCACCGAATCCAAGATTTAGCCATTAGATTCCGAGTTCTGAGACTTTCATTCTTTTCTTGCTTTAAAGTGCTTCTCAGCTCCTTAATATCCGTTTTCAATGCATTTACAATGTTTGGCGTACTAGTTCGCGTTACATGACTTTGACTTAGATTTCAGCCTAAAACAGGCCACACTGACTCCAATCAACTGGAAATCACCATATCCAAGATTTAGCCATTAGATTCCGAGTTCTGAGACTTTCATTCTTTTCTTGCTTTAAAGTGCTTCTCAGCTCCTTAATATCCGTTTTCAATGCATTTACAATGTTTGGCGTACTAGTTCACGTTACATGACTTTGACTTAGATTTCAGCCTAAAACAGGCCACACTGACTCCAATCAACTGGAAATCACCGAAACCAAGATTTAGCCACAAGATTCCGAGTTTTGAGACTTTCATTCTTGTATTGCTTTAAAGTGCTTTTCAGCTCCTGACTAGCCGTTTTTTCAATGCATTTACAATGTTTGGCATTGTACTAGTTCACATTACATGACTTTGACTTAGATTTCAGCCTAAAACAGGCCACACTGACTCAAATCAACTGGAAATCACCTAATCCAAGCTACTTGACAAGATTTAGCCATTAGATTCCGAATTTTGAGACTTTCATTCTTGTATTACTTTAAAGTGCTTTTCAGCTCCTGACTAGCCGTTTTTTCAATGCATTTACAATGTTTGGCATTGTACTAGTTCACATTACATGACTTTGACTTAGATTTCAGCCTAAAACAGGCCACACTGACTCAAATCAACTGGAAATCACCTAATCCATGCTACTTGACAAGATTTAGCCATTAGATTCCGAGTTTTGAGACTTTCATTCATTCTTGTATTGCTTTAAAGTGCTTTTCAGCTCCTGACTAGCCGTTTTCAATGCATTTACAATGTTTGGCATTGGACTAGTTCACATTACATGACTTTGACTTAGATTTCAGCCTAAAACAGGCCACACTGACTCCAATCAACTGGAAATCACCTAATCCATGCTACTTGACAAGATTTAGCCATTAGATTCCGAATTTTGAGACTTTCATTCATTCTTGTATTGCTTTAAAGTGCTTTTCAGCTCCTGACTAGCCGTTTTCAATGCATTTACAATGTTTGGCATTGGACTAGTTCACATTACATGACTTTGACTTAGATTTCAGCCTAAAACAGGCCACACTGACTCAAATCAACTGGAAATCACCTAATCCAAGCTACTTGACAAGATTTAGCCATTAGATTCCGAATTTTGAGACTTTCATTCTTGTATTACTTTAAAGTGCTTTTCATCTCCTTACTAGCCGTTTTTTCAATGCATTTACAATGTTTGGCATTGTACTAGTTCACATTACATGACTTTGACTTAGATTTCAGCCTAAAACAGGCCACACTGACTCAAATCAACTGGAAATCACCTAATCCATGCTACTTGACAAAATTTAGCCATTAGATTCCGAGTTTTGAGACTTTCATTCATTCTTGTATTGCTTTAAAGTGGTTTTCAGCTCCTGACTAGCCGTTTTCAATGCATTTACAATGTTTGGCATTGGACTAGTTCACATTACATGACTTTGACTTAGATTTCAGCCTAAAACAGGCCACACTGACTCAAATCAACTGGAAATCACCTAATCCATGCTACTTGACAAGATTTAGCCATTAGATTCCGAGTTTTGAGACTTTCATTCTTGTATTGCTTTAAAGTGCTTTTCAGCTCCTGACTAGCCGTTTTCAATGCATTTACAATGTTTGGCATTGTACTAGTTCACATTACATGACTTTGACTTAGATTTCAGCCTAAAACAGGCCACACTGACTCAAATCAACTGGAAATCACCTAATCCATGCTACTTGACAAGATTTAGCCATTAGATTCCGAATTTTGAGACTTTCATTCATTCTTGTATTGCTTTAAAGTGCTTTTCAGCTCCTGACTAGCCGTTTTCAATGCATTTACAATGTTTGGCATTGGACTAGTTCACATTACATGACTTTGACTTAGATTTCAGCCTAAAACAGGCCACACTGACTCAAATCAACTGGAAATCGCCTAATCCAAGCTACTTGACAAGATTTAGCCATTAGATTCCGAATTTTGAGACTTTCATTCTTGTATTACTTTAAAGTGCTTTTCAGCTCCTGACTAGCCGTTTTTTCAATGCATTTACAATGTTTGGCATTGTACTAGTTCACATTACATGACTTTGACTTAGATTTCAGCCTAAAACAGGCCACACTGACTCAAATCAACTGGAAATCACCTAATCCATGCTACTTGACAAGATTTAGCCATTAGATTCCGAGTTTTGAGACTTTCATTCATTCTTGTATTGCTTTAAAGTGCTTTTCAGCTCCTGACTAGCCGTTTTCAATGCATTTACAATGTTTGGCATTGGACTAGTTCACATTACATGACTTTGACTTAGATTTCAGCCTAAAACAGGCCACACTGACTCCAATCAACTGGAAATCACCTAATCCATGCTACTTGACAAGATTTAGCCATTAGATTCCGAATTTTGAGACTTTCATTCATTCTTGTATTGCTTTAAAGTGCTTTTCAGCTCCTGACTAGCCGTTTTCAATGCATTTACAATGTTTGGCATTGGACTAGTTCACATTACATGACTTTGACTTAGATTTCAGCCTAAAACAGGCCACACTGACTCAAATCAACTGGAAATCACCTAATCCAAGCTACTTGACAAGATTTAGCCATTAGATTCCGAATTTTGAGACTTTCATTCTTGTATTACTTTAAAGTGCTTTTCATCTCCTTACTAGCCGTTTTTTCAATGCATTTACAATGTTTGGCATTGTACTAGTTCACATTACATGACTTTGACTTAGATTTCAGCCTAAAACAGGCCACACTGACTCAAATCAACTGGAAATCACCTAATCCATGCTACTTGACAAAATTTAGCCATTAGATTCCGAGTTTTGAGACTTTCATTCATTCTTGTATTGCTTTAAAGTGCTTTTCAGCTCCTGACTAGCCGTTTTCAATGCATTTACAATGTTTGGCATTGGACTAGTTCACATTACATGACTTTGACTTAGATTTCAGCCTAAAACAGGCCACACTGACTCAAATCAACTGGAAATCACCTAATCCATGCTACTTGACAAGATTTAGCCATTAGATTCCGAGTTTTGAGACTTTCATTCTTGTATTGCTTTAAAGTGCTTTTCAGCTCCTGACTAGCCGTTTTCAATGCATTTACAATGTTTGGCATTGTACTAGTTCACATTACATGACTTTGACTTAGATTTCAGCCTAAAACAGGCCACACTGACTCAAATCAACTGGAAATCACCTAATCCATGCTACTTGACAAGATTTAGCCATTAGATTCCGAATTTTGAGACTTTCATTCATTCTTGTATTGCTTTAAAGTGCTTTTCAGCTCCTGACTAGCCGTTTTCAATGCATTTACAATGTTTGGCATTGGACTAGTTCACATTACATGACTTTGACTTAGATTTCAGCCTAAAACAGGCCACACTGACTCAAATCAACTGGAAATCGCCTAATCCAAGCTACTTGACAAGATTTAGCCATTAGATTCCGAATTTTGAGACTTTCATTCTTGTATTACTTTAAAGTGCTTTTCAGCTCCTGACTAGCCGTTTTTTCAATGCATTTACAATGTTTGGCATTGTACTAGTTCACATTACATGACTTTGACTTAGATTTCAGCCTAAAACAGGCCACACTGACTCAAATCAACTGGAAATCACCTAATCCATGCTACTTGACAAGATTTAGCCATTAGATTCCGAGTTTTGAGACTTTCATTCATTCTTGTATTGCTTTAAAGTGCTTTTCAGCTCCTGACTAGCCGTTTTCAATGCATTTACAATGTTTGGCATTGGACTAGTTCACATTACATGACTTTGACTTAGATTTCAGCCTAAAACAGGCCACACTGACTCAAATCAACTGGAAATCACCTAATCCATGCTACTTGACAAGATTTAGCCATTAGATTCCGAGTTTTGAGACTTTCATTCTTGTATTGCTTTAAAGTGCTTTTCAGCTCCTGACTAGCCGTTTTCAATGCATTTACAATGTTTGGCATTGGACTAGTTCACATTACATGACTTTGACTTAGATTTCAGCCTAAAACAGGCCACACTGACTCAAATCAACTGGAAATCACCTAATCCATGCTACTTGACAAGATTTAGCCATTAGATTCCGAATTTTGAGACTTTCATTCATTCTTGTATTGCTTTAAAGTGCTTTTCAGCTCCTGACTAGCCGTTTTCAATGCATTTACAATGTTTGGCATTGGACTAGTTCACATTACATGACTTTGACTTAGATTTCAGCCTAAAACAGGCCACACTGACTCAAATCAACTGGAAATCACCTAATCCATGCTACTTGACAAGATTTAGCCATTAGATTCCGAATTTTGAGACTTTCATTCATTCTTGTATTGCTTTAAAGTGCTTTTCAGCTCCTGACTAGCCGTTTTCAATGCATTTACAATGTTTGGCATTGGACTAGTTCGCATTACATGACTTTGACTTAGATTTCAGCCTAAAACAGGCCACACTGACTCCAATCAACTGGAAATCACCGAATCCAAGATTTAGCCATTAGATTCCGAGTTCTGAGACTTTCATTCTTTTCTTGCTTTAAAGTTCTTCTCAGCTCCTTAATATCCGTTTTCAATGCATTTACAATGTTTGGCGTACTAGTTCACGTTACATGACTTTGACTTAGATTTCAGCCTAAAACAGGCCACACTGACTCCAATCAACTGGAAATCACCGAAACCAAGATTTAGCCACAAGATTCCGAGTTTTGAGACTTTCATTCTTGTATTGCTTTAAAGTGCTTTTCAGCTCCTGACTAGCCGTTTTTTCAATGCATTTACAATGTTTGGCATTGTACTAGTTCACATTACATGACTTTGACTTAGATTTCAGCCTAAAACAGGCCACACTGACTCAAATCAACTGGAAATCACCTAATCCAAGCTACTTGACAAGTTTTAGCCATTAGATTCCGAATTTTGAGACTTTCATTCTTGTATTACTTTAAAGTGCTTTTCAGCTCCTGACTAGCCGTTTTTTCAATGCATTTACAATGTTTGGCATTGTACTAGTTCACATTACATGACTTTGACTTAGATTTCAGCCTAAAACAGGCCACACTGACTCAAATCAACTGGAAATCACCTAATCCATGCTACTTGACAAGATTTAGCCATTAGATTCCGAGTTTTGAGACTTTCATTCATTCTTGTATTGCTTTAAAGTGCTTTTCAGCTCCTGACTAGCCGTTTTCAATGCATTTACAATGTTTGGCATTGGACTAGTTCACATTACATGACTTTGACTTAGATTTCAGCCTAAAACAGGCCACACTGACTCCAATCAACTGGAAATCACCGAATCCAAGATTTAGCCATTAGATTCCGAGTTCTGAGACTTTCATTCTTTTCTTGCTTTAAAGTGCTTCTCAGCTCCTTAATATCCGTTTTCAATGCATTTACAATGTTTGGCGTACTAGTTCGCGTTACATGACTTTGACTTAGATTTCAGCCTAAAACAGGCCACACTGACTCCAATCAACTGGAAATCACCATATCCAAGATTTAGCCATTAGATTCCGAGTTCTGAGACTTTCATTCTTTTCTTGCTTTAAAGTGCTTCTCAGCTCCTTAATATCCGTTTTCAATGCATTTACAATGTTTGGCGTACTAGTTCACGTTACATGACTTTGACTTAGATTTCAGCCTAAAACAGGCCACACTGACTCCAATCAACTGGAAATCACCTAATCCATGCTACTTGACAAGATTTAGCCATTAGATTCCGAGTTTTGAGACTTTCATTCTTGTATTGCTTTAAAGTGCTTTTCAGCTCCTGACTAGCCGTTTTCAATGCATTTACAATGTTTGGCATTGTACTAGTTCACATTACATGACTTTGACTTAGATTTCAGCCTAAAACAGGCCACACTGACTCAAATCAACTGGAAATCACCTAATCCAAGCTACTTGACAAGATTTAGCCATTAGATTCCGAATTTTGAGACTTTCATTCTTGTATTACTTTAAAGTGCTTTTCAGCTCCTGACTAGCCGTTTTTTCAATGCATTTACAATGTTTGGCATTGTACTAGTTCACATTACATGACTTTGACTTAGATTTCAGCCTAAAACAGGCCACACTGACTCAAATCAACTGGAAATCACCTAATCCATGCTACTTGACAAGATTTAGCCATTAGATTCCGAGTTTTGAGACTTTCATTCATTCTTGTATTGCTTTAAAGTGCTTTTCAGCTCCTGACTAGCCGTTTTCAATGCATTTACAATGTTTGGCATTGGACTAGTTCACATTACATGACTTTGACTTAGATTTCAGCCTAAAACAGGCCACACTGACTCCAATCAACTGGAAATCACCTAATCCATGCTACTTGACAAGATTTAGCCATTAGATTCCGAGTTTTGAGACTTTCATTCTTGTATTACTTTAAAGTGCTTTTCAGCTCCTGACTAGCCGTTTTTTCAATGCATTTACAACGTTTGGCATTGTACTAGTTCACATTACATGACTTTGACTTAGATTTCAGCCTAAAACAGGCCACACTGACTCAAATCAACTGGAAATCACCGAAACCAAGATTTAGCCACAAGATTCCGAGTTTTGAGACTTTCATTCTTGTATTGCTTTAAAGTGCTTTTCAGCTCCTGACTAGCCGTTTTTTCAATGCATTTACAATGTTTGGCATTGTACTAGTTCACATTACATGACTTTGACTTAGATTTCAGCCTAAAACAGGCCACACTGACTCAAATCAACTGGAAATCACCTAATCCAAGCTACTTGACAAGATTTAGCCATTAGATTCCGAATTTTGAGACTTTCATTCTTGTATTGCTTTAAAGTGCTTTTCAGCTCCTGACTAGCCATTTTTTCAATGCATTTACAATGTTTGGCATTGTACTAGTTCACATTACATGACTTTGACTTAGATTTCAGCCTAAAACAGGCCACACTGACTCAAATCAACTGGAAATCACCTAATCCAAGCTACTTGACAAGATTTAGCCATTAGATTCCGAATTTTGAGACTTTCATTCTTGTATTACTTTAAAGTGCTTTTCAGCTCCTGACTAGCCGTTTTTTCAATGCATTTACAATGTTTGGCATTGTACTAGTTCACATTACATGACTTTGACTTAGATTTCAGCCTAAAACAGGCCACACTGACTCAAATCAACTGGAAATCACCTAATCCAAGCTACTTGACAAGATTTAGCCATTCGATTCCGAATTTTGAGACTTTCATTCTTGTATTACTTTAAAGTTCTTTTCAGCTCCTGACTAGCCGTTTTTTCAATGCATTTACAATGTTTGGCATTGTACTAGTTCACATTACATGATTTTGACTTAGATTTCAGCCTAAAACAGGCCACACTGACTCAAATCAACTGGAAATCACCTAATCCAAGCTACTTGACAAGATTTAGCCATTAGATTCCGAATTTTGAGACTTTCATTCTTGTATTACTTTAAAGTGCTTTTCAGCTCCTGACTAGCCGTTTTTTCAATGCATTTACAATGTTTGGCATTGTACTAGTTCACATTACATGACTTTGACTTAGATTTCAGCCTAAAACAGGCCACACTGACTCAAATCAACTGGAAATCACCTAATCCATGCTACTTGACAAGATTTAGCCATTAGATTCCGAGTTTTGAGACTTTCATTCATTCTTGTATTGCTTTAAAGTGCTTTTCAGCTCCTGACTAGCCGTTTTCAATGCATTTACAATGTTTGGCATTGGACTAGTTCACATTACATGACTTTGACTTAGATTTCAGCCTAAAACAGGCCACACTGACTCCAATCAACTGGAAATCACCTAATCCATGCTACTTGACAAGATTTAGCCATTAGATTCCGAGTTTTGAGACTTTCATTCTTGTATTACTTTAAAGTGCTTTTCAGCTCCTGACTAGCCGTTTTTTCAATGCATTTACAACGTTTGGCATTGTACTAGTTCACATTACATGACTTTGACTTAGATTTCAGCCTAAAACAGGCCACACTGACTCAAATCAACTGGAAATCACCGAAACCAAGATTTAGCCACAAGATTCCGAGTTTGAGACTTTCATTCTTGTATTGCTTTAAAGTGCTTTTCAGCTCCTGACTAGCCATTTTTTCAATGCATTTACAATGTTTGGCATTGTACTAGTTCACATTACATGACTTTGACTTAGATTTCAGCCTAAAACAGGCCACACTGACTCAAATCAACTGGAAATCACCTAATCCAAGCTACTTGACAAGATTTAGCCATTAGATTCCGAATTTTGAGACTTTCATTCTTGTATTACTTTAAAGTGCTTTTCAGCTCCTGACTAGCCGTTTTTTCAATGCATTTACAATGTTTGGCATTGTACTAGTTCACATTACATGACTTTGACTTAGATTTCAGCCTAAAACAGGCCACACTGACTCAAATCAACTGGAAATCACCTAATCCAAGCTACTTGACAAGATTTAGCCGTTCGATTCCGAATTTTGAGACTTTCATTCTTGTATTACTTTAAAGTTCTTTTCAGCTCCTGACTAGCCGTTTTTTCAATGCATTTACAATGTTTGGCATTGTACTAGTTCACATTACATGATTTTGACTTAGATTTCAGCCTAAAACAGGCCACACTGACTCAAATCAACTGGAAATCACCTAATCCATGCTACTTGACAAGATTTAGCCATTAGATTCCGAGTTTTGAGACTTTCATTCATTCTTGTATTGCTTTAAAGTGCTTTTCAGCTCCTGACTAGCCGTTTTCAATGCATTTACAATGTTTGGCATTGGACTAGTTCACATTACATGACTTTGACTTAGATTTCAGCCTAAAACAGGCCACACTGACTCCAATCAACTGGAAATCACCGAATCCAAGATTTAGCCATTAGATTCCGAGTTCTGAGACTTTCATTCTTTTCTTGCTTTAAAGTGCTTCTCAGCTCCTTAATATCCGTTTTCAATGCATTTACAATGTTTGGCGTACTAGTTCGCGTTACATGACTTTGACTTAGATTTCAGCCTAAAACAGGCCACACTGACTCCAATCAACTGGAAATCACCATATCCAAGATTTAGCCATTAGATTCCGAGTTCTGAGACTTTCATTCTTTTCTTGCTTTAAAGTGCTTCTCAGCTCCTTAATATCCGTTTTCAATGCATTTACAATGTTTGGCGTACTAGTTCACGTTACATGACTTTGACTTAGATTTCAGCCTAAAACAGGCCACACTGACTCCAATCAACTGGAAATCACCGAAACCAAGATTTAGCCACAAGATTCCGAGTTTTGAGACTTTCATTCTTGTATTGCTTTAAAGTGCTTTTCAGCTCCTGACTAGCCGTTTTTTCAATGCATTTACAATGTTTGGCATTGTACTAGTTCACATTACATGACTTTGACTTAGATTTCAGCCTAAAACAGGCCACACTGACTCAAATCAACTGGAAATCACCTAATCCAAGCTACTTGACAAGATTTAGCCATTAGATTCCGAATTTTGAGACTTTCATTCTTGTATTACTTTAAAGTGCTTTTCAGCTCCTGACTAGCCGTTTTTTCAATGCATTTACAATGTTTGGCATTGTACTAGTTCACATTACATGACTTTGACTTAGATTTCAGCCTAAAACAGGCCACACTGACTCAAATCAACTGGAAATCACCTAATCCATGCTACTTGACAAGATTTAGCCATTAGATTCCGAGTTTTGAGACTTTCATTCATTCTTGTATTGCTTTAAAGTGCTTCTCAGCTCCTTAATATCCGTTTTCAATGCATTTACAATGTTTGGCGTACTAGTTCGCGTTACATGACTTTGACTTAGATTTCAGCCTAAAACAGTCCACACTGACTCCAATCAACTGGAAATCACCATATCCAAGATTTAGCCATTAGATTCCGAGTTCTGAGACTTTCATTCTTTTCTTGCTTTAAAGTGCTTCTCAGCTCCTTAATATCCGTTTTCAATGCATTTACAATGTTTGGCGTACTAGTTCACGTTACATGACTTTGACTTAGATTTCAGCCTAAAACAGGCCACACTGACTCCAATCAACTGGAAATCACCGAAACCAAGATTTAGCCACAAGATTCCGAGTTTTGAGACTTTCATTCTTGTATTGCTTTAAAGTGCTTCTCAGCTCCTTAATATCCGTTTTCAATGCATTTACAATGTTTGGCGTACTAGTTCACGTTACATGACTTTGACTTAGATTTCAGCCTAAAACAGGCCACACTGACTCCAATCAACTGGAAATCACCTAATCCATGCTACTTGACAAGATTTAGCCATTAGATTCCGAGTTTTGAGACTTTCATTCTTGTATTGC
Source organism: Osmerus eperlanus (assembly GCF_963692335.1). Lineage (NCBI taxonomy): Eukaryota > Metazoa > Chordata > Actinopteri > Osmeriformes > Osmeridae > Osmerus > Osmerus eperlanus. Next base: position 10,650,899 of record NC_085041.1, read on the forward strand.
TTTAAAGTGCTTTTCAGCTCCTGACTAGCCGTTTTCAATGCATTTACAATGTTTGGCATTGTACTAGTTCACATTACATGACTTTGACTTAGATTTCAGCCTAAAACAGGCCACACTGACTCAAATCAACTGGAAATCACCTAATCCAAGCTACTTGACAAGATTTAGCCATTAGATTCCGAATTTTGAGACTTTCATTCTTGTATTACTTTAAAGTGCTTTTCAGCTCCTGACTAGCCGTTTTTTCAATGCATTTACAATGTTTGGCATTGTACTAGTTCACATTACATGACTTTGACTTAGATTTCAGCCTAAAACAGGCCACACTGACTCAAATCAACTGGAAATCACCTAATCCATGCTACTTGACAAGATTTAGCCATTAGATTCCGAGTTTTGAGACTTTCATTCATTCTTGTATTGCTTTAAAGTGCTTTTCAGCTCCTGACTAGCCGTTTTCAATGCATTTACAATGTTTGGCATTGGACTAGTTCACATTACATGACTTTGACTTAGATTTCAGCCTAAAACAGGCCACACTGACTCCAATCAACTGGAAATCACCTAATCCATGCTACTTGACAAGATTTAGCCATTAGATTCCGAGTTTTGAGACTTTCATTCTTGTATTACTTTAAAGTGCTTTTCAGCTCCTGACTAGCCGTTTTTTCAATGCATTTACAACGTTTGGCATTGTACTAGTTCACATTACATGACTTTGACTTAGATTTCAGCCTAAAACAGGCCACACTGACTCAAATCAACTGGAAATCACCGAAACCAAGATTTAGCCACAAGATTCCGAGTTTTGAGACTTTCATTCTTGTATTGCTTTAAAGTGCTTTTCAGCTCCTGACTAGCCATTTTTTCAATGCATTTACAATGTTTGGCATTGTACTAGTTCACATTACATGACTTTGACTTAGATTTCAGCCTAAAACAGGCCACACTGACTCAAATCAACTGGAAATCACCTAATCCAAGCTACTTGACAAGATTTAGCCGTTCGATTCCGAATTTTGAGACTTTCATTCTTGTATTACTTTAAAGTTCTTTTCAGCTCCTGACTAGCCGTTTTTTCAATGCATTTACAATGTTTGGCATTGTACTAGTTCACATTACATGATTTTGACTTAGATTTCAGCCTAAAACAGGCCACACTGACTCAAATCAACTGGAAATCACCTAATCCATGCTACTTGACAAGATTTAGCCATTAGATTCCGAGTTTTGAGACTTTCATTCATTCTTGTATTGCTTTAAAGTGCTTTTCAGCTCCTGACTAGCCGTTTTCAATGCATTTACAATGTTTGGCATTGGACTAGTTCACATTACATGACTTTGACTTAGATTTCAGCCTAAAACAGGCCACACTGACTCCAATCAACTGGAAATCACCGAATCCAAGATTTAGCCATTAGATTCCGAGTTCTGAGACTTTCATTCTTTTCTTGCTTTAAAGTGCTTCTCAGCTCCTTAATATCCGTTTTCAATGCATTTACAATGTTTGGCGTACTAGTTCGCGTTACATGACTTTGACTACTTAGATTTCAGCCTAAAACAGGCCACACTGACTCAAATCAACTGGAAATCACCTAATCCAAGCTACTTGACAAGATTTAGCCATTAGATTCCGAATTTTGAGACTTTCATTCTTGTATTACTTTAAAGTGCTTTTCAGCTCCTGACTAGCCGTTTTTTCAATGCATTTACAATGTTTGGCATTGTACTAGTTCACATTACATGACTTTGACTTAGATTTCAGCCTAAAACAGGCCACACTGACTCAAATCAACTGGAAATCACCTAATCCAAGCTACTTGACAAGATTTAGCCGTTCGATTCCGAATTTTGAGACTTTCATTCTTGTATTACTTTAAAGTTCTTTTCAGCTCCTGACTAGCCGTTTTTTCAATGCATTTACAATGTTTGGCATTGTACTAGTTCACATTACATGATTTTGACTTAGATTTCAGCCTAAAACAGGCCACACTGACTCAAATCAACTGGAAATCACCTAATCCATGCTACTTGACAAGATTTAGCCATTAGATTCCGAGTTTTGAGACTTTCATTCATTCTTGTATTGCTTTAAAGTGCTTTTCAGCTCCTGACTAGCCGTTTTCAATGCATTTACAATGTTTGGCATTGGACTAGTTCACATTACATGACTTTGACTTAGATTTCAGCCTAAAACAGGCCACACTGACTCCAATCAACTGGAAATCACCGAATCCAAGATTTAGCCATTAGATTCCGAGTTCTGAGACTTTCATTCTTTTCTTGCTTTAAAGTGCTTCTCAGCTCCTTAATATCCGTTTTCAATGCATTTACAATGTTTGGCGTACTAGTTCGCGTTACATGACTTTGACTTAGATTTCAGCCTAAAACAGGCCACACTGACTCCAATCAACTGGAAATCACCATATCCAAGATTTAGCCATTAGATTCCGAGTTCTGAGACTTTCATTCTTTTCTTGCTTTAAAGTGCTTCTCAGCTCCTTAATATCCGTTTTCAATGCATTTACAATGTTTGGCGTACTAGTTCACGTTACATGACTTTGACTTAGATTTCAGCCTAAAACAGGCCACACTGACTCCAATCAACTGGAAATCACCGAAACCAAGATTTAGCCACAAGATTCCGAGTTTTGAGACTTTCATTCTTGTATTGCTTTAAAGTGCTTTTCAGCTCCTGACTAGCCGTTTTTTCAATGCATTTACAATGTTTGGCATTGTACTAGTTCACATTACATGACTTTGACTTAGATTTCAGCCTAAAACAGGCCACACTGACTCAAATCAACTGGAAATCACCTAATCCAAGCTACTTGACAAGATTTAGCCATTAGATTCCGAATTTTGAGACTTTCATTCTTGTATTACTTTAAAGTGCTTTTCAGCTCCTGACTAGCCGTTTTTTCAATGCATTTACAATGTTTGGCATTGTACTAGTTCACATTACATGACTTTGACTTAGATTTCAGCCTAAAACAGGCCACACTGACTCAAATCAACTGGAAATCACCTAATCCATGCTACTTGACAAGATTTAGCCATTAGATTCCGAGTTTTGAGACTTTCATTCATTCTTGTATTGCTTTAAAGTGCTTTTCAGCTCCTGACTAGCCGTTTTCAATGCATTTACAATGTTTGGCATTGGACTAGTTCACATTACATGACTTTGACTTAGATTTCAGCCTAAAACAGGCCACACTGACTCCAATCAACTGGAAATCACCGAATCCAAGATTTAGCCATTAGATTCCGAGTTCTGAGACTTTCATTCTTTTCTTGCTTTAAAGTGCTTCTCAGCTCCTTAATATCCGTTTTCAATGCATTTACAATGTTTGGCGTACTAGTTCGCGTTACATGACTTTGACTTAGATTTCAGCCTAAAACAGTCCACACTGACTCCAATCAACTGGAAATCACCATATCCAAGATTTAGCCATTAGATTCCGAGTTCTGAGACTTTCATTCTTTTCTTGCTTTAAAGTGCTTCTCAGCTCCTTAATATCCGTTTTCAATGCATTTACAATGTTTGGCGTACTAGTTCACGTTACATGACTTTGACTTAGATTTCAGCCTAAAACAGGCCACACTGACTCCAATCAACTGGAAATCACCGAAACCAAGATTTAGCCACAAGATTCCGAGTTTTGAGACTTTCATTCTTGTATTGCTTTAAAGTGCTTTTCAGCTCCTGACTAGCCGTTTTTTCAATGCATTTACAATGTTTGGCATTGTACTAGTTCACATTACATGACTTTGACTTAGATTTCAGCCTAAAACAGGCCACACTGACTCAAATCAACTGGAAATCACCTAATCCAAGCTACTTGACAAGATTTAGCCATTAGATTCCGAATTTTGAGACTTTCATTCTTGTATTACTTTAAAGTGCTTTTCAGCTCCTGACTAGCCGTTTTTTCAATGCATTTACAATGTTTGGCATTGTACTAGTTCACATTACATGACTTTGACTTAGATTTCAGCCTAAAACAGGCCACACTGACTCAAATCAACTGGAAATCACCTAATCCATGCTACTTGACAAGATTTAGCCATTAGATTCCGAGTTTTGAGACTTTCATTCATTCTTGTATTGCTTTAAAGTGCTTTTCAGCTCCTGACTAGCCGTTTTCAATGCATTTACAATGTTTGGCATTGGACTAGTTCACATTACATGACTTTGACTTAGATTTCAGCCTAAAACAGGCCACACTGACTCCAATCAACTGGAAATCACCGAATCCAAGATTTAGCCATTAGATTCCGAGTTCTGAGACTTTCATTCTTTTCTTGCTTTAAAGTGCTTCTCAGCTCCTTAATATCCGTTTTCAATGCATTTACAATGTTTGGCGTACTAGTTCACGTTACATGACTTTGACTTAGATTTCAGCCTAAAACAGGCCACACTGACTCCAATCAACTGGAAATCACCATATCCAAGATTTAGCCATTAGATTCCGAGTTCTGAGACTTTCATTCTTTTCTTGCTTTAAAGTGCTTCTCAGCTCCTTAATATCCGTTTTCAATGCATTTACAATGTTTGGCGTACTAGTTCACGTTACATGACTTTGACTTAGATTTCAGCCTAAAACAGGCCACACTGACTCCAATCAACTGGAAATCACCGAAACCAAGATTTAGCCACAAGATTCCGAGTTTTGAGACTTTCATTCTTGTATTGCTTTAAAGTGCTTTTCAGCTCCTGACTAGCCGTTTTTTCAATGCATTTACAATGTTTGGCATTGTACTAGTTCACATTACATGACTTTGACTTAGATTTCAGCCTAAAACAGGCCACACTGACTCAAATCAACTGGAAATCACCTAATCCAAGCTACTTGACAAGATTTAGCCATTAGATTCCGAATTTTGAGACTTTCATTCTTGTATTACTTTAAAGTGCTTTTCAGCTCCTGACTAGCCGTTTTTTCAATGCATTTACAATGTTTGGCATTGTACTAGTTCACATTACATGACTTTGACTTAGATTTCAGCCTAAAACAGGCCACACTGACTCAAATCAACTGGAAATCACCTAATCCATGCTACTTGACAAGATTTAGCCATTAGATTCCGAGTTTTGAGACTTTCATTCATTCTTGTATTGCTTTAAAGTGCTTTTCAGCTCCTGACTAGCCGTTTTCAATGCATTTACAATGTTTGGCATTGGACTAGTTCACATTACATGACTTTGACTTAGATTTCAGCCTAAAACAGGCCACACTGACTCCAATCAACTGGAAATCACCGAATCCAAGATTTAGCCATTAGATTCCGAGTTCTGAGACTTTCATTCTTTTCTTGCTTTAAAGTGCTTCTCAGCTCCTTAATATCCGTTTTCAATGCATTTACAATGTTTGGCGTACTAGTTCACGTTACATGACTTTGACTTAGATTTCAGCCTAAAACAGGCCACACTGACTCCAATCAACTGGAAATCACCATATCCAAGATTTAGCCATTAGATTCCGAGTTCTGAGACTTTCATTCTTTTCTTGCTTTAAAGTGCTTCTCAGCTCCTTAATATCCGTTTTCAATGCATTTACAATGTTTGGCGTACTAGTTCACGTTACATGACTTTGACTTAGATTTCAGCCTAAAACAGGCCACACTGACTCCAATCAACTGGAAATCACAGAAACCAAGATTTAGCCACAAGATTCCGAGTTTTGAGACTTTCATTCTTGTATTGCTTTAAAGTGCTTTTCAGCTCCTGACTAGCCGTTTTTTCAATGCATTTACAATGTTTGGCATTGTACTAGTTCACATTACATGACTTTGACTTAGATTTCAGCCTAAAACAGGCCACACTGACTCAAATCAACTGGAAATCACCTAATCCAAGCTACTTGACAAGATTTAGCCATTAGATTCCGAATTTTGAGACTTTCATTCTTGTATTACTTTAAAGTGCTTTTCAGCTCCTGACTAGCCGTTTTTTCAATGCATTTACAATGTTTGGCATTGTACTAGTTCACATTACATGACTTTGACTTAGATTTCAGCCTAAAACAGGCCACACTGACTCAAATCAACTGGAAATCACCTAATCCAAGCTACTTGACAAGATTTAGCCATTAGATTCCGAATTTTGAGACTTTCATTCTTGTATTACTTTAAAGTGCTTTTCAGCTCCTGACTAGCCGTTTTTTCAATGCATTTACAATGTTTGGCATTGTACTAGTTCACATTACATGACTTTGACTTAGATTTCAGCCTAAAACAGGCCACACTGACTCCAATCAACTGGAAATCACCGAATCCAAGATTTAGCCATTAGATTCCGAGTTCTGAGACTTTCATTCTTTTCTTGCTTTAAAGTGCTTCTCAGCTCCTTAATATCCGTTTTCAATGCATTTACAATGTTTGGCGTACTAGTTCACGTTACATGACTTTGACTTAGATTTCAGCCTAAAACAGGCCACACTGACTCCAATCAACTGTAAATCACCTAATCCAAGATTTAGCCATTAGATTCCGAGTTCTGAGACTTACTTTCTTTTCTTGCTTTAAAGTGCTTTTCAGCTCCTGACTAGCCGTTTTTTAAATGCATTTACAATGTTTGGCATTGTACTAGTTCACATTACATGACTTTGACTTAGATTTCAGCCTAAAACAGGCCACACTGACTCAAATCAACTGGAAATCACCTAATCCATGCTACTTGACAAGATTTAGCCATTAGATTCCGAGTTTTGAGACTTTCATTCTTGTATTGCTTTAAAGTGCTTTTCATCTCCTGACTAGCCGTTTTCAATACATTTACAATGTTTGGCATTGGACTAGTTCACATTACATGACTTTGACTTAGATTTCAGCCTAAAACAGGCCACACTGACTCCAATCAACTGGAAATCACCTAATCCATGCTACTTGACAAGATTTAGCCATTAGATTCCGAGTTTTGAGACTTTCATTCTTGTATTGCTTTAAAGTGCTTTTATGCTCCTGACTAGCCGTTTTCAATGCATTTATAATGTTTGGCATTGTACTAGTTCACATTACATGACTTTGACTTAGATTTCAGCCTAAAACAGGCCACACTGACTCAAATCAACTGGAAATCACCAAATCCAAGATTTAGCGACAAGATTCAGAGTTTTGAGACTTTCATTCTTGTATTGCTTTAAAGTGCTTTTCAGCTCCTACAAGCCGTTATCAATGCATTTACAATGTTTGGCATTGTAGTAGTTCACATTACATGACTTTGACTTAGATTTCAGCCTAAAACAGGCCACACTGACTCCAATCAACTGGAAATCACCGAATCCAAGATTTAGCCATTAGATTCCGAGTTCTGAGACTTTCATTATTTTCTTGCTTTAAAGTGCTTTTCAGCTCCTGAATAGCCGTTTTCAATGCATTTACACTGTTTGGCATCGTACTAGTTCACATTACATGACTTTGACTTAGATTTCAGCCTAAAACAGGCCACACTGACTCAAATCAACTGGAAATCACCGAATTCATGCTACTTAACAATATTTAGCCATTACATTCCGAGTTTTGAGACATTCATTCTTTTATTGCTTTAAAGTGCTTCTCAGCTCCTTAATATCCGTTTTCAATGCATTTACAATGTTTGGCATTGTACTAGTTCACGTTACATGACTTTGACTTAGATTTCAGCCTAAAACCGGCCACACTGACTCAAATCAACTGGAAATCACCGAATCCAAGATTTAGCCACAAGATTCCGAGTTTTGAGACTTTCATTATTGTATTGCTTTAAAGTGCTTTTCAGCTCCTGACTAGCCGTTTTCAATGCATTTACAATGTTTGGCATTGTACTAGTTCACATTACATGACTTTGACTTAGATTTCAGCCTAAAACAGGCCACACTGACTCCAATCAACTGGAAATCACCGAATCCAAGATTTAGCCACAAGATTCCGAGTTTTGAGACTTTCATTCTTGTATTGCTTTAAAGTGCTTTTCAGCTCCTACAAGCCGTTATCAATGCATTTACAATGTTTGGCATTGTACTAGTTCACATTACATGACTTTGACTTAGATTTCAGCCTAAAACAGGCCACACTGACTCCAATCAACTGGAAATCACCTAATCCATGCTACTTGACAAGATTTAGCCATTAGATTCCGAATTTTGAGACTTTCATTCTTGTATTACTTTAAAGTGCTTTTCAGCTCCTGACTAGCCGTTTTTTCAATGCATTTACAATGTTTGGCATTGTACTAGTTCACATTACATGACTTTGACTTAGATTTAAGCCTAAAACAGGCCACACTGACTCAAATCAACTGGAAATCACCTAATCCATGCTACTTGACAAGATTTAGCCATTAGATTCCGAGTTTTGAGACTTTCATTCTTGTATTGCTTTAAAGTGCTTTTCAGCTCCTGACTAGCCGTTTTCAATGCATTTACAATGTTTGGCGTACTAGTTCACGTTACATGACTTTGACTTAGATTTCAGCCTAAAACAGGCCACACTGACTCCAATCAACTGGAAATCACCATATCCAAGATTTAGCCATTTGATTCCGAGTTATGAGACTTTCATTCTTTTCTTGCTTTAAAGTGCTTCTCAGCTCCTTAATATCCGTTTTCAATGCATTTACAATGTTTGGCATACTAGTTCACATTACATGACTTTGACTTAGATTTCAGCCTAAAGCAGGCCACACTGACTAAAATCAAATGTCAATCACCTAATCCATGCTACTTGACAAGATTTAGCCATTAGATTCCGAGTTTTGAGACTTTCATTCTTTTATTGCTTTAAAGTGCTTTTCAGCTCCTGACTAGCCGTTTTCAATGCATTTACAATGTTTGGCATCGTACTAGTTCACATTACATGACTTTGACTTAGATTTCAGCCTAAAACAGGCCACACTGACTCCAATCAACTGGAAATCACCGAATCCAAGATTTAGCCATTAGATTCCGAGTTCTGAGACTTACATTCTTCTCTTGCTTTAAAGTGTTTTTCAGCTCCTGAATAGCCGTTTTCAATGCATTTACACTATTTGGCATCGTACTAGTTCACATTACATGACTTTGACTTAGATTTCAGCCTAAAGCAGGCCACACTGACTCAAATCAAATGTCAATCACCTAATCCATGCTACTTGACAAGATTTAGCCATTAGATTCCGAGTTTTGAGACTTTCATTCTTGTATTGCTTTAAAGTGCTTCTCAGCTCCTTAATATCCGTTTTCAATGCATTTACAATGTTTGGCATTGTACTAGTTCACGTTACATGACTTTGACTTAGATTTCAGCCTAAAACAGGCCACACTGACTCAAATCAACTGGAAATCACCGAATCCAAGATTTAGCCACAAGATTCCGAGTTTTGAGACTTTCATTCTTGTATTGCTTTAAAGTGCTTTTCAGCTCATACAAGCCGTTATCAATGCATTTACAATGTTTGGCATTGTACTAGTTCACATTACATGACTTTGACTTAGATTTCAGCCTAAAGCAGGCCACACTGACTCAAATCAAATGTCAATCACCTAATCCATGCTACTTGACAAGATTTAGCCATTAGATTCCGAGTTTTGAGACTTTCATTCTTGTATTGCTTTAAAGTGCTTCTCAGCTCCTTAATATCCGTTTTCAATGCATTTACAATGTTTGGCATTGTACTAGTTCACATTACATGACTTTGACTTAGATTTCAGCCTAAAACAGGCCACACTGACTCAAATCAACTGGAAATCACCGAATCCAAGATTTAGCCACAAGATTCCGAGTTCTGAGACTGTCATTCTTTTCTTGCTTTAAAGTGCTTTTCAGCTCCTGAATAGCCGTTTTCAATGCATTTACAATGTTTGGCATTGTACTAGTTCACGTTACATGACTTTGACTTAGATTTCAGCCTAAAACCGGCCACACTGACTCAAATCAACTGGAAATCACCGAATCCATGCTACTTGACAAGATTTAGCCATTTGATTCCGAGTTTTGAGACTTTCATTATTGTATTGCTTTAAAGTGCTTTTCAGCTCCTGACTAGCCGTTTTCAATGCATTTACAATGTTTGGCATTGTACTAGTTCACATTACATGACTTTGACTTAGATTTCAGCCTAAAAACAGGCCACACTGACTCCAATCAACTGGAAATCACCGAATCCAAGATTTAGCCATTAGATTCCAAGTTCTGAGACTTACATTCTTCTCTTGCTTTAAAGTGTTTTCAGCTCCTGAATAGCCGTTTTCAATGCATTTACACTATTTGGCATCATACTAGTTCACATTACATGACTTTGACTTAGATTTCAGCCTAAAGCAGGCCACACTGACTCAAATCAAATGTCAATCACCTAATCCATGCTACTTGACAAGATTTAGCCATTAGATTCCGAGTTTTGAGACTTTCATTCTTGTATTGCTTTAAAGTGCTTCTCAGCTCCTTAATATCCGTTTTCAATGCATTTACAATGTTTGGCATTGTACTAGTTCACGTTACATGACTTTGACTTAGATTTCAGCCTAAAACCGGCCACACTGACTCAAATCAACTGGAAATCACCGAATCCAAGATTTAGCCACAAGATTCCGAGTTTTGAGACTTTCATTATTGTATTGCTTTAAAGTGCTTTTCAGCTCCTGACTAGCCGTTTTCAATGCATTTACAATGTTTGGCATTGTACTAGTTCACATTACATGACTTTGACTTAGATTTCAGCCTAAAACAGGCCACACTGACTCAAATCAACTGGAAATCACCGAATCCAAGATTTAGCCACAAGATTCCGAGTTTTGAGACTTTCATTCTTGTATTGCTTTAAAGTGCTTTTCAGCTCCTACAAGCCGTTTTTTCAATGCATTTACAATGTTTGGCATTGTACTAGTTCACATTACATGACTTTGACTTAGATTTAAGCCTAAAACAGGCCACACTGACTCCAATCAACTGGAAATCACCGAATCCAAGATTTAGCCATTAGATTCCGAGTTCTGAGACTTACATTCTTCTCTTGCTTTAAAGTGTTTTTCAGCTCCTGAATAGCCGTTTTCAATGCATTTACACTGTTTGGCATCGTACTAGTTCACATTACATGACTTTGACTTAGTTTTCAGCCTAAAGCAGGCCACACTGACTCAAATCAAATGTCAATCACCTAATCCATGCTACTTGACAAGATTTAGCCATTAGATTCCGAGTTTTGAGACTTTCATTCTTGTATTGCTTTAAAGTGCTTTTATGCTCCTGACTAGCCGTTTTCAATGCATTTATAATGTTTGGCATTGTACTAGTTCACATTACATGACTTTGACTTAGATTTCAGCCTAAAACAGGCCACACTGACTCAAATCAACTGGAAATCACCAAATCCAAGATTTAGCGACAAGATTCAGAGTTTTGAGACTTTCATTCTTGTATTGCTTTAAAGTGCTTTTCAGCTCCTACAAGCCGTTATCAATGCATTTACAATGTTTGGCATTGTAGTAGTTCACATTACATGACTTTGACTTAGATTTCAGCCTAAACAGGCCACACTGACTCCAATCAACTGGAAATCACAGAATCCAAGATTTAGCCATTAGATTCCGAGTTCTGAGACTTTCATTATTTTCTTGCTTTAAAGTGCTTTTCAGCTCCTGAATAGCCGTTTTCAATGCATTTACACTGTTTGGCATCGTACTAGTTCACATTACATGACTTTGACTTAGATTTCAGCCTAAAACAGGCCACACTGACTCAAATCAACTGGAAATCACCGAATTCATGCTACTTAACAATATTTAGCCATTACATTCCGAGTTTTGAGACATTCATTCTTTTATTGCTTTAAAGTGCTTCTCAGCTCCTTAATATCCGTTTTCAATGCATTTACAATGTTTGGCATTGTAGTAGTTCACATTACATGACTTTGACTTAGATTTCAGCCTAAAACAGGCCACACTGACTCCAATCAACTGGAAATCACCGAATCCAAGATTTAGCCACAAGATTCCGAGTTTTGAGACTTTCATTATTGTATTGCTTTAAAGTGCTTTTCAGCTCCTGACTAGCCGTTTTCAATGCATTTACAATGTTTGGCATTGTACTAGTTCACATTACATGACTTTGACTTAGATTTCAGCCTAAAACAGGCCACACTGACTCAAATCAACTGGAAATCACCGAATCCAAGATTTAGCCACAAGATTCAGAGTTTTGAGACTTTCATTCTTGTATTGCTTTAAAGTGCTTTTCAGCTCCTACAAGCCGTTATCAATGCATTTACAATGTTTGGCATTGTACTAGTTCACATTACATGACTTTGACTTAGATTTCAGCCTAAAACAGGCCACACTGACTCCAATCAACTGGAAATCACCTAATCCATGCTACTTGACAAGATTTAGCCATTAGATTCCGAATTTTGAGACTTTCATTCTTGTATTACTTTAAAGTGCTTTTCAGCTCCTGACTAGCCGTTTTTTCAATGCATTTACAATGTTTGGCATTGTACTAGTTCACATTACATGACTTTGACTTAGATTTAAGCCTAAAACAGGCCACACTGACTCCAATCAACTGGAAATCACCGAATCCAAGATTTAGCCATTAGATTCCGAGTTCTGAGACTTACATTCTTCTCTTGCTTTAAAGTGTTTTTCAGCTCCTGAATAGCCGTTTTCAATGCATTTACACTGTTTGGCATCGTACTAGTTCACATTACATGACTTTGACTTAGATTTCAGCCTAAAGCAGGCCACACTGACTCAAATCAAATGTCAATCACCTAATCCATGCTACTTGACAAGATTTAGCCATTAGATTCCGAGTTTTGAGACTTTCATTCTTGTATTGCTTTAAAGTGCTTTTATGCTCCTGACTAGCCGTTTTCAATGCATTTACAATGTTTGGCATTGTACTAGTTCACATTACATGACTTTGACTTAGATTTCAGCCTAAAACAGGCCACACTGACTCAAATCAACTGTAAATCACCTAATCCATGCTACTTGACAAGATTTAGCCATTAGATTCCGAGTTTTGAGACTTTCATTCATTCTTGTATTGCTTTAAAGTGCTTTTCAGCTCCTGACTAGCCGTTTTCAATGCATTTACAATGTTTGGCATTGGACTAGTTCACATTACATGACTTTGACTTAGATTTCAGCCTAAAACAGGCCACACTGACTCCAATCAACTGGAAATCACCGAATCCAAGATTTAGCCATTACATTCCGAGTTCTGAGACTTTCATTCTTTTCTTGCTTTAAAGTGCTTCTCAGCTCCTTAATATCCGTTTTCAATGCATTTACAATGTTTGGCGTACTAGTTCACGTTACATGACTTTGACTTAGATTTCAGCCTAAAACAGGCCACACTGACTCCAATCAACTGGAAATCACCATATCCAAGATTTAGCCATTAGATTCCGAGTTCTGAGACTTTCATTCTTTTCTTGCTTTAAAGTGCTTCTCAGCTCCTTAATATCCGTTTTCAATGCATTTACAATGTTTGGCGTACTAGTTCACGTTACATGACTTTGACTTAGATTTCAGCCTAAAACAGGCCACACTGACTCCAATCAACTGTAAATCACCTAATCCAAGATTTAGCCATTAGATTCCGAGTTCTGAGACTTACTTTCTTTTCTTGCTTTAAAGTGCTTTTCAGCTCCTGAATAGCCGTTTTCAATGCATTTAAAACGTTTGGCATTGTACTAGTTCACATTACATGACTTTGACTTAGATTTCAGCCTAAAACAGGCCACACTGACTCAAATCAACTGGAAATCACCGAAACCAAGATTTAGCCACAAGATTCCGAGTTTTGAGACTTTCATTCTTGTATTGCTTTAAAGTGCTTTTCAGCTCCTGACTAGCCATTTTTTCAATGCATTTACAATGTTTGGCATTGTACTAGTTCACATTACATGACTTTGACTTAGATTTCAGCCTAAAACAGGCCACACTGACTCAAATCAACTGGAAATCACCTAATCCAAGCTACTTGACAAGATTTAGCCATTAGATTCCGAATTTTGAGACTTTCATTCTTGTATTACTTTAAAGTGCTTTTCAGCTCCTGACTAGCCGTTTTTTCAATGCATTTACAATGTTTGGCATTGTACTAGTTCACATTACATGACTTTGACTTAGATTTCAGCCTAAAACAGGCCACACTGACTCAAATCAACTGGAAATCACCTAATCCATGCTACTTGACAAGATTTAGCCATTAGATTCCGAGTTTTGAGACTTTCATTCATTCTTGTATTGCTTTAAAGTGCTTTTCAGCTCCTGACTAGCCGTTTTCAATGCATTTACAATGTTTGGCATTGGACTAGTTCACATTACATGACTTTGACTTAGATTTCAGCCTAAAACAGGCCACACTGACTCCAATCAACTGGAAATCACCTAATCCATGCTACTTGACAAGATTTAGCCATTAGATTCCGAATTTTGAGACTTTCATTCATTTTTGTATTGCTTTAAAGTGCTTTTCAGCTCCTGACTAGCCATTTTCAATGCATTTACAATGTTTGGCATTGGACTAGTTCACATTACATGACTTTGACTTAGATTTCAGCCTAAAACAGGCCACACTGACTCAAATCAACTGGAAATCACCTCATCCAAGCTACTTGACAAGATTTAGCCATTAGATTCCGAATTTTGAGACTTTCATTCTTGTATTACTTTAAAGTGCTTTTCAGCTCCTGACTAGCCGTTTTTTCAATGCATTTACAATGTTTGGCATTGTACTAGTTCACATTACATGACTTTGACTTAGATTTCAGCCTAAAACAGGCCACACTGACTCCAATCAACTGGAAATCACCGAATCCAAGATTTAGCCATTAGATTCCGAGTTCTGAGACTTTCATTCTTTTCTTGCTTTAAAGTGCTTCTCAGCTCCTTAATATCCGTTTTCAATGCATTTACAATGTTTGGCGTACTAGTTCACGTTACATGACTTTGACTTAGATTTCAGCCTAAAACAGGCCACACTGACTCCAATCAACTGTAAATCACCTAATCCAAGATTTAGCCATTAGATTCCGAGTTCTGAGACTTACTTTCTTTTCTTGCTTTAAAGTGCTTTTCAGCTCCTGACTAGCCGTTTTTTAAATGCATTTACAATGTTTGGCATTGTACTAGTTCACATTACATGACTTTGACTTAGATTTCAGCCTAAAACAGGCCACACTGACTCCAATCAACTGGAAATCACCTAATCCAAGCTACTTGACAAGATTTAGCCATTAGATTCCGAATTTTGAGACTTTCATTCTTGTATTACTTTAAAGTGCTTTTCAGCTCCTGACTAGCCGTTTTTTCAATGCATTTACAATGTTTGGCATTGTACTAGTTCACATTACATGACTTTGACTTAGATTTCAGCCTAAAACAGGCCACACTGACTCAAATCAACTGGAAATCACCTAATCCATGCTACTTGACAAGATTTAGCCATTAGATTCCGAGTTTTGAGACTTTCATTCATTCTTGTATTGCTTTAAAGTGCTTTTCAGCTCCTGACTAGCCGTTTTCAATGCATTTACAATGTTTGGCATTGGACTAGTTCACATTACATGACTTTGACTTAGATTTCAGCCTAAAACAGGCCACACTGACTCCAATCAACTGGAAATCACCGAATCCAAGATTTAGCCATTAGATTCCGAGTTCTGAGACTTTCATTCTTTTCTTGCTTTAAAGTGCTTCTCAGCTCCTTAATATCCGTTTTCAATGCATTTACAATGTTTGGCGTACTAGTTCACGTTACATGACTTTGACTTAGATTTCAGCCTAAAACAGGCCACACTGACTCCAATCAACTGGAAATCACCATATCCAAGATTTAGCCATTAGATTCCGAGTTCTGAGACTTTCATTCTTTTCTTGCTTTAAAGTGCTTCTCAGCTCCTTAATATCCGTTTTCAATGCATTTACAATGTTTGGCGTACTAGTTCACGTTACATGACTTTGACTTAGATTTCAGCCTAAAACAGGCCACACTGACTCCAATCAACTGGAAATCACCGAAACCAAGATTTAGCCACAAGATTCCGAGTTTTGAGACTTTCACTCTTGTATTGCTTTAAAGTGCTTTTCAGCTCCTGACTAGCCGTTTTTTCAATGCATTTACAATGTTTGGCATTGTACTAGTTCACATTACATGACTTTGACTTAGATTTCAGCCTAAAACAGGCCACACTGACTCAAATCAACTGGAAATCACCTAATCCAAGCTACTTGACAAGATTTAGCCATTAGATTTCGAATTTTGAGACTTTCATTCTTGTATTACTTTAAAGTGCTTTTCAGCTCCTGACTAGCCGTTTTTTCAATGCATTTACAATGTTTGGCATTGTACTAGTTCACATTACATGACTTTGACTTAGATTTCAGCCTAAAACAGGCCACACTGACTAAAAATCAACTGGAAATCACCTAATCCATGCTACTTGACAAGATTTAGCCATTAGATTCCGAGTTTTGAGACTTTCATTCATTCTTGTATTGCTTTAAAGTGCTTTTCAGCTCCTGACTAGCCGTTTTCAATGCATTTACAATGTTTGGCATTGGACTAGTTCACATTACATGACTTTGACTTAGATTTCAGCCTAAAACAGGCCACACTGACTCAAATCAACTGGAAATCACCGAATCCAAGATTTAGCCATTAGATTCCGAGTTCTGAGACTTTCATTCTTTTCTTGCTTTAAAGTGCTTCTCAGCTCCTTAATATCCGTTTTCAATGCATTTACAATGTTTGGCGTACTAGTTCACGTTACATGACTTTGACTTAGATTTCAGCCTAAAACAGGCCACACTGACTCCAATCAACTGGAAATCACCATATCCAAGATTTAGCCATTAGATTCCGAGTTCTGAGACTTTCATTCTTTTCTTGCTTTAAAGTGCTTCTCAGCTCCTTAATATCCGTTTTCAATGCATTTACAATGTTTGGCGTACTAGTTCACGTTACATGACTTTGACTTAGATTTCAGCCTAAAACAGGCCACACTGACTCCAATCAACTGGAAATCACCGAAACCAAGATTTAGCCACAAGATTCCGAGTTTTGAGACTTTCATTCTTGTATTGCTTTAAAGTGCTTTTCAGCTCCTGACTAGCCGTTTTTTCAATGCATTTACAATGTTTGGCGTACTAGTTCACGTTACATGACTTTGACTTAGATTTCAGCCTAAAACAGGTCACACTGACTCCAATCAACTGGAAATCACCATATCCAAGATTTAGCCATTAGATTCCGAGTTCTGAGACTTACATTCTTCTCTTGCTTTAAAGTGTTTTTCAGCTCCTGAATAGCCGTTTTCAATGCATTTACACTGTTTGGCATCGTACTAGTTCACATTACATGACTTTGACTTAGATTTCAGCCTAAAGCAGGCCACACTGACTCAAATCAAATGTCAATCACCTAATCCATGCTACTTGACAAGATTTAGCCATTAGATTCCGAGTTTTGAGACTTTCATTCTTGTATTGCTTTAAAGTGCTTTTATGCTCCTGACTAGCCGTTTTCAATGCATTTACAATGTTTGGCATTGGACTAGTTCACATTACATGACTTTGACTTAGATTTCAGCCTAAAACAGGCCACACTGACTCCAATCAACTGGAAATCACCGAATCCAAGATTTAGCCATTACATTCCGAGTTCTGAGACTTTCATTCTTTTCTTGCTTTAAAGTGCTTCTCAGCTCCTTAATATCCGTTTTCAATGCATTTACAATGTTTGGCGTACTAGTTCACGTTACATGACTTTGACTTAGATTTCAGCCTAAAACAGGCCACACTGACTCCAATCAACTGGAAATCACCATATCCAAGATTTAGCCATTAGATTCCGAGTTCTGAGACTTTCATTCTTTTCTTGCTTTAAAGTGCTTCTCAGCTCCTTAATATCCGTTTTCAATGCATTTACAATGTTTGGCGTACTAGTTCACGTTACATGACTTTGACTTAGATTTCAGCCTAAAACAGGCCACACTGACTCCAATCAACTGTAAATCACCTAATCCAAGATTTAGCCATTAGATTCCGAGTTCTGAGACTTACTTTCTTTTCTTGCTTTAAAGTGCTTTTCAGCTCCTGAATAGCCGTTTTCAATGCATTTAAAACGTTTGGCATTGTACTAGTTCACATTACATGACTTTGACTTAGATTTCAGCCTAAAACAGGCCACACTGACTCAAATCAACTGGAAATCACCGAAACCAAGATTTAGCCACAAGATTCCGAGTTTTGAGACTTTCATTCTTGTATTGCTTTAAAGTGCTTTTCAGCTCCTGACTAGCCATTTTTTCAATGCATTTACAATGTTTGGCATTGTACTAGTTCACATTACATGACTTTGACTTAGATTTCAGCCTAAAACAGGCCACACTGACTCAAATCAACTGGAAATCACCTAATCCATGCTACTTGACAAGATTTAGCCATTAGATTCCGAGTTTTGAGACTTTCATTCATTCTTGTATTGCTTTAAAGTGCTTTTCAGCTCCTGACTAGCCGTTTTCAATGCATTTACAATGTTTGGCATTGGACTAGTTCACATTACATGACTTTGACTTAGATTTCAGCCTAAAACAGGCCACACTGACTCCAATCAACTGGAAATCACCGAATCCAAGATTTAGCCATTACATTCCGAGTTCTGAGACTTTCATTCTTTTCTTGCTTTAAAGTGCTTCTCAGCTCCTTAATATCCGTTTTCAATGCATTTACAATGTTTGGCGTACTAGTTCACGTTACATGACTTTGACTTAGATTTCAGCCTAAAACAGGCCACACTGACTCCAATCAACTGGAAATCACCATATCCAAGATTTAGCCATTAGATTCCGAGTTCTGAGACTTTCATTCTTTTCTTGCTTTAAAGTGCTTTTCAGCTCCTGAATAGCCGTTTTCAATGCATTTAAAACGTTTGGCATTGTACTAGTTCACATTACATGACTTTGACTTAGATTTCAGCCTAAAACAGGCCACACTGACTCCAATCAACTGTAAATCACCTAATCCAAGATTTAGCCATTAGATTCCGAGTTCTGAGACTTACTTTCTTTTCTTGCTTTAAAGTGCTTTTCAGCTCCTGAATAGCCGTTTTCAATGCATTTAAAACGTTTGGCATTGTACTAGTTCACATTACATGACTTTGACTTAGATTTCAGCCTAAAACAGGCCACACTGACTCAAATCAACTGGAAATCACCGAAACCAAGATTTAGCCACAAGATTCCGAGTTTTGAGACTTTCATTCTTGTATTGCTTTAAAGTGCTTTTCAGCTCCTGACTAGCCATTTTCAATGCATTTACAATGTTTGGCATTGGACTAGTTCACATTACATGACTTTGACTTAGATTTCAGCCTAAAACAGGCCACACTGACTCAAATCAACTGGAAATCACCTCATCCAAGCTACTTGACAAGATTTAGCCATTAGATTCCGAATTTTGAGACTTTCATTCTTGTATTACTTTAAAGTGCTTTTCAGCTCCTGACTAGCCGTTTTTTCAATGCATTTACAATGTTTGGCATTGTACTAGTTCACATTACATGACTTTGACTTAGATTTCAGCCTAAAACAGGCCACACTGACTCCAATCAACTGGAAATCACCGAATCCAAGATTTAGCCATTAGATTCCGAGTTCTGAGACTTTCATTCTTTTCTTGCTTTAAAGTGCTTCTCAGCTCCTTAATATCCGTTTTCAATGCATTTACAATGTTTGGCGTACTAGTTCACGTTACATGACTTTGACTTAGATTTCAGCCTAAAACAGGCCACACTGACTCCAATCAACTGTAAATCACCTAATCCAAGATTTAGCCATTAGATTCCGAGTTCTGAGACTTACTTTCTTTTCTTGCTTTAAAGTGCTTTTCAGCTCCTGACTAGCCGTTTTTTAAATGCATTTACAATGTTTGGCATTGTACTAGTTCACATTACATGACTTTGACTTAGATTTCAGCCTAAAACAGGCCACACTGACTCCAATCAACTGGAAATCACCTAATCCAAGCTACTTGACAAGATTTAGCCATTAGATTCCGAATTTTGAGACTTTCATTCTTGTATTACTTTAAAGTGCTTTTCAGCTCCTGACTAGCCGTTTTTTCAATGCATTTACAATGTTTGGCATTGTACTAGTTCACATTACATGACTTTGACTTAGATTTCAGCCTAAAACAGGCCACACTGACTCAAATCAACTGGAAATCACCTAATCCATGCTACTTGACAAGATTTAGCCATTAGATTCCGAGTTTTGAGACTTTCATTCATTCTTGTATTGCTTTAAAGTGCTTTTCAGCTCCTGACTAGCCGTTTTCAATGCATTTACAATGTTTGGCATTGGACTAGTTCACATTACATGACTTTGACTTAGATTTCAGCCTAAAACAGGCCACACTGACTCAAATCAACTGGAAATCACCGAATCCAAGATTTAGCCATTAGATTCCGAGTTCTGAGACTTTCATTCTTTTCTTGCTTTAAAGTGCTTCTCAGCTCCTTAATATCCGTTTTCAATGCATTTACAATGTTTGGCGTACTAGTTCACGTTACATGACTTTGACTTAGATTTCAGCCTAAAACAGGCCACACTGACTCCAATCAACTGGAAATCACCATATCCAAGATTTAGCCATTAGATTCCGAGTTCTGAGACTTTCATTCTTTTCTTGCTTTAAAGTGCTTCTCAGCTCCTTAATATCCGTTTTCAATGCATTTACAATGTTTGGCGTACTAGTTCACGTTACATGACTTTGACTTAGATTTCAGCCTAAAACAGGCCACACTGACTCCAATCAACTGGAAATCACCGAAACCAAGATTTAGCCACAAGATTCCGAGTTTTGAGACTTTCATTCTTGTATTGCTTTAAAGTGCTTTTCAGCTCCTGACTAGCCGTTTTTTCAATGCATTTACAATGTTTGGCGTACTAGTTCACGTTACATGACTTTGACTTAGATTTCAGCCTAAAACAGGTCACACTGACTCCAATCAACTGGAAATCACCATATCCAAGATTTAGCCATTAGATTCCGAGTTCTGAGACTTACATTCTTCTCTTGCTTTAAAGTGTTTTTCAGCTCCTGAATAGCCGTTTTCAATGCATTTACACTGTTTGGCATCGTACTAGTTCACATTACATGACTTTGACTTAGATTTCAGCCTAAAGCAGGCCACACTGACTCAAATCAAATGTCAATCACCTAATCCATGCTACTTGACAAGATTTAGCCATTAGATTCCGAGTTTTGAGACTTTCATTCTTGTATTGCTTTAAAGTGCTTTTATGCTCCTGACTAGCCGTTTTCAATGCATTTACAATGTTTGGCATTGTACTAGTTCACATTACATGACTTTGACTTAGATTTCAGCCTAAAACAGGCCACACTGACTCAAATCAACTGTAAATCACCTAATCCATGCTACTTGACAAGATTTAGCCATTAGATTCCGAGTTTTGAGACTTTCATTCATTCTTGTATTGCTTTAAAGTGCTTTTCAGCTCCTGACTAGCCGTTTTCAATGCATTTACAATGTTTGGCATTGGACTAGTTCACATTACATGACTTTGACTTAGATTTCAGCCTAAAACAGGCCACACTGACTCCAATCAACTGGAAATCACCGAATCCAAGATTTAGCCATTACATTCCGAGTTCTGAGACTTTCATTCTTTTCTTGCTTTAAAGTGCTTCTCAGCTCCTTAATATCCGTTTTCAATGCATTTACAATGTTTGGCGTACTAGTTCACGTTACATGACTTTGACTTAGATTTCAGCCTAAAACAGGCCACACTGACTCCAATCAACTGGAAATCACCATATCCAAGATTTAGCCATTAGATTCCGAGTTCTGAGACTTTCATTCTTTTCTTGCTTTAAAGTGCTTCTCAGCTCCTTAATATCCGTTTTCAATGCATTTACAATGTTTGGCGTACTAGTTCACGTTACATGACTTTGACTTAGATTTCAGCCTAAAACAGGCCACACTGACTCCAATCAACTGTAAATCACCTAATCCAAGATTTAGCCATTAGATTCCGAGTTCTGAGACTTACTTTCTTTTCTTGCTTTAAAGTGCTTTTCAGCTCCTGAATAGCCGTTTTCAATGCATTTAAAACGTTTGGCATTGTACTAGTTCACATTACATGACTTTGACTTAGATTTCAGCCTAAAACAGGCCACACTGACTCAAATCAACTGGAAATCACCGAAACCAAGATTTAGCCACAAGATTCCGAGTTTTGAGACTTTCATTCTTGTATTGCTTTAAAGTGCTTTTCAGCTCCTGACTAGCCATTTTTTCAATGCATTTACAATGTTTGGCATTGTACTAGTTCACATTACATGACTTTGACTTAGATTTCAGCCTAAAACAGGCCACACTGACTCAAATCAACTGGAAATCACCTAATCCAAGCTACTTGACAAGATTTAGCCATTAGATTCCGAATTTTGAGACTTTCATTCTTGTATTACTTTAAAGTGCTTTTCAGCTCCTGACTAGCCGTTTTTTCAATGCATTTACAATGTTTGGCATTGTACTAGTTCACATTACATGACTTTGACTTAGATTTCAGCCTAAAACAGGCCACACTGACTCAAATCAACTGGAAATCACCTAATCCATGCTACTTGACAAGATTTAGCCATTAGATTCCGAGTTTTGAGACTTTCATTCATTCTTGTATTGCTTTAAAGTGCTTTTCAGCTCCTGACTAGCCGTTTTCAATGCATTTACAATGTTTGGCATTGGACTAGTTCACATTACATGACTTTGACTTAGATTTCAGCCTAAAACAGGCCACACTGACTCCAATCAACTGGAAATCACCTAATCCATGCTACTTGACAAGATTTAGCCATTAGATTCCGAATTTTGAGACTTTCATTCATTTTTGTATTGCTTTAAAGTGCTTTTCAGCTCCTGACTAGCCATTTTCAATGCATTTACAATGTTTGGCATTGGACTAGTTCACATTACATGACTTTGACTTAGATTTCAGCCTAAAACAGGCCACACTGACTCAAATCAACTGGAAATCACCTCATCCAAGCTACTTGACAAGATTTAGCCATTAGATTCCGAATTTTGAGACTTTCATTCTTGTATTACTTTAAAGTGCTTTTCAGCTCCTGACTAGCCGTTTTTTCAATGCATTTACAATGTTTGGCATTGTACTAGTTCACATTACATGACTTTGACTTAGATTTCAGCCTAAAACAGGCCACACTGACTCAAATCAACTGGAAATCACCTAATCCATGCTACTTGACAAGATTTAGCCATTAGATTCCGAGTTTTGAGACTTTCATTCATTCTTGTATTGCTTTAAAGTGCTTTTCAGCTCCTGACTAGCCGTTTTCAATGCATTTACAATGTTTGGCATTGGACTAGTTCACATTACATGACTTTGACTTAGATTTCAGCCTAAAACAGGCCACACTGACTCCAATCAACTGGAAATCACCGAATCCAAGATTTAGCCATTAGATTCCGAGTTCTGAGACTTTCATTCTTTTCTTGCTTTAAAGTGCTTCTCAGCTCCTTAATATCCGTTTTCAATGCATTTACAATGTTTGGCGTACTAGTTCACGTTACATGACTTTGACTTAGATTTCAGCCTAAAACAGGCCACACTGACTCCAATCAACTGGAAATCACCATATCCAAGATTTAGCCATTAGATTCCGAGTTCTGAGACTTTCATTCTTTTCTTGCTTTAAAGTGCTTCTCAGCTCCTTAATATCCGTTTTCAATGCATTTACAATGTTTGGCGTACTAGTTCACGTTACATGACTTTGACTTAGATTTCAGCCTAAAACAGGCCACACTGACTCCAATCAACTGGAAATCACCGAAACCAAGATTTAGCCACAAGATTCCGAGTTTTGAGACTTTCACTCTTGTATTGCTTTAAAGTGCTTTTCAGCTCCTGACTAGCCGTTTTTTCAATGCATTTACAATGTTTGGCATTGTACTAGTTCACATTACATGACTTTGACTTAGATTTCAGCCTAAAACAGGCCACACTGACTCAAATCAACTGGAAATCACCTAATCCAAGCTACTTGACAAGATTTAGCCATTAGATTCCGAATTTTGAGACTTTCATTCTTGTATTACTTTAAAGTGCTTTTCAGCTCCTGACTAGCCGTTTTTTCAATGCATTTACAATGTTTGGCATTGTACTAGTTCACATTACATGACTTTGACTTAGATTTCAGCCTAAAACAGGCCACACTGACTAAAAATCAACTGGAAATCACCTAATCCATGCTACTTGACAAGATTTAGCCATTAGATTCCGAGTTTTGAGACTTTCATTCATTCTTGTATTGCTTTAAAGTGCTTTTCAGCTCCTGACTAGCCGTTTTCAATGCATTTACAATGTTTGGCATTGGACTAGTTCACATTACATGACTTTGACTTAGATTTCAGCCTAAAACAGGCCACACTGACTCAAATCAACTGGAAATCACCGAATCCAAGATTTAGCCATTAGATTCCGAGTTCTGAGACTTTCATTCTTTTCTTGCTTTAAAGTGCTTCTCAGCTCCTTAATATCCGTTTTCAATGCATTTACAATGTTTGGCGTACTAGTTCACGTTACATGACTTTGACTTAGATTTCAGCCTAAAACAGGCCACACTGACTCCAATCAACTGGAAATCACCATATCCAAGATTTAGCCATTAGATTCCGAGTTCTGAGACTTTCATTCTTTTCTTGCTTTAAAGTGCTTCTCAGCTCCTTAATATCCGTTTTCAATGCATTTACAATGTTTGGCGTACTAGTTCACGTTACATGACTTTGACTTAGATTTCAGCCTAAAACAGGCCACACTGACTCCAATCAACTGGAAATCACCGAAACCAAGATTTAGCCACAAGATTCCGAGTTTTGAGACTTTCATTCTTGTATTGCTTTAAAGTGCTTTTCAGCTCCTGACTAGCCGTTTTTTCAATGCATTTACAATGTTTGGCGTACTAGTTCACGTTACATGACTTTGACTTAGATTTCAGCCTAAAACAGGTCACACTGACTCCAATCAACTGGAAATCACCATATCCAAGATTTAGCCATTAGATTCCGAGTTCTGAGACTTTCATTCTTTTCTTGCTTTAAAGTGCTTCTCAGCTCCTTAATATCCGTTTTCAATGCATTTACAATGTTTGGCGTACTAGTTCACGTTACATGACTTTGACTTAGATTTCAGCCTAAAACAGGCCACACTGACTCCAATCAACTGTAAATCACCTAATCCAAGATTTAGCCATTAGATTCCGAGTTCTGAGACTTACTTTCTTTTCTTGCTTTAAAGTGCTTTTCAGCTCCTGAATAGCCGTTTTCAATGCATTTACAACGTTTGGCATTGTACTAGTTCACATTACATGACTTTGACTTAGATTTCAGCCTAAAACAGGCCACACTGACTCAAATCAACTGGAAATCACCGAAACCAAGATTTAGCCACAAGATTCCGAGTTTTGAGACTTTCATTCTTGTATTGCTTTAAAGTGCTTTTCAGCTCCTGACTAGCCATTTTTTCAATGCATTTACAATGTTTGGCATTGTACTAGTTCACATTACATGACTTTGACTTAGATTTCAGCCTAAAACAGGCCACACTGACTCAAATCAACTGGAAATCACCTCATCCAAGCTACTTGACAAGATTTAGCCATTAGATTCCGAATTTTGAGACTTTCATTCTTGTATTACTTTAAAGTGCTTTTCAGCTCCTGACTAGCCGTTTTTTCAATGCATTTACAATGTTTGGCATTGTACTAGTTCACATTACATGACTTTGACTTAGATTTAAGCCTAAAACAGGCCACACTGACTCCAATCAACTGGAAATCACCGAATCCAAGATTTAGCCATTAGATTCCGAGTTCTGAGACTTACATTCTTCTCTTGCTTTAAAGTGTTTTTCAGCTCCTGAATAGCCGTTTTCAATGCATTTACACTGTTTGGCATCGTACTAGTTCACATTACATGACTTTGACTTAGATTTCAGCCTAAAGCAGGCCACACTGACTCAAATCAAATGTCAATCACCTAATCCATGCTACTTGACAAGATTTAGCCATTAGATTCCGAGTTTTGAGACTTTCATTCTTGTATTGCTTTAAAGTGCTTTTATGCTCCTGACTAGCCGTTTTCAATGCATTTACAATGTTTGGCATTGTACTAGTTCACATTACATGACTTTGACTTAGATTTCAGCCTAAAACAGGCCACACTGACTCAAATCAACTGTAAATCACCTAATCCATGCTACTTGACAAGATTTAGCCATTAGATTCCGAGTTTTGAGACTTTCATTCATTCTTGTATTGCTTTAAAGTGCTTTTCAGCTCCTGACTAGCCGTTTTCAATGCATTTACAATGTTTGGCATTGGACTAGTTCACATTACATGACTTTGACTTAGATTTCAGCCTAAAACAGGCCACACTGACTCCAATCAACTGGAAATCACCGAATCCAAGATTTAGCCATTACATTCCGAGTTCTGAGACTTTCATTCTTTTCTTGCTTTAAAGTGCTTCTCAGCTCCTTAATATCCGTTTTCAATGCATTTACAATGTTTGGCGTACTAGTTCACGTTACATGACTTTGACTTAGATTTCATCCTAAAACAGGCCACACTGACTCCAATCAACTGGAAATCACCATATCCAAGATTTAGCCATTAGATTCCGAGTTCTGAGACTTTCTTTCTTTTCTTGCTTTAAAGTGCTTCTCAGCTCCTTAATATCCGTTTTCAATGCATTTACAATGTTTGGCGTACTAGTTCACGTTACATGACTTTGACTTAGATTTCATCCTAAAACAGGCCACACTGACTCCAATCAACTGTAAATCACCTAATCCAAGATTTAGCCATTAGATTCCGAGTTCTGAGACTTACTTTCTTTTCTTGCTTTAAAGTGCTTTTCAGCTCCTGAATAGCCGTTTTCAATGCATTTACAACGTTTGGCATTGTACTAGTTCACATTACATGACTTTGACTTAGATTTCAGCCTAAAACAGGCCACACTGACTCAAATCAACTGGAAATCACCGAAACCAAGATTTAGCCACAAGATTCCGAGTTTTGAGACTTTCATTCTTGTATTGCTTTAAAGTGCTTTTCAGCTCCTGACTAGCCATTTTTTCAATGCATTTACAATGTTTGGCATTGTACTAGTTCACATTACATGACTTTGACTTAGATTTCAGCCTAAAACAGGCCACACTGACTCAAATCAACTGGAAATCACCTAATCCAAGCTACTTGACAAGATTTAGCCATTAGATTCCGAATTTTGAGACTTTCATTCTTGTATTACTTTAAAGTGCTTTTCAGCTCCTGACTAGCCGTTTTTTCAATGCATTTACAATGTTTGGCATTGTACTAGTTCACATTACATGACTTTGACTTAGATTTCAGCCTAAAACAGGCCACACTGACTCAAATCAACTGGAAATCACCTAATCCATGCTACTTGACAAGATTTAGCCATTAGATTCCGAGTTTTGAGACTTTCATTCATTCTTGTATTGCTTTAAAGTGCTTTTCAGCTCCTGACTAGCCGTTTTCAATGCATTTACAATGTTTGGCATTGGACTAGTTCACATTACATGACTTTGACTTAGATTTCAGCCTAAAACAGGCCACACTGACTCCAATCAACTGGAAATCACCTAATCCATGCTACTTGACAAGATTTAGCCATTAGATTCCGAATTTTGAGACTTTCATTCATTCTTGTATTGCTTTAAAGTGCTTTTCAGCTCCTGACTAGCCGTTTTCAATGCATTTACAATGTTTGGCATTGGACTAGTTCACATTACATGACTTTGACTTAGATTTCAGCCTAAAACAGGCCACACTGACTCAAATCAACTGGAAATCACCTAATCCAAGCTACTTGACAAGATTTAGCCATTAGATTCCGAATTTTGAGACTTTCATTCTTGTATTACTTTAAAGTGCTTTTCAGCTCCTGACTAGCCGTTTTTTCAATGCATTTACAATGTTTGGCATTGTACTAGTTCACATTACATGACTTTGACTTAGATTTCAGCCTAAAACAGGCCACACTGACTCCAATCAACTGGAAATCACCGAATCCAAGATTTAGCCATTAGATTCCGAGTTCTGAGACTTTCATTCTTTTCTTGCTTTAAAGTGCTTCTCAGCTCCTTAATATCCGTTTTCAATGCATTTACAATGTTTGGCGTACTAGTTCACGTTACATGACTTTGACTTAGATTTCAGCCTAAAACAGGCCACACTGACTCCAATCAACTGTAAATCACCTAATCCAAGATTTAGCCATTAGATTCCGAGTTCTGAGACTTACTTTCTTTTCTTGCTTTAAAGTGCTTTTCAGCTCCTGACTAGCCGTTTTTTAAATGCATTTACAATGTTTGGCATTGTACTAGTTCACATTACATGACTTTGACTTAGATTTCAGCCTAAAACAGGCCACACTGACTCAAATCAACTGGAAATCACCTAATCCATGCTACTTGACAAGATTTAGCCATTAGATTCCGAGTTTTGAGACTTTCATTCATTCTTGTATTGCTTTAAAGTGCTTTTCATCTCCTGACTAGCCGTTTTCAATACATTTACAATGTTTGGCATTGGACTAGTTCACATTACATGACTTTGACTTAGATTTCAGCCTAAAACAGGCCACACTGACTCCAATCAACTGGAAATCACCTAATCCATGCTACTTGACAAGATTTAGCCATTAGATTCCGAGTTTTGAGACTTTCATTCTTGTATTGCTTTAAAGTGCTTTTCAGCTCCTGACTAGCCGTTTTCAATGCATTTACAATGTTTGGCATTGGACTAGTTCACATTACATGACTTTGACTTAGATTTAAGCCTAAAACAGGCCACACTGACTCCAATCAACTGGAAATCACCTAATCCAAGCTACTTGACAAGATTTAGCCATTAGATTCCGAATTTTGAGACTTTCATTCTTGTATTACTTTAAAGTGCTTTTCAGCTCCTGACTAGCTGTTTTTTCAATGCATTTACAATGTTTGGCATTGTACTAGTTCACATTACATGACTTTGACTTAGATTTCAGCCTAAAACAGGCCACACTGACTCAAATCAACTGGAAATCACCTAATCCATGCTACTTGACAAGATTTAGCCATTAGATTCCGAGTTTTGAGACTTTCATTCATTCTTGTATTGCTTTAAAGTGCTTTTCAGCTCCTGACTAGCCGTTTTCAATGCATTTACAATGTTTGGCATTGGACTAGTTCACATTACATGACTTTGACTTAGATTTCAGCCTAAAACAGGCCACACTGACTCCAATCAACTGGAAATCACCGAATCCAAGATTTAGCCATTACATTCCGAGTTCTGAGACTTTCATTCTTTTCTTGCTTTAAAGTGCTTTTCAGCTCCTGAATAGCCGTTTTCAATGCATTTACAACGTTTGGCATTGTACTAGTTCACATTACATGACTTTGACTTAGATTTCAGCC
Organism: Osmerus eperlanus; assembly: GCF_963692335.1. Classification (NCBI taxonomy): domain Eukaryota; kingdom Metazoa; phylum Chordata; class Actinopteri; order Osmeriformes; family Osmeridae; genus Osmerus; species Osmerus eperlanus. Next base: position 10,680,399 of record NC_085041.1, read on the forward strand.
TAAAACAGGCCACACTGACTCAAATCAACTGGAAATCACCGAAACCAAGATTTAGCCACAAGATTCCGAGTTTTGAGACTTTCATTCTTGTATTGCTTTAAAGTGCTTTTCAGCTCCTGACTAGCCATTTTTTCAATGCATTTACAATGTTTGGCATTGTACTAGTTCACATTACATGACTTTGACTTAGATTTCAGCCTAAAACAGGCCACACTGACTCAAATCAACTGGAAATCACCTAATCCAAGCTACTTGACAAGATTTAGCCATTAGATTCCGAATTTTGAGACTTTCATTCTTGTATTACTTTAAAGTGCTTTTCAGCTCCTGACTAGCCGTTTTTTCAATGCATTTACAATGTTTGGCATTGTACTAGTTCACATTACATGACTTTGACTTAGATTTCAGCCTAAAACAGGCCACACTGACTCAAATCAACTGGAAATCACCTAATCCATGCTACTTGACAAGATTTAGCCATTAGATTCCGAGTTTTGAGACTTTCATTCATTCTTGTATTGCTTTAAAGTGCTTTTCAGCTCCTGACTAGCCGTTTTCAATGCATTTACAATGTTTGGCATTGGACTAGTTCACATTACATGACTTTGACTTAGATTTCAGCCTAAAACAGGCCACACTGACTCCAATCAACTGGAAATCACCTAATCCATGCTACTTGACAAGATTTAGCCATTAGATTCCGAATTTTGAGACTTTCATTCATTCTTGTATTGCTTTAAAGTGCTTTTCAGCTCCTGACTAGCCGTTTTCAATGCATTTACAATGTTTGGCATTGGACTAGTTCACATTACATGACTTTGACTTAGATTTCAGCCTAAAACAGGCCACACTGACTCAAATCAACTGGAAATCACCTAATCCAAGCTACTTGACAAGATTTAGCCATTAGATTCCGAATTTTGAGACTTTCATTCTTGTATTACTTTAAAGTGCTTTTCAGCTCCTGACTAGCCGTTTTTTCAATGCATTTACAATGTTTGGCATTGTACTAGTTCACATTACATGACTTTGACTTAGATTTCAGCCTAAAACAGGCCACACTGACTCCAATCAACTGGAAATCACCGAATCCAAGATTTAGCCATTAGATTCCGAGTTCTGAGACTTTCATTCTTTTCTTGCTTTAAAGTGCTTCTCAGCTCCTTAATATCCGTTTTCAATGCATTTACAATGTTTGGCGTACTAGTTCACGTTACATGACTTTGACTTAGATTTCAGCCTAAAACAGGCCACACTGACTCCAATCAACTGTAAATCACCTAATCCAAGATTTAGCCATTAGATTCCGAGTTCTGAGACTTACTTTCTTTTCTTGCTTTAAAGTGCTTTTCAGCTCCTGACTAGCCGTTTTTTAAATGCATTTACAATGTTTGGCATTGTACTAGTTCACATTACATGACTTTGACTTAGATTTCAGCCTAAAACAGGCCACACTGACTCAAATCAACTGGAAATCACCTAATCCATGCTACTTGACAAGATTTAGCCATTAGATTCCGAGTTTTGAGACTTTCATTCATTCTTGTATTGCTTTAAAGTGCTTTTCAGCTCCTGACTAGCCGTTTTCAATGCATTTACAATGTTTGGCATTGGACTAGTTCACATTACATGACTTTGACTTAGATTTCAGCCTAAAACAGGCCACACTGACTCCAATCAACTGGAAATCACCGAATCCAAGATTTAGCCATTAGATTCCGAGTTCTGAGACTTTCATTCTTTTCTTGCTTTAAAGTGCTTCTCAGCTCCTTAATATCCGTTTTCAATGCATTTACAATGTTTGGCGTACTAGTTCACGTTACATGACTTTGACTTAGATTTCAGCCTAAAACAGGCCACACTGACTCCAATCAACTGGAAATCACCATATCCAAGATTTAGCCATTAGATTCCGAGTTCTGAGACTTTCATTCTTTTCTTGCTTTAAAGTGCTTCTCAGCTCCTTAATATCCGTTTTCAATGCATTTACAATGTTTGGCGTACTAGTTCACGTTACATGACTTTGACTTAGATTTCAGCCTAAAACAGGCCACACTGACTCCAATCAACTGGAAATCACCGAAACCAAGATTTAGCCACAAGATTCCGAGTTTTGAGACTTTCATTCTTGTATTGCTTTAAAGTGCTTTTCAGCTCCTGACTAGCCGTTTTTTCAATGCATTTACAATGTTTGGCATTGTACTAGTTCACATTACATGACTTTGACTTAGATTTCAGCCTAAAACAGGCCACACTGACTCAAATCAACTGGAAATCACCTAATCCAAGCTACTTGACAAGATTTAGCCATTAGATTCCGAATTTTGAGACTTTCATTCTTGTATTACTTTAAAGTGCTTTTCAGCTCCTGACTAGCCGTTTTTTCAATGCATTTACAATGTTTGGCATTGTACTAGTTCACATTACATGACTTTGACTTAGATTTCAGCCTAAAACAGGCCACACTGACTCAAATCAACTGGAAATCACCTAATCCATGCTACTTGACAAGATTTAGCCATTAGATTCCGAGTTTTGAGACTTTCATTCATTCTTGTATTGCTTTAAAGTGCTTTTCATCTCCTGACTAGCCGTTTTCAATACATTTACAATGTTTGGCATTGGACTAGTTCACATTACATGACTTTGACTTAGATTTCAGCCTAAAACAGGCCACACTGACTCCAATCAACTGGAAATCACCGAATCCAAGATTTAGCCATTAGATTCCGAGTTCTGAGACTTTCATTCTTTTCTTGCTTTAAAGTGCTTCTCAGCTCCTTAATATCCGTTTTCAATGCATTTACAATGTTTGGCGTACTAGTTCACGTTACATGACTTTGACTTAGATTTCAGCCTAAAACAGGCCACACTGACTCCAATCAACTGTAAATCACCTAATCCAAGATTTAGCCATTAGATTCCGAGTTCTGAGACTTACTTTCTTTTCTTGCTTTAAAGTGCTTTTCAGCTCCTGACTAGCCGTTTTTTAAATGCATTTACAATGTTTGGCATTGTACTAGTTCACATTACATGACTTTGACTTAGATTTCAGCCTAAAACAGGCCACACTGACTCAAATCAACTGGAAATCACCTAATCCATGCTACTTGACAAGATTTAGCCATTAGATTCCGAGTTTTGAGACTTTCATTCATTCTTGTATTGCTTTAAAGTGCTTTTCAGCTCCTGACTAGCCGTTTTCAATGCATTTACAATGTTTGGCATTGGACTAGTTCACATTACATGACTTTGACTTAGATTTCAGCCTAAAACAGGCCACACTGACTCCAATCAACTGGAAATCACCGAATCCAAGATTTAGCCATTAGATTCCGAGTTCTGAGACTTTCATTCTTTTCTTGCTTTAAAGTGCTTCTCAGCTCCTTAATATCCGTTTTCAATGCATTTACAATGTTTGGCGTACTAGTTCACGTTACATGACTTTGACTTAGATTTCAGCCTAAAACAGGCCACACTGACTCCAATCAACTGGAAATCACCATATCCAAGATTTAGCCATTAGATTCCGAGTTCTGAGACTTTCATTCTTTTCTTGCTTTAAAGTGCTTCTCAGCTCCTTAATATCCGTTTTCAATGCATTTACAATGTTTGGCGTACTAGTTCACGTTACATGACTTTGACTTAGATTTCAGCCTAAAACAGGCCACACTGACTCCAATCAACTGGAAATCACCGAAACCAAGATTTAGCCACAAGATTCCGAGTTTTGAGACTTTCATTCTTGTATTGCTTTAAAGTGCTTTTCAGCTCCTGACTAGCCGTTTTTTCAATGCATTTACAATGTTTGGCATTGTACTAGTTCACATTACATGACTTTGACTTAGATTTCAGCCTAAAACAGGCCACACTGACTCAAATCAACTGGAAATCACCTCATCCATGCTACTTGACAAGATTTAGCCATTAGATTCCGAGTTTTGAGACTTTCATTCATTCTTGTATTGCTTTAAAGTGCTTTTCATCTCCTGACTAGCCGTTTTCAATACATTTACAATGTTTGGCATTGGACTAGTTCACATTACATGACTTTGACTTAGATTTCAGCCTAAAACAGGCCACACTGACTCCAATCAACTGGAAATCACCTAATCCATGCTACTTGACAAGATTTAGCCATTAGATTCCGAGTTTTGAGACTTTCATTCTTGTATTGCTTTAAAGTGCTTTTCAGCTCCTGACTAGCCGTTTTCAATGCATTTACAATGTTTGGCATTGGACTAGTTCACATTACATGACTTTGACTTAGATTTAAGCCTAAAACAGGCCACACTGACTCCAATCAACTGGAAATCACCTAATCCAAGCTACTTGACAAGATTTAGCCATTAGATTCCGAATTTTGAGACTTTCATTCTTGTATTACTTTAAAGTGCTTTTCAGCTCCTGACTAGCCGTTTTTTCAATGCATTTACAATGTTTGGCATTGTACTAGTTCACATTACATGACTTTGACTTAGATTTCAGCCTAAAACAGGCCACACTGACTCAAATCAACTGGAAATCACCTAATCCATGCTACTTGACAAGATTTAGCCATTAGATTCCGAGTTTTGAGACTTTCATTCATTCTTGTATTGCTTTAAAGTGCTTTTCAGCTCCTGACTAGCCGTTTTCAATGCATTTACAATGTTTGGCATTGGACTAGTTCACATTACATGACTTTGACTTAGATTTCAGCCTAAAACAGGCCACACTGACTCCAATCAACTGGAAATCACCGAATCCAAGATTTAGCCATTAGATTCCGAGTTCTGAGACTTTCATTCTTTTCTTGCTTTAAAGTGCTTCTCAGCTCCTTAATATCCGTTTTCAATGCATTTACAATGTTTGGCGTACTAGTTCACGTTACATGACTTTGACTTAGATTTCAGCCTAAAACAGGCCACACTGACTCCAATCAACTGGAAATCACCATATCCAAGATTTAGCCATTAGATTCCGAGTTCTGAGACTTTCATTCTTTTCTTGCTTTAAAGTGCTTCTCAGCTCCTTAATATCCGTTTTCAATGCATTTACAATGTTTGGCGTACTAGTTCACGTTACATGACTTTGACTTAGATTTCAGCCTAAAACAGGCCACACTGACTCCAATCAACTGGAAATCACCGAAACCAAGATTTAGCCACAAGATTCCGAGTTTTGAGACTTTCATTCTTGTATTGCTTTAAAGTGCTTTTCAGCTCCTGACTAGCCGTTTTTTCAATGCATTTACAATGTTTGGCATTGTACTAGTTCACATTACATGACTTTGACTTAGATTTCAGCCTAAAACAGGCCACACTGACTCAAATCAACTGGAAATCACCTAATCCAAGCTACTTGACAAGATTTAGCCATTAGATTCCGAATTTTGAGACTTTCATTCTTGTATTACTTTAAAGTGCTTTTCAGCTCCTGACTAGCCGTTTTTTCAATGCATTTACAATGTTTGGCATTGTACTAGTTCACATTACATGACTTTGACTTAGATTTCAGCCTAAAACAGGCCACACTGACTCAAATCAACTGGAAATCACCTAATCCATGCTACTTGACAAGATTTAGCCATTAGATTCCGAGTTTTGAGACTTTCATTCATTCTTGTATTGCTTTAAAGTGCTTTTCAGCTCCTGACTAGCCGTTTTCAATGCATTTACAATGTTTGGCATTGGACTAGTTCACATTACATGACTTTGACTTAGATTTCAGCCTAAAACAGGCCACACTGACTCAAATCAACTGGAAATCACCGAATCCAAGATTTAGCCATTAGATTCCGAGTTCTTAGACTTTCATTCTTTTCTTGCTTTAAAGTGTTTCTCAGCTCCTTAATATCCGTTTTCAATGCATTTACAATGTTTGGCGTACTAGTTCACGTTACATGACTTTGACTTAGATTTCAGCCTAAAACAGGCCACACTGACTCCAATCAACTGGAAATCACCATATCCAAGATTTAGCCATTAGATTCCGAGTTCTGAGACTTTCATTCTTTTCTTGCTTTAAAGTGCTTCTCAGCTCCTTAATATCCGTTTTCAATGCATTTACAATGTTTGGCGTACTAGTTCACGTTACATGACTTTGACTTAGATTTCAGCCTAAAACAGGCCACACTGACTCCAATCAACTGGAAATCACCGAAACCAAGATTTAGCCACAAGATTCCGAGTTTTGAGACTTTCATTCTTGTATTGCTTTAAAGTGCTTTTCAGCTCCTGACTAGCCGTTTTTTCAATGCATTTACAATGTTTGGCATTGTACTAGTTCACATAACATGACTTTGACTTAGATTTCAGCCTAAAACAGGCCACACTGACTCAAATCAACTGGAAATCACCTAATCCAAGCTACTTGACAAGATTTAGCCATTAGATTCCGAATTTTGAGACTTTCATTCTTGTATTACTTTAAAGTGCTTTTCAGCTCCTGACTAGCCGTTTTCAATGCATTTACAATGTTTGGCATTGGACTAGTTCACATTACATGACTTTGACTTAGATTTCAGCCTAAAACAGGCCACACTGACTCCAATCAACTGGAAATCACCGAATCCAAGATTTAGCCATTAGATTCCGAGTTCTGAGACTTTCATTCTTTTCTTGCTTTAAAGTGCTTCTCAGCTCCTTAATATCCGTTTTCAATGCATTTACAATGTTTGGCGTACTAGTTCACGTTACATGACTTTGACTTAGATTTCAGCCTAAAACAGGCCACACTGACTCCAATCAACTGGAAATCACCATATCCAAGATTTAGCCATTAGATTCCGAGTTCTGAGACTTTCATTCTTTTCTTGCTTTAAAGTGCTTCTCAGCTCCTTAATATCCGTTTTCAATGCATTTACAATGTTTGGCGTACTAGTTCACGTTACATGACTTTGACTTAGATTTCAGCCTAAAACAGGCCACACTGACTCCAATCAACTGTAAATCACCTAATCCAAGATTTAGCCATTAGATTCCGAGTTCTGAGACTTACTTTCTTTTCTTGCTTTAAAGTGCTTTTCAGCTCCTGAATAGCCGTTTTCAATGCATTTACAACGTTTGGCATTGTACTAGTTCACATTACATGACTTTGACTTAGATTTCAGCCTAAAACAGGCCACACTGACTCAAATCAACTGGAAATCACCGAAACCAAGATTTAGCCACAAGATTCAGAGTTTTGAGACTTTCATTCTTGTATTGCTTTAAAGTGCTTTTCAGCTCCTGACTAGCCATTTTTTCAATGCATTTACAATGTTTGGCATTGTACTAGTTCACATTACATGACTTTGACTTAGATTTCAGCCTAAAACAGGCCACACTGACTCAAATCAACTGGAAATCACCTCATCCAAGCTACTTGACAAGATTTAGCCATTAGATTCCGAATTTTGAGACTTTCATTCTTGTATTACTTTAAAGTGCTTTTCAGCTCCTGACTAGCCGTTTTTTCAATGCATTTACAATGTTTGGCATTGTACTAGTTCACATTACATGACTTTGACTTAGATTTCAGCCTAAAACAGGCCACACTGACTCAAATCAACTGGAAATCACCTAATCCATGCTACTTGACAAGATTTAGCCATTAGATTCCGAGTTTTGAGACTTTCATTCATTCTTGTATTGCTTTAAAGTGCTTTTCAGCTCCTGACTAGCCGTTTTCAATGCATTTACAATGTTTGGCATTGGACTAGTTCACATTACATGACTTTGAATTAGATTTCAGCTTAAAACAGGCCACACTGACTCCAATCAACTGGAAATCACTTAATCCATGCTACTTGACAAGATTTAGCCATTAGATTCCGAATTTTGAGACTTTCATTCATTCTTGTATTGCTTTAAAGTGCTTTTCAGCTCCTGACTAGCCGTTTTCAATGCATTTACAATGTTTGGCATTGGACTAGTTCACATTACATGACTTTGACTTAGATTTCAGCCTAAAACAGGCCACACTGACTCCAATCAACTGGAAATCACCATATCCAAGATTTAGCCATAAGATTCCGAGTTCTGAGACTTTCATTCTTTTCTTGCTTTAAAGTGCTTCTCAGCTCCTTAATATCCGTTTTCAATGCATTTACAATGTTTGGCGTACTAGTTCACGTTACATGACTTTGACTTAGATTTCAGCCTAAAACAGGCCACACTGACTCCAATCAACTGTAAATCACCTAATCCAAGATTTAGCCATTAGATTCCGAGTTCTGAGACTTACTTTCTTTTCTTGCTTTAAAGTGCTTTTCAGCTCCTGAATAGCCGTTTTCAATGCATTTACAACGTTTGGCATTGTACTAGTTCACATTACATGACTTTGACTTAGATTTCAGCCTAAAACAGGCCACACTGACTCAAATCAACTGGAAATCACCGAAACCAAGATTTAGCCACAAGATTCAGAGTTTTGAGACTTTCATTCTTGTATTGCTTTAAAGTGCTTTTCAGCTCCTGACTAGCCATTTTTTCAATGCATTTACAATGTTTGGCATTGTACTAGTTCACATTACATGACTTTGACTTAGATTTCAGCCTAAAACAGGCCACACTGACTCAAATCAACTGGAAATCACCTCATCCAAGCTACTTGACAAGATTTAGCCATTAGATTCCGAATTTTGAGACTTTCATTCTTGTATTACTTTAAAGTGCTTTTCAGCTCCTGACTAGCCGTTTTTTCAATGCATTTACAATGTTTGGCATTGTACTAGTTCACATTACATGACTTTGACTTAGATTTCAGCCTAAAACAGGCCACACTGACTCAAATCAACTGGAAATCACCTAATCCATGCTACTTGACAAGATTTAGCCATTAGATTCCGAGTTTTGAGACTTTCATTCATTCTTGTATTGCTTTAAAGTGCTTTTCAGCTCCTGACTAGCCGTTTTCAATGCATTTACAATGTTTGGCATTGGACTAGTTCACATTACATGACTTTGAATTAGATTTCAGCTTAAAACAGGCCACACTGACTCCAATCAACTGGAAATCACTTAATCCATGCTACTTGACAAGATTTAGCCATTAGATTCCGAATTTTGAGACTTTCATTCATTCTTGTATTGCTTTAAAGTGCTTTTCAGCTCCTGACTAGCCGTTTTCAATGCATTTACAATGTTTGGCATTGGACTAGTTCACATTACATGACTTTGACTTAGATTTCAGCCTAAAACAGGCCACACTGACTCCAATCAACTGGAAATCACCATATCCAAGATTTAGCCATTAGATTCCGAGTTCTGAGACTTTCATTCTTTTCTTGCTTTAAAGTGCTTCTCAGCTCCTTAATATCCGTTTTCAATGCATTTACAATGTTTGGCGTACTAGTTCACGTTACATGACTTTGACTTAGATTTCAGCCTAAAACAGGCCACACTGACTCCAATCAACTGTAAATCACCTAATCCAAGATTTAGCCATTAGATTCCGAGTTCTGAGACTTACTTTCTTTTCTTGCTTTAAAGTGCTTTTCAGCTCCTGAATAGCCGTTTTCAATGCATTTACAACGTATGGCATTGTACTAGTTCACATTACATGACTTTGACTTAGATTTCAGCCTAAAACAGGCCACACTGACTCCAATCAACTGGAAATCACCGAAACCAAGATTTAGCCACAAGATTCCGAGTTTTGAGACTTTCATTCTTGTATTGCTTTAAAGTGCTTTTCAGCTCCTGACTAGCCGTTTTCAATGCATTTACAATGTTTGGCATTGGACTAGTTCACATTACATGACTTTGACTTAGATTTCAGCCTAAAACAGGCCACACTGACTCCAATCAACTGGAAATCACCATATCCAAGATTTAGCCATTAGATTCCGAGTTCTGAGACTTTCATTCTTTTCTTGCTTTAAAGTGCTTCTCAGCTCCTTAATATCCGTTTTCAATGCATTTACAATGTTTGGCGTACTAGTTCACGTTACATGACTTTGACTTAGATTTCAGCCTAAAACAGGCCACACTGACTCCAATCAACTGTAAATCACCTAATCCAAGATTTAGCCATTAGATTCCGAGTTCTGAGACTTACTTTCTTTTCTTGCTTTAAAGTGCTTTTCAGCTCCTGAATAGCCGTTTTCAATGCATTTACAACGTTTGGCATTGTACTAGTTCACATTACATGACTTTGACTTAGATTTCAGCCTAAAACAGGCCACACTGACTCAAATCAACTGGAAATCACCGAAACCAAGATTTAGCCACAAGATTCAGAGTTTTGAGACTTTCATTCTTGTATTGCTTTAAAGTGCTTTTCAGCTCCTGACTAGCCATTTTTTCAATGCATTTACAATGTTTGGCATTGTACTAGTTCACATTACATGACTTTGACTTAGATTTCAGCCTAAAACAGGCCACACTGACTCAAATCAACTGGAAATCACCTCATCCAAGCTACTTGACAAGATTTAGCCATTAGATTCCGAATTTTGAGACTTTCATTCTTGTATTACTTTAAAGTGCTTTTCAGCTCCTGACTAGCCGTTTTTTCAATGCATTTACAATGTTTGGCATTGGACTAGTTCACATTACATGACTTTGAATTAGATTTCAGCTTAAAACAGGCCACACTGACTCCAATCAACTGGAAATCACTTAATCCATGCTACTTGACAAGATTTAGCCATTAGATTCCGAATTTTGAGACTTTCATTCATTCTTGTATTGCTTTAAAGTGCTTTTCAGCTCCTGACTAGCCGTTTTCAATGCATTTACAATGTTTGGCATTGGACTAGTTCACATTACATGACTTTGACTTAGATTTCAGCCTAAAACAGGCCACACTGACTCCAATCAACTGGAAATCACCATATCCAAGATTTAGCCATTAGATTCCGAGTTCTGAGACTTTCATTCTTTTCTTGCTTTAAAGTGCTTCTCAGCTCCTTAATATCCGTTTTCAATGCATTTACAATGTTTGGCGTACTAGTTCACGTTACATGACTTTGACTTAGATTTCAGCCTAAAACAGGCCACACTGACTCCAATCAACTGTAAATCACCTAATCCAAGATTTAGCCATTAGATTCCGAGTTCTGAGACTTACTTTCTTTTCTTGCTTTAAAGTGCTTTTCAGCTCCTGAATAGCCGTTTTCAATGCATTTACAACGTATGGCATTGTACTAGTTCACATTACATGACTTTGACTTAGATTTCAGCCTAAAACAGGCCACACTGACTCAAATCAACTGGAAATCACTGAAACCAAGATTTAGCCACAAGATTCCGAGTTTTGAGACTTTCATTCTTGTATTGCTTTAAAGTGCTTTTCAGCTCCTGACTAGCCATTTTTTCAATGCATTTACAATGTTTGGCATTGTACTAGTTCACATTACATGACTTTGACTTAGATTTCAGCCTAAAACAGGCCACACTGACTCAAATCAACTGGAAATCACCTCATCCAAGCTACTTGACAAGATTTAGCCATTAGATTCCGAATTTTGAGACTTTCATTCTTGTATTACTTTAAAGTGCTTTTCAGCTCCTGACTAGCCGTTTTTTCAATGCATTTACAATGTTTGGCATTGTACTAGTTCACATTACATGACTTTGACTTAGATTTCAGCCTAAAACAGGCCACACTGACTCAAATCAACTGGAAATCACCTAATCCATGCTACTTGACAAGATTTAGCCATTAGATTCCGAGTTTTGAGACTTTCATTCATTCTTGTATTGCTTTAAAGTGCTTTTCAGCTCCTGACTAGCCGTTTTCAATGCATTTACAATGTTTGGCATTGGACTAGTTCACATTACATGACTTTGAATTAGATTTCAGCTTAAAACAGGCCACACTGACTCCAATCAACTGGAAATCACTTAATCCATGCTACTTGACAAGATTTAGCCATTAGATTCCGAATTTTGAGACTTTCATTCATTCTTGTATTGCTTTAAAGTGCTTTTCAGCTCCTGACTAGCCGTTTTCAATGCATTTACAATGTTTGGCATTGGACTAGTTCACATTACATGACTTTGACTTAGATTTCAGCCTAAAACAGGCCACACTGACTCCAATCAACTGGAAATCACCATATCCAAGATTTAGCCATTAGATTCCGAGTTCTGAGACTTTCATTCTTTTCTTGCTTTAAAGTGCTTCTCAGCTCCTTAATATCCGTTTTCAATGCATTTACAATGTTTGGCGTACTAGTTCACGTTACATGACTTTGACTTAGATTTCAGCCTAAAACAGGCCACACTGACTCCAATCAACTGTAAATCACCTAATCCAAGATTTAGCCATTAGATTCCGAGTTCTGAGACTTACTTTCTTTTCTTGCTTTAAAGTGCTTTTCAGCTCCTGAATAGCCGTTTTCAATGCATTTACAACGTATGGCATTGTACTAGTTCACATTACATGACTTTGACTTAGATTTCAGCCTAAAACAGGCCACACTGACTCAAATCAACTGGAAATCACCGAAACCAAGATTTAGCCACAAGATTCCGAGTTTTGAGACTTTCATTCTTGTATTGCTTTAAAGTGCTTTTCAGCTCCTGACTAGCCATTTTTTCAATGCATTTACAATGTTTGGCATTGTACTAGTTCACATTACATGACTTTGACTTAGATTTCAGCCTAAAACAGGCCACACTGACTCAAATCAACTGGAAATCACCTCATCCAAGCTACTTGACAAGATTTAGCCATTAGATTCCGAATTTTGAGACTTTCATTCTTGTATTACTTTAAAGTGCTTTTCAGCTCCTGACTAGCCGTTTTTTCAATGCATTTACAATGTTTGGCATTGGACTAGTTCACATTACATGACTTTGAATTAGATTTCAGCTTAAAACAGGCCACACTGACTCCAATCAACTGGAAATCACTTAATCCATGCTACTTGACAAGATTTAGCCATTAGATTCCGAATTTTGAGACTTTCATTCATTCTTGTATTGCTTTAAAGTGCTTTTCAGCTCCTGACTAGCCGTTTTCAATGCATTTACAATGTTTGGCATTGGACTAGTTCACATTACATGACTTTGACTTAGATTTCAGCCTAAAACAGGCCACACTGACTCCAATCAACTGGAAATCACCATATCCAAGATTTAGCCATTAGATTCCGAGTTCTGAGACTTTCATTCTTTTCTTGCTTTAAAGTGCTTCTCAGCTCCTTAATATCCGTTTTCAATGCATTTACAATGTTTGGCGTACTAGTTCACGTTACATGACTTTGACTTAGATTTCAGCCTAAAACAGGCCACACTGACTCCAATCAACTGTAAATCACCTAATCCAAGATTTAGCCATTAGATTCCGAGTTCTGAGACTTACTTTCTTTTCTTGCTTTAAAGTGCTTTTCAGCTCCTGAATAGCCGTTTTCAATGCATTTACAACGTATGGCATTGTACTAGTTCACATTACATGACTTTGACTTAGATTTCAGCCTAAAACAGGCCACACTGACTCAAATCAACTGGAAATCACTGAAACCAAGATTTAGCCACAAGATTCCGAGTTTTGAGACTTTCATTCTTGTATTGCTTTAAAGTGCTTTTCAGCTCCTGACTAGCCATTTTTTCAATGCATTTACAATGTTTGGCATTGTACTAGTTCACATTACATGACTTTGACTTAGATTTCAGCCTAAAACAGGCCACACTGACTCAAATCAACTGGAAATCACCTCATCCAAGCTACTTGACAAGATTTAGCCATTAGATTCCGAATTTTGAGACTTTCATTCTTGTATTACTTTAAAGTGCTTTTCAGCTCCTGACTAGCCGTTTTTTCAATGCATTTACAATGTTTGGCATTGTACTAGTTCACATTACATGACTTTGACTTAGATTTCAGCCTAAAACAGGCCACACTGACTCAAATCAACTGGAAATCACCTAATCCATGCTACTTGACAAGATTTAGCCATTAGATTCCGAGTTTTGAGACTTTCATTCATTCTTGTATTGCTTTAAAGTGCTTTTCAGCTCCTGACTAGCCGTTTTCAATGCATTTACAATGTTTGGCATTGGACTAGTTCACATTACATGACTTTGAATTAGATTTCAGCTTAAAACAGGCCACACTGACTCCAATCAACTGGAAATCACTTAATCCATGCTACTTGACAAGATTTAGCCATTAGATTCCGAATTTTGAGACTTTCATTCATTCTTGTATTGCTTTAAAGTGCTTTTCAGCTCCTGACTAGCCGTTTTCAATGCATTTACAATGTTTGGCATTGGACTAGTTCACATTACATGACTTTGACTTAGATTTCAGCCTAAAACAGGCCACACTGACTCCAATCAACTGGAAATCACCATATCCAAGATTTAGCCATTAGATTCCGAGTTCTGAGACTTTCATTCTTTTCTTGCTTTAAAGTGCTTCTCAGCTCCTTAATATCCGTTTTCAATGCATTTACAATGTTTGGCGTACTAGTTCACGTTACATGACTTTGACTTAGATTTCAGCCTAAAACAGGCCACACTGACTCCAATCAACTGTAAATCACCTAATCCAAGATTTAGCCATTAGATTCCGAGTTCTGAGACTTACTTTCTTTTCTTGCTTTAAAGTGCTTTTCAGCTCCTGAATAGCCGTTTTCAATGCATTTACAACGTATGGCATTGTACTAGTTCACATTACATGACTTTGACTTAGATTTCAGCCTAAAACAGGCCACACTGACTCAAATCAACTGGAAATCACCGAAACCAAGATTTAGCCACAAGATTCCGAGTTTTGAGACTTTCATTCTTGTATTGCTTTAAAGTGCTTTTCAGCTCCTGACTAGCCATTTTTTCAATGCATTTACAATGTTTGGCATTGTACTAGTTCACATTACATGACTTTGACTTAGATTTCAGCCTAAAACAGGCCACACTGACTCAAATCAACTGGAAATCACCTAATCCATGCTACTTGACAAGATTTAGCCATTAGATTCCGAGTTTTGAGACTTTCATTCATTCTTGTATTGCTTTAAAGTGCTTTTCAGCTCCTGACTAGCCGTTTTCAATGCATTTACAATGTTTGGCATTGGACTAGTTCACATTACATGACTTTGACTTAGATTTCAGCCTAAAACAGGCCACACTGACTCCAATCAACTGGAAATCACCGAATCCAAGATTTAGCCATTAGATTCCGAGTTCTGAGACTTTCATTCTTTTCTTGCTTTAAAGTGCTTCTCAGCTCCTTAATATCCGTTTTCAATGCATTTACAATGTTTGGCGTACTAGTTCACGTTACATGACTTTGACTTAGATTTCAGCCTAAAACAGGCCACACTGACTCCAATCAACTGGAAATCACCATATCCAAGATTTAGCCATTAGATTCCGAGTTCTGAGACTTTCATTCTTTTCTTGCTTTAAAGTGCTTCTCAGCTCCTTAATATCCGTTTTCAATGCATTTACAATGTTTGGCGTACTAGTTCACGTTACATGACTTTGACTTAGATTTCAGCCTAAAACAGGCCACACTGACTCCAATCAACTGGAAATCACCGAAACCAAGATTTAGCCACAAGATTCCGAGTTTTGAGACTTTCATTCTTGTATTGCTTTAAAGTGCTTTTCAGCTCCTGACTAGCCGTTTTTTCAATGCATTTACAATGTTTGGCATTGTACTAGTTCACATTACATGACTTTGACTTAGATTTCAGCCTAAAACAGGCCACACTGACTCAAATCAACTGGAAATCACCTAATCCAAGCTACTTGACAAGATTTAGCCATTAGATTCCGAATTTTGAGACTTTCATTCTTGTATTACTTTAAAGTGCTTTTCAGCTCCTGACTAGCCGTTTTCAATGCATTTACAATGTTTGGCATTGGACTAGTTCACATTACATGACTTTGACTTAGATTTCAGCCTAAAACAGGCCACACTGACTCAAATCAACTGGAAATCACCGAATCCAAGATTTAGCCATTAGATTCCGAGTTCTTAGACTTTCATTCTTTTCTTGCTTTAAAGTGCTTCTCAGCTCCTTAATATCCGTTTTCAATGCATTTACAATGTTTGGCGTACTAGTTCACGTTACATGACTTTGACTTAGATTTCAGCCTAAAACAGGCCACACTGACTCCAATCAACTGGAAATCACCATATCCAAGATTTAGCCATTAGATTCCGAGTTCTGAGACTTTCATTCTTTTCTTGCTTTAAAGTGCTTCTCAGCTCCTTAATATCCGTTTTCAATGCATTTACAATGTTTGGCATTGTACTAGTTCACATTACATGACTTTGACTTAGATTTCAGCCTAAAACAGGCCACACTGACTCAAATCAACTGGAAATCACCGAAACCAAGATTTAGCCACAAGATTCCGAGTTTTGAGACTTTCATTCTTGTATTGCTTTAAAGTGCTTTTCAGCTCCTGACTAGCCGTTTTTTCAATGCATTTACAATGTTTGGCATTGTACTAGTTCACATAACATGACTTTGACTTAGATTTCAGCCTAAAACAGGCCACACTGACTCAAATCAACTGGAAATCACCTAATCCAAGCTACTTGACAAGATTTAGCCATTAGATTCCGAATTTTGAGACTTTCATTCTTGTATTACTTTAAAGTGCTTTTCAGCTCCTGACTAGCCGTTTTCAATGCATTTACAATGTTTGGCATTGGACTAGTTCACATTACATGACTTTGACTTAGATTTCAGCCTAATACAGGCCACACTGACTCCAATCAACTGGAAATCACCGAATCCAAGATTTAGCCATTAGATTCCGAGTTCTGAGACTTTCATTCTTTTCTTGCTTTAAAGTGCTTCTCAGCTCCTTAATATCCGTTTTCAATGCATTTACAATGTTTGGCGTACTAGTTCACGTTACATGACTTTGACTTAGATTTCAGCCTAAAACAGGCCACACTGACTCCAATCAACTGGAAATCACCATATCCAAGATTTAGCCATTAGATTCCGAGTTCTGAGACTTTCATTCTTTTCTTGCTTTAAAGTGCTTCTCAGCTCCTTAATATCCGTTTTCAATGCATTTACAATGTTTGGCGTACTAGTTCACGTTACATGACTTTGACTTAGATTTCAGCCTAAAACAGGCCACACTGACTCCAATCAACTGTAAATCACCTAATCCAAGATTTAGCCATTAGATTCCGAGTTCTGAGACTTACTTTCTTTTCTTGCTTTAAAGTGCTTTTCAGCTCCTGAATAGCCGTTTTCAATGCATTTACAACGTTTGGCATTGTACTAGTTCACATTACATGACTTTGACTTAGATTTCAGCCTAAAACAGGCCACACTAACTCAAATCAACTGGAAATCACCGAAACCAAGATTTAGCCACAAGATTCAGAGTTTTGAGACTTTCATTCTTGTATTGCTTTAAAGTGCTTTTCAGCTCCTGACTAGCCATTTTTTCAATGCATTTACAATGTTTGGCATTGTACTAGTTCACATTACATGACTTTGACTTAGATTTCAGCCTAAAACAGGCCACACTGACTCAAATCAACTGGAAATCACCTCATCCAAGCTACTTGACAAGATTTAGCCATTAGATTCCGAATTTTGAGACTTTCATTCTTGTATTACTTTAAAGTGCTTTTCAGCTCCTGACTAGCCGTTTTTTCAATGCATTTACAATGTTTGGCATTGTACTAGTTCACATTACATGACTTTGACTTAGATTTCAGCCTAAAACAGGCCACACTGACTCAAATCAACTGGAAATCACCTAATCCATGCTACTTGACAAGATTTAGCCATTAGATTCCGAGTTTTGAGACTTTCATTCATTCTTGTATTGCTTTAAAGTGCTTTTCAGCTCCTGACTAGCCGTTTTCAATGCATTTACAATGTTTGGCATTGGACTAGTTCACATTACATGACTTTGAATTAGATTTCAGCTTAAAACAGGCCACACTGACTCCAATCAACTGGAAATCACTTAATCCATGCTACTTGACAAGATTTAGCCATTAGATTCCGAATTTTGAGACTTTCATTCATTCTTGTATTGCTTTAAAGTGCTTTTCAGCTCCTGACTAGCCGTTTTCAATGCATTTACAATGTTTGGCATTGGACTAGTTCACATTACATGACTTTGACTTAGATTTCAGCCTAAAACAGGCCACACTGACTCCAATCAACTGGAAATCACCATATCCAAGATTTAGCCATTAGATTCCGAGTTCTGAGACTTTCATTCTTTTCTTGCTTTAAAGTGCTTCTCAGCTCCTTAATATCCGTTTTCAATGCATTTACAATGTTTGGCGTACTAGTTCACGTTACATGACTTTGACTTAGATTTCAGCCTAAAACAGGCCACACTGACTCCAATCAACTGTAAATCACCTAATCCAAGATTTAGCCATTAGATTCCGAGTTCTGAGACTTACTTTCTTTTCTTGCTTTAAAGTGCTTTTCAGCTCCTGAATAGCCGTTTTCAATGCATTTACAACGTATGGCATTGTACTAGTTCACATTACATGACTTTGACTTAGATTTCAGCCTAAAACAGGCCACACTGACTCCAATCAACTGGAAATCACCGAAACCAAGATTTAGCCACAAGATTCCGAGTTTTGAGACTTTCATTCTTGTATTGCTTTAAAGTGCTTTTCAGCTCCTGACTAGCCGTTTTCAATGCATTTACAATGTTTGGCATTGGACTAGTTCACATTACATGACTTTGACTTAGATTTCAGCCTAAAACAGGCCACACTGACTCCAATCAACTGGAAATCACCATATCCAAGATTTAGCCATTAGATTCCGAGTTCTGAGACTTTCATTCTTTTCTTGCTTTAAAGTGCTTCTCAGCTCCTTAATATCCGTTTTCAATGCATTTACAATGTTTGGCGTACTAGTTCACGTTACATGACTTTGACTTAGATTTCAGCCTAAAACAGGCCACACTGACTCCAATCAACTGTAAATCACCTAATCCAAGATTTAGCCATTAGATTCCGAGTTCTGAGACTTACTTTCTTTTCTTGCTTTAAAGTGCTTTTCAGCTCCTGAATAGCCGTTTTCAATGCATTTACAACGTTTGGCATTGTACTAGTTCACATTACATGACTTTGACTTAGATTTCAGCCTAAAACAGGCCACACTGACTCAAATCAACTGGAAATCACCGAAACCAAGATTTAGCCACAAGATTCAGAGTTTTGAGACTTTCATTCTTGTATTGCTTTAAAGTGCTTTTCAGCTCCTGACTAGCCATTTTTTCAATGCATTTACAATGTTTGGCATTGTACTAGTTCACATTACATGACTTTGACTTAGATTTCAGCCTAAAACAGGCCACACTGACTCAAATCAACTGGAAATCACCTCATCCAAGCTACTTGACAAGATTTAGCCATTAGATTCCGAATTTTGAGACTTTCATTCTTGTATTACTTTAAAGTGCTTTTCAGCTCCTGACTAGCCGTTTTTTCAATGCATTTACAATGTTTGGCATTGTACTAGTTCACATTACATGACTTTGACTTAGATTTCAGCCTAAAACAGGCCACACTGACTCAAATCAACTGGAAATCACCTAATCCATGCTACTTGACAAGATTTAGCCATTAGATTCCGAGTTTTGAGACTTTCATTCATTCTTGTATTGCTTTAAAGTGCTTTTCAGCTCCTGACTAGCCGTTTTCAATGCATTTACAATGTTTGGCATTGGACTAGTTCACATTACATGACTTTGAATTAGATTTCAGCTTAAAACAGGCCACACTGACTCCAATCAACTGGAAATCACTTAATCCATGCTACTTGACAAGATTTAGCCATTAGATTCCGAATTTTGAGACTTTCATTCATTCTTGTATTGCTTTAAAGTGCTTTTCAGCTCCTGACTAGCCGTTTTCAATGCATTTACAATGTTTGGCATTGGACTAGTTCACATTACATGACTTTGACTTAGATTTCAGCCTAAAACAGGCCACACTGACTCCAATCAACTGGAAATCACCATATCCAAGATTTAGCCATTAGATTCCGAGTTCTGACACTTTCATTCTTTTCTTGCTTTAAAGTGCTTCTCAGCTCCTTAATATCCGTTTTCAATGCATTTACAATGTTTGGCGTACTAGTTCACGTTACATGACTTTGACTTAGATTTCAGCCTAAAACAGGCCACACTGACTCCAATCAACTGTAAATCACCTAATCCAAGATTTAGCCATTAGATTCCGAGTTCTGAGACTTACTTTCTTTTCTTGCTTTAAAGTGCTTTTCAGCTCCTGAATAGCCGTTTTCAATGCATTTACAACGTATGGCATTGTACTAGTTCACATTACATGACTTTGACTTAGATTTCAGCCTAAAACAGGCCACACTGACTCAAATCAACTGGAAATCACCGAAACCAAGATTTAGCCACAAGATTCCGAGTTTTGAGACTTTCATTCTTGTATTGCTTTAAAGTGCTTTTCAGCTCCTGACTAGCCATTTTTTCAATGCATTTACAATGTTTGGCATTGTACTAGTTCACATTACATGACTTTGACTTAGATTTCAGCCTAAAACAGGCCACACTGACTCAAATCAACTGGAAATCACCTCATCCAAGCTACTTGACAAGATTTAGCCATTAGATTCCGAATTTTGAGACTTTCATTCTTGTATTACTTTAAAGTGCTTTTCAGCTCCTGACTAGCCGTTTTTTCAATGCATTTACAATGTTTGGCATTGTACTAGTTCACATTACATGACTTTGACTTAGATTTCAGCCTAAAACAGGCCACACTGACTCAAATCAACTGGAAATCACCTAATCCATGCTACTTGACAAGATTTAGCCATTAGATTCCGAGTTTTGAGACTTTCATTCATTCTTGTATTGCTTTAAAGTGCTTTTCAGCTCCTGACTAGCCGTTTTCAATGCATTTACAATGTTTGGCATTGGACTAGTTCACATTACATGACTTTGAATTAGATTTCAGCTTAAAACAGGCCACACTGACTCCAATCAACTGGAAATCACTTAATCCATGCTACTTGACAAGATTTAGCCATTAGATTCCGAATTTTGAGACTTTCATTCATTCTTGTATTGCTTTAAAGTGCTTTTCAGCTCCTGACTAGCCGTTTTCAATGCATTTACAATGTTTGGCATTGTACTAGTTCACATTACATGACTTTGACTTAGATTTCAGCCTAAAACAGGCCACACTGACTCCAATCAACTGGAAATCACCATATCCAAGATTTAGCCATTAGATTCCGAGTTCTGAGACTTTCATTCTTTTCTTGCTTTAAAGTGCTTCTCAGCTCCTTAATATCCGTTTTCAATGCATTTACAATGTTTGGCGTACTAGTTCACGTTACATGACTTTGACTTAGATTTCAGCCTAAAACAGGCCACACTGACTCCAATCAACTGTAAATCACCTAATCCAAGATTTAGCCATTAGATTCCGAGTTCTGAGACTTACTTTCTTTTCTTGCTTTAAAGTGCTTTTCAGCTCCTGAATAGCCGTTTTCAATGCATTTACAACGTATGGCATTGTACTAGTTCACATTACATGACTTTGACTTAGATTTCAGCCTAAAACAGGCCACACTGACTCAAATCAACTGGAAATCACCGAAACCAAGATTTAGCCACAAGATTCCGAGTTTTGAGACTTTCATTCTTGTATTGCTTTAAAGTGCTTTTCAGCTCCTGACTAGCCGTTTTTTCAATGCATTTACAATGTTTGGCATTGTACTAGTTCACATTACATGACTTTGACTTAGATTTCAGCCTAAAACAGGCCACACTGACTCAAATCAACTGGAAATCACCTAATCCATGCTACTTGACAAGATTTAGCCATTAGATTCCGAGTTTTGAGACTTTCATTCATTCTTGTATTGCTTTAAAGTGCTTTTCAGCTCCTGACTAGCCGTTTTCAATGCATTTACAATGTTTGGCATTGGACTAGTTCACATTACATGACTTTGAATTAGATTTCAGCTTAAAACAGGCCACACTGACTCCAATCAACTGGAAATCACTTAATCCATGCTACTTGACAAGATTTAGCCATTAGATTCCGAATTTTGAGACTTTCATTCATTCTTGTATTGCTTTAAAGTGCTTTTCAGCTCCTGACTAGCCGTTTTCAATGCATTTACAATGTTTGGCATTGGACTAGTTCACATTACATGACTTTGACTTAGATTTCAGCCTAAAACAGGCCACACTGACTCCAATCAACTGGAAATCACCGAATCCAAGATTTAGCCATTAGATTCCGAGTTCTGAGACTTTCATTCTTTTCTTGCTTTAAAGTGCTTCTCAGCTCCTTAATATCCGTTTTCAATGCATTTACAATGTTTGGCGTACTAGTTCACGTTACATGACTTTGACTTAGATTTCAGCCTAAAACAGGCCACACTGACTCCAATCAACTGTAAATCACCTAATCCAAGATTTAGCCATTAGATTCCGAGTTCTGAGACTTACTTTCTTTTCTTGCTTTAAAGTGCTTTTCAGCTCCTGAATAGCCGTTTTCAATGCATTTACAACGTTTGGCATTGTACTAGTTCACATTACATGACTTTGACTTAGATTTCAGCCTAAAACAGGCCACACTGACTCAAATCAACTGGAAATCACCGAAACCAAGATTTAGCCACAAGATTCCGAGTTTTGAGACTTTCATTCTTGTATTGCTTTAAAGTGCTTTTCAGCTCCTGACTAGCCATTTTTTCAATGCATTTACAATGTTTGGCATTGTACTAGTTCACATTACATGACTTTGACTTAGATTTCATCCTAAAACAGGCCACACTGACTCAAATCAACTGGAAATCACCTAATCCATGCTACTTGACAAGATTTAGCCATTAGATTCCGAGTTTTGAGACTTTCATTCATTCTTGTATTGCTTTAAAGTGCTTTTCAGCTCCTGACTAGCCGTTTTCAATGCATTTACAATGTTTGGCATTGGACTAGTTCACATTACATGACTTTGACTTAGATTTCAGCCTAAAACAGGCCACACTGACTCCAATCAACTGGAAATCACCGAATCCAAGATTTAGCCATTAGATTCCGAGTTCTGAGACTTTCATTCTTTTCTTGCTTTAAAGTGCTTCTCAGCTCCTTAATATCCGTTTTCAATGCATTTACAATGTTTGGCGTACTAGTTCACGTTACATGACTTTGACTTAGATTTCAGCCTAAAACAGGCCACACTGACTCCAATCAACTGGAAATCACCATATCCAAGATTTAGCCATTAGATTCCGAGTTCTGAGACTTTCATTCTTTTATTGCTTTAAAGTGCTTCTCAGCTCCTTAATATCCGTTTTCAATGCATTTACAATGTTTGGCGTACTAGTTCACGTTACATGACTTTGACTTAGATTTCAGCCTAAAACAGGCCACACTGACTCCAATCAACTGGAAATCACCTAATCCATGCTACTTGACAAGATTTAGCCATTAGATTCCGAGTTTTGAGACTTTCATTCATTCTTGTATTGCTTTAAAGTGCTTTTCAGCTCCTGACTAGCCGTTTTCAATGCATTTACAATGTTTGGCATTGGACTAGTTCACATTACATGACTTTGACTTAGATTTCAGCCTAAAACAGGCCACACTGACTCCAATCAACTGGAAATCACCGAATCCAAGATTTAGCCATTAGATTCCGAGTTCTGAGACTTTCATTCTTTTCTTGCTTTAAAGTGCTTCTCAGCTCCTTAATATCCGTTTTCAATGCATTTACAATGTTTGGCGTACTAGTTCACGTTACATGACTTTGACTTAGATTTCAGCCTAAAACAGGCCACACTGACTCCAATCAACTGGAAATCACCGAAACCAAGATTTAGCCACAAGATTCAGAGTTTTGAGACTTTCATTCTTGTATTGCTTTAAAGTGCTTTTCAGCTCCTGACTAGCCGTTTTTTCAATGCATTTACAATGTTTGGCATTGTACTAGTTCACATTACATGACTTTGACTTAGATTTCAGCCTAAAACAGGCCACACTGACTCAAATCAACTGGAAATCACCTAATCCATGCTACTTGACAAGATTTAGCCATTAGATTCCGAGTTTTGAGACTTTTATTCTTGTATTGCTTTAAAGTGCTTTTCAGCTCCTGACTAGCCGTTTTCAATGCATTTACAATGTTTGGCATTGGACTAGTTCACATTGCATGACTTTGACTTAGATTTCAGCCTAAAACAGGCCACACTGACTCCAATCAACTGGAAATCACCTAATCCATGCTACTTGACAAGATTTAGCCATTAGATTCCGAATTTTGAGACTTTCATTCATTCTTGTATTGCTTTAAAGTGCTTTTCAGCTCCTGACTAGCCGTTTTCAATGCATTTACAATGTTTGGCATTGGACTAGTTCACATTACATGACTTTGACTTAGATTTCAGCCTAAAACAGGCCACACTGACTCAAATCAACTGGAAATCACCTAATCCATGCTACTTGACAAGATTTAGCCATTAGATTCCGAGTTTTGAGACTTTCATTCATTCTTGTATTGCTTTAAAGTGTTTTTCAGCTCCTGACTAGCCGTTTTCAATGCATTTACAATGTTTGGCATTGGACTAGTTCACATTACATGACTTTGACTTAGATTTCAGCCTAAAACAGGCCACACTGACTCCAATCAACTGGAAATCACCTAATCCATGCTACTTGACAAGATTTAGCCATTAGATTCCGAATTTTGAGACTTTCATTCATTCTTGTATTGCTTTAAAGTGCTTTTCAGCTCCTGACTAGCCGTTTTCAATGCATTTACAATGTTTGGCATTGGACTAGTTCACATTACATGACTTTGACTTAGATTTCAGCCTAAAACAGGCCACACTGACTCCAATCAACTGGAAATCACCTAATCCATGCTACTTGACAAGATTTAGCCATTAGATTCCGAATTTTGAGACTTTCATTCATTCTTGTATTGCTTTAAAGTGCTTTTCAGCTCCTGACTAGCCGTTTTCAATGCATTTACAATGTTTGGCATTGGACTAGTTCACATTACATGACTTTGACTTAGATTTCAGCCTAAAACAGGCCACACTGACTCAAATCAACTGGAAATCACCTAATCCAAGCTACTTGACAAGATTTAGCCATTAGATTCCGAATTTTGAGACTTTCATTCTTGTATTACTTTAAAGTGCTTTTCAGCTCCTGACTAGCCGTTTTTTCAATGCATTTACAATGTTTGGCATTGTACTAGTTCACATTACATGACTTTGACTTAGATTTCAGCCTAAAACAGGCCACACTGACTCAAATCAACTGGAAATCACCTCATCCAAGCTACTTGACAAGATTTAGCCATTAGATTCCGAATTTTGAGACTTTCATTCTTGTATTACTTTAAAGTGCTTTTCAGCTCCTGACTAGCCGTTTTTTCAATGCATTTACAATGTTTGGCATTGGACTAGTTCGCATTACATGACTTTGACTTAGATTTCAGCCTAAAACAGGCCACACTGACTCAAATCAACTGGAAATCACCTAATCCATGCTACTTGACAAGATTTAGCCATTAGATTCCGAGTTTTGAGACTTTCATTCTTGTATTACTTTAAAGTGCTTTTCAGCTCCTGACTAGCCGTTTTTTCAATGCATTTACAATGTTTGGCATTGTACTAGTTCACATTACATGACTTTGACTTAGATTTCAGCCTAAAACAGGCCACACTGACTCAAATCAACTGGAAATCACCTAATCCATGCTACTTGACAAGATTTAGCCATTAGATTCCGAGTTTTGAGACTTTCATTCATTCTTGTATTGCTTTAAAGTGCTTTTCAGCTCCTGACTAGCCGTTTTCAATGCATTTACAATATTTGGCATTGGACTAGTTCACATTACATGACTTTGACTTAGATTTCAGCCTAAAACAGGCCACACTGACTCCAATCAACTGGAAATCACCGAATCCAAGATTTAGCCATTAGATTCCGAGTTCTGAGACTTTCATTCTTTTCTTGCTTTAAAGTGCTTCTCAGCTCCTTAATATCTGTTTTCAATGCATTTACAATGTTTGGCGTACTAGTTCGCGTTACATGACTTTGACTTAGATTTCAGCCTAAAACAGGCCACACTGACTCCAATCAACTGGAAATCACCATATCCAAGATTTAGCCATTAGATTCCGAGTTCTGAGACTTTCATTCTTTTCTTGCTTTAAAGTGCTTCTCAGCTCCTTAATATCCGTTTTCAATGCATTTACAATGTTTGGCGTACTAGTTCACGTTACATGACTTTGACTTAGATTTCAGCCTAAAACAGGCCACACTGACTCCAATCAACTGGAAATCACCGAAACCAAGATTTAGCCACAAGATTCCGAGTTTTGAGACTTTCATTCTTGTATTGCTTTAAAGTGCTTTTCAGCTCCTGACTAGCCGTTTTTTCAATGCATTTACAATGTTTGGCATTGTACTAGTTCACATTACATGACTTTGACTTAGATTTCAGCCTAAAACAGGCCACACTGACACAAATCAACTGGAAATCACCTAATCCAAGCTACTTGACAAGATTTAGCCATTAGATTCCGAATTTTGAGACTTTCATTCTTGTATTACTTTAAAGTGCTTTTCAGCTCCTGACTAGCCGTTTTTTCAATGCATTTACAATGTTTGGCATTGTACTAGTTCACATTACATGACTTTGACTTAGATTTCAGCCTAAAACAGGCCACACTGACTCAAATCAACTGGAAATCACCTAATCCATGCTACTTGACAAGATTTAGCCATTAGATTCCGAGTTTTGAGACTTTCATTCATTCTTGTATTGCTTTAAAGTGCTTTTCAGCTCCTGACTAGCCGTTTTCAATGCATTTACAATGTTTGGCATTGGACTAGTTCACATTACATGACTTTGACTTAGATTTCAGCCTAAAACAGGCCACACTGACTCCAATCAACTGGAAATCACCGAATCCAAGATTTAGCCATTAGATTCCGAGTTTTGAGACTTTCATTCTTTTCTTGCTTTAAAGTGCTTCTCAGCTCCTTAATATCCGTTTTCAATGCATTTACAATGTTTGGCGTACTAGTTCGCGTTACATGACTGACTTAGATTTCAGCCTAAAACAGGCCACACTGACTCCAATCAACTGGAAATCACCATATCCAAGATTTAGCCATTAGATTCCGAGTTCTGAGACTTTCATTCTTTTCTTGCTTTAAAGTGCTTCTCAGCTCCTTAATATCCGTTTTCAATGCATTTACAATGTTTGGCGTACTAGTTCACGTTACATGACTTTGACTTAGATTTCAGCCTAAAACAGGCCACACTGACTCCAATCAACTGGAAATCACCGAAACCAAGATTTAGCCACAAGATTCCGAGTTTTGAGACTTTCATTCTTGTATTGCTTTAAAGTGCTTTTCAGCTCCTGACTAGCCGTTTTTTCAATGCATTTACAATGTTTGGCATTGTACTAGTTCACATTACATGACTTTGACTTAGATTTCAGCCTAAAACAGGCCACACTGACTCAAATCAACTGTAAATCACCTAATCCATGCTACTTGACAAGATTTAGCCATTAGATTCCGAGTTTTGAGACTTTCATTCATTCTTGTATTGCTTTAAAGTGCTTTTCAGCTCCTGACTAGCCGTTTTCAATGCATTTACAATGTTTGGCATTGGACTAGTTCACATTACATGACTTTGAATTAGATTTCAGCTTAAAACAGGCCACACTGACTCCAATCAACTGGAAATCACCTAATCCATGCTACTTGACAAGATTTAGCCATTAGATTCCGAATTTTGAGACTTTCATTCATTCTTGTATTGCTTTAAAGTGCTTTTCAGCTCCTGACTAGCCGTTTTCAATGCATTTACAATGTTTGGCATTGGACTAGTTCACATTACATGACTTTGACTTAGATTTCAGCCTAAAACAGGCCACACTGACTCCAATCAACTGGAAATCACCGAATCCAAGATTTAGCCATTAGATTCCGAGTTCTGAGACTTTCATTCTTTTCTTGCTTTAAAGTGCTTCTCAGCTCCTTAATATCTGTTTTCAATGCATTTACAATGTTTGGCGTACTAGTTCACGTTACATGACTTTGACTTAGATTTCAGCCTAAAACAGGCCACACTGACTCCAATCAACTGGAAATCACCGAAACCAAGATTTAGCCACAAGATTCCGAGTTTTGAGACTTTCATTCTTGTATTGCTTTAAAGTGCTTTTCAGCTCCTGACTAGCCGTTTTTTCAATGCATTTACAATGTTTGGCATTGTACTAGTTCACATTACATGACTTTGACTTAGATTTCAGCCTAAGACAGGCCACACTGACTCAAATCAACTGGAAATCACCTAATCCATGCTACTTGACAAGATTTAGCCATTAGATTCCGAGTTTTGAGACTTTCATTCATTCTTGTATTGCTTTAAAGTGCTTTTCAGCTCCTGACTAGCCGTTTTCAATGCATTTACAATGTTTGGCATTGGACTAGTTCACATTACATGACTTTGACTTAGATTTCAGCCTAAAACAGGCCACACTGACTCCAATCAACTGGAAATCACCGAATCCAAGATTTAGCCATTAGATTCCGAGTTCTGAGACTTTCATTCTTTTCTTGCTTTAAAGTGCTTCTCAGCTCCTTAATATCCGTTTTCAATGCATTCACAATGTTTGGCGTACTAGTTCACGTTACATGACTTTGACTTAGATTTCAGCCTAAAACAGGCCACACTGACTCCAATCAACTGGAAATCACCATATCCAAGATTTAGCCATTAGATTCCGAGTTCTGAGACTTTCATTCTTTTCTTGCTTTAAAGTGCTTCTCAGCTCCTTAATATCCGTTTTCAATGCATTTACAATGTTTGGCGTAGTAGTTCACGTTACATGACTTTGACTTAGATTTCAGCCTAAAACAGGCCACACTGACTCCAATCAACTGTAAATCACCTAATCCAAGATTTAGCCATCAGATTCTGAGTTCTGAGACTTACTTTCTTTTCTTGCTTTAAAGTGCTTTTCAGCTCCTGAATAGCCGTTTTCAATGCATTTACAACGTTTGGCATTGTACTAGTTCACATTACATGACTTTGACTTAGATTTCAGCCTAAAACAGGCCACACTGACTCAAATCAACTGGAAATCACCGAAACCAAGATTTAGCCACAAGATTCCGAGTTTTGAGACTTTCATTCTTGTATTGCTTTAAAGTGCTTTTCAGCTCCTGACTAGCCATTTTTTCAATGCATTTACAATGTTTGGCATTGTACTAGTTCACATTACATGACTTTGACTTAGATTTCAGCCTAAAACAGGCCACACTGACTCAAATCAACTGGAAATCACCTAATCCAAGCTACTTGACAAGATTTAGCCATTAGATTCCGAATTTTTAGACTTTCATTCTTGTATTACTTTAAAGTGCTTTTCAGCTCCTGACTAGCCGTTTTTTCAATGCATTTACAATGTTTGGCATTGTACTAGTTCACATTACATGACTTTGACTTAGATTTCAGCCTAAAACAGGCCACACTGACTCAAATCAACTGTAAATCACCTAATCCATGCTACTTGACAAGATTTAGCCATTAGATTCCGAGTTTTGAGACTTTCATTCATTCTTGTATTGCTTTAAAGTGGTTTTCAGCTCCTGACTAGCTGTTTTCAATGCATTTACAATGTTTGACATTGGACTAGTTCACATTACATGACTTTGACTTAGATTTCAGCCTAAAACAGGCCACACTGACTCAAATCAACTGGAAATCACCTAATCCATGCTACTTGACAAGATTTAGCCATTAGATTCCGAGTTTTGAGACTTTCATTCTTGTATTGCTTTAAAGTGCTTTTCAGCTCCTGACTAGCCGTTTTCAATGCATTTACAATGTTTGGCATTGGACTAGTTCACATTACATGACTTTGACTTAGATTTAAGCCTAAAAACAGGCCACACTGACTCCAATCAACTGGAAATCACCGAATCCAAGATTTAGCCATTAGATTCCGAGTTCTGAGACTTTCATTCTTTTCTTGCTTTAAAGTGCTTCTCAGCTCCTTAATATCCGTTTTCAATGCATTTACAATGTTTGGCGTACTAGTTCACGTTACATGACTTTGACTTAGATTTCAGCCTAAAACAGGCCACACTGACTCCAATCAACTGTAAATCACCTAATCCAAGATTTAGCCATTAGATTCCGAGTTCTGAGACTTACTTTCTTTCTTGCTTTAAAGTGCTTTTCAGCTCCTGACTAGCCGTTTTTTAAATGCATTTACAATGTTTGGCATTGTACTAGTTCACATTACATGACTTTGACTTAGATTTCAGCCTAAAACAGGCCACACTGACTCAAATCAACTGGAAATCACCTAATCCATGCTACTTGACAAGATTTAGCCATTAGATTCCGAGTTTTGAGACTTTCATTCATTCTTGTATTGCTTTAAAGTGCTTTTCAGCTCCTGACTAGCCGTTTTTTCAATGCATTTACAATGTTTGGCATTGGACTAGTTCACATTACATGACTTTGACTTAGATTTCAGCCTAAAACAGGCCACACTGACTCAAATCAACTGTAAATCACCTAATCCATGCTACTTGACAAGATTTAGCCATTAGATTCGGAGTTTTGAGACTCTCATTCATTCTTGTATTGCTTTAAAGTGCTTTTCAGCTCCTGACTAGCCGTTTTCAATGCATTTGACAATGTTTGGCATTGGACTAGTTCACATTACATGACTTTGAATTAGATTTCAGCTTAAAACAGGCCACACTGACTCCAATCAACTGGAAATCACCTAATCCATGCTACTTGACAAGATTTAGCCATTAGATTCCGAATTTTGAGACTTTCATTCATTCTTGTATTGCTTTAAAGTGCTTTTCAGCTCCTGACTAGCCGTTTTCAATGCATTTACAATGTTTGGCATTGGACTAGTTCACATTACATGACTTTGACTTAGATTTCAGCCTAAAACAGGCCACACTGACTCCAATCAACTGGAAATCACCGAATCCAAGATTTAGCCATTAGATTCCGAGTTCTGAGACTTTCATTCTTTTCTTGCTTTAAAGTGCTTCTCAGCTCCTTAATATCTGTTTTCAATGCATTTACAATGTTTGGCGTACTAGTTCACGTTACATGACTTTGACTTAGATTTCAGCCTAAAACAGGCCACACTGACTCCAATCAACTGGAAATCACCGAAACCAAGATTTAGCCACAAGATTCCGAGTTTGAGACTTTCATTCTTGTATTGCTTTAAAGTGCTTTTCAGCTCCTGACTAGCCGTTTTTTCAATGCATTTACAATGTTTGGCATTGTACTAGTTCACATTACATGACTTTGACTTAGATTTCAGCCTAAAACAGGCCACACTGACTCAAATCAACTGTAAATCACCTAATCCATGCTACTTGACAAGATTTAGCCATTAGATTCCGAGTTTTGAGACTTTCATTCATTCTTGTATTGCTTTAAAGTGCTTTTCAGCTCCTGACTAGCCGTTTTCAATGCATTTACAATGTTTGGCATTGGACTAGTTCACATTACATGACTTTGACTTAGATTTCAGCCTAAAACAGGCCACACTGACTCCAATCAACTGGAAATCACCGAATCCAAGATTTAGCCATTAGATTCCGAGTTCTGAGACTTTCATTCTTTTCTTGCTTTAAAGTGCTTCTCAGCTCCTTAATATCCGTTTTCAATGCATTTACAATGTTTGGCGTACTAGTTCACGTTACATGACTTTGACTTAGATTTCAGCCTAAAACAGGCCACACTGACTCCAATCAACTGTAAATCACCTAATCCAAGATTTAGCCATTAGATTCCGAGTTCTGAGACTTACTTTCTTATCTTGCTTTAAAGTGCTTTTCAGCTCCTGACTAGCCGTTTTTTAAATGCATTTACAATGTTTGGCATTGTACTAGTTCACATTACATGACTTTGACTTAGATTTCAGCCTAAAACAGGCCACACTGACTCAAATCAACTGGAAATCACCTAATCCATGCTACTTGACAAGATTTAGCCATTAGATTCCGAGTTTGAGACTTTCATTCATTCTTGTATTGCTTTAAAGTGCTTTTCAGCTCCTGACTAGCCGTTTTCAATACATTTACAATGTTTGGCATTGGACTAGTTCACATTACATGACTTTGACTTAGATTTCAGCCTAAAACAGGCCACACTGACTCCAATCAACTGGAAATCACCTAATCCATGCTACTTGACAAGATTTAGCCATTAGATTCCGAGTTTTGAGACTTTCATTCTTGTATTGCTTTAAAGTGCTTTTCAGCTCCTGACTAGCCGTTTTCAATGCATTTACAATGTTTGGCATTGGACTAGTTCACATTACATGACTTTGACTTAGATTTCAGCCTAAAACAGGCCACACTGACTCCAATCAACTGGAAATCACCTAATCCTTTGACTTTGACTTTGACTTAGATTTCAGCCTAAAACAGGCCACACTGACTCCAATCAACTGTAAATCACCTAATCCAAGATTTAGCCATTAGATTCCGAGTTCTGAGACTTACTTTCTTTTCTTGCTTTAAAGTGCTTTTCAGCTCCTGAATAGCCGTTTTCAATGCATTTACAACGTTTGCATTGTACTAGTTCACATTACATGACTTTGACTTAGATTTCAGCCTAAAACAGGCCACACTGACTCAAATCAACTGGAAATCACCGAAACCAAGATTTAGCCACAAGATTCCGAGTTTTGAGACTTTCATTCTTGTATTGCTTTAAAGTGCTTTTTCAGCTCCTGACTAGCCATTTTTTCAATGCATTTACAATGTTTGGCATTGTACTAGTTCACATTACATGACTTTGACTTAGATTTCAGCCTAAAACAGGCCACACTGACTCAAATCAACTGGAAATCGCCTAATCCAAGCTACTTGACAAGATTTAGCCATTAGATTCCGAATTTTGAGACTTTCATTCTTGTATTACTTTAAAGTGCTTTTCAGCTCCTGACTAGCCGTTTTTTCAATGCATTTACAATGTTTGGCATTGTACTAGTTCACATTACATGACTTTGACTTAGATTTCAGCCTAAAACAGGCCACACTGACTCAAATCAACTGGAAATCACCTAATCCATGCTACTTGACAAGATTTAGCCATTAGATTCCGAGTTTTGAGACTTTCATTCATTCTTGTATTGCTTTAAAGTGCTTTTCAGCTCCTGACTAGCCGTTTTCAATGCATTTACAATGTTTGGCATTGGACTAGTTCACATTACATGACTTTGACTTAGATTTCAGCCTAAAACAGGCCACACTGACTCCAATCAACTGGAAATCACCTAATCCATGCTACTTGACAAGATTTAGCCATTAGATTCCGAATTTTGAGACTTTCATTCATTCTTGTATTGCTTTAAAGTGCTTTTCAGCTCCTGACTAGCCGTTTTCAATGCATTTACAATGTTTGGCATTGGACTAGTTCACATTACATGACTTTGACTTAGATTTCAGCCTAAAACAGGCCACACTGACTCAAATCAACTGGAAATCACCTAATCCAAGCTACTTGACAAGATTTAGCCATTAGATTCCGAATTTTGAGACTTTCATTCTTGTATTACTTTAAAGTGCTTTTCATCTCCTTACTAGCCGTTTTTTTCAATGCATTTACAATGTTTGGCATTGTACTAGTTCACATTACATGACTTTGACTTAGATTTCAGCCTAAAACAGGCCACACTGACTCAAATCAACTGGAAATCACCTAATCCATGCTACTTGACAAATTTAGCCATTAGATTCCGAGTTTTGAGACTTTCATTCATTCTTGTATTGCTTTAAAGTGGTTTTCAGCTCCTGACTAGCCGTTTTCAATGCATTTACAATGTTTGGCATTGGACTAGTTCACATTACATGACTTTGACTTAGATTTCAGCCTAAAACAGGCCACACTGACTCAAATCAACTGGAAATCACCTAATCCATGCTACTTGACAAGATTTAGCCATTAGATTCCGAGTTTTTGAGACTTTCATTCTTGTATTGCTTTAAAGTGCTTTTCAGCTCCTGACTAGCCGTTTTCAATGCATTTACAATGTTTGGCATTGTACTAGTTCACATTACATGACTTTGACTTAGATTTCAGCCTAAAACAGGCCACACTGACTCAAATCAACTGGAAATCACCTAATCCATGCTACTTGACAAGATTTAGCCATTAGATTCCGAATTTGAGACTTTCATTCATTCTTGTATTGCTTTAAAGTGCTTTTCAGCTCCTGACTAGCCGTTTTCAATGCATTTACAATGTTTGGCATTGGACTAGTTCACATTACATGACTTTGACTTAGATTTCAGCCTAAAACAGGCCACACTGACTCAAATCAACTGGAAATCGCCTAATCCAAGCTACTTGACAAGATTTAGCCATTAGATTCCGAATTTTGAGACTTTCATTCTTGTATTACTTTAAAGTGCTTTTCAGCTCCTGACTAGCCGTTTTTTCAATGCATTTACAATGTTTGGCATTGTACTAGTTCACATTACATGACTTTGACTTAGATTTCAGCCTAAAACAGGCCACACTGACTCAAATCAACTGGAAATCACCTAATCCATGCTACTTGACAAGATTTAGCCATTAGATTCCGAGTTTTTGAGACTTTCATTCATTCTTGTATTGCTTTAAAGTGCTTTTCAGCTCCTGACTAGCCGTTTTCAATGCATTTACAATGTTTGGCATTGGACTAGTTCACATTACATGACTTTGACTTAGATTTCAGCCTAAAACAGGCCACACTGACTCCAATCAACTGGAAATCACCTAATCCATGCTACTTGACAAGATTTAGCCATTAGATTCCGAATTTTGAGACTTTCATTCATTCTTGTATTGCTTTAAAGTGCTTTTCAGCTCCTGACTAGCCGTTTTCAATGCATTTACAATGTTTGGCATTGGACTAGTTCACATTACATGACTTTGACTTAGATTTCAGCCTAAAACAGGCCACACTGACTCAAATCAACTGGAAATCACCTAATCCAAGCTACTTGACAAGATTTAGCCATTAGATTCCGAATTTTGAGACTTTCATTCTTGTATTACTTTAAAGTGCTTTTCATCTCCTTACTAGCCGTTTTTTCAATGTCATTTACAATGTTTGGCATTGTACTAGTTCACATTACATGACTTTGACTTAGATTTCAGCCTAAAACAGGCCACACTGACTCAAATCAACTGGAAATCACCTAATCCATGCTACTTGACAAAATTTAGCCATTAGATTCCGAGTTTTGAGACTTTCATTCATTCTTGTATTGCTTTAAAGTGCTTTTCAGCTCCTGACTAGCCGTTTTTTCAATGCATTTACAATGTTTGGCATTGTACTAGTTCACATTACATGACTTTGACTTAGATTTCAGCCTAAAACAGGCCACACTGACTCAAATCAACTGGAAATCACCTAATCCATGCTACTTGACAAGATTTAGCCATTAGATTCCGAGTTTTGAGACTTTCATTCTTGTATTGCTTTAAAGTGCTTTTCAGCTCCTGACTAGCCGTTTTCAATGCATTTACAATGTTTGGCATTGTACTAGTTCACATTACATGACTTTGACTTAGATTTCAGCCTAAAACAGGCCACACTGACTCAAATCAACTGGAAATCACCTAATCCATGCTACTTGACAAGATTTAGCCATTAGATTCCGAATTTTGAGACTTTCATTCATTCTTGTATTGCTTTAAAGTGCTTTTCAGCTCCTGACTAGCCGTTTTCAATGCATTTACAATGTTTGGCATTGGACTAGTTCACATTACATGACTTTGACTTAGATTTCAGCCTAAAACAGGCCACACTGACTCAAATCAACTGGAAATCGCCTAATCCAAGCTACTTGACAAGATTTAGCCATTAGATTCCGAATTTGAGACTTTCATTCTTGTATTACTTTAAAGTGCTTTTCAGCTCCTGACTAGCCGTTTTTTCAATGCATTTACAATGTTTGGCATTGTACTAGTTCACATTACATGACTTTGACTTAGATTTCAGCCTAAAACAGGCCACACTGACTCAAATCAACTGGAAATCACCTAATCCATGCTACTTGACAAGATTTAGCCATTAGATTCCGAGTTTTGAGACTTTCATTCATTCTTGTATTGCTTTAAAGTGCTTTTCAGCTCCTGACTAGCCGTTTTCAATGCATTTACAATGTTTGGCATTGGACTAGTTCACATTACATGACTTTGACTTAGATTTCAGCCTAAAACAGGCCACACTGACTCCAATCAACTGGAAATCACCTAATCCATGCTACTTGACAAGATTTAGCCATTAGATTCCGAATTTTGAGACTTTCATTCATTCTTGTATTGCTTTAAAGTGCTTTTCAGCTCCTGACTAGCCGTTTTCAATGCATTTACAATGTTTGGCATTGGACTAGTTCACATTACATGACTTTGACTTAGATTTCAGCCTAAAACAGGCCACACTGACTCAAATCAACTGGAAATCACCTAATCCAAGCTACTTGACAAGATTTAGCCATTAGATTCCGAATTTTGAGACTTTCATTCTTGTATTACTTTAAAGTGCTTTTCAGCTCCTTACTAGCCGTTTTTTCAATGCATTTACAATGTTTGGCATTGTACTAGTTCACATTACATGACTTTGACTTAGATTTCAGCCTAAAACAGGCCACACTGACTCAAATCAACTGGAAATCACCTAATCCATGCTACTTGACAAAATTTAGCCATTAGATTCCGAGTTTTGAGACTTTCATTCATTCTTGTATTGCTTTAAAGTGCTTTTCAGCTCCTGACTAGCCGTTTTCAATGCATTTACAATGTTTGGCATTGGACTAGTTCACATTACATGACTTTGACTTAGATTTCAGCCTAAAACAGGCCACACTGACTCAAATCAACTGGAAATCACCTAATCCATGCTACTTGACAAGATTTAGCCATTAGATTCCGAGTTTTGAGACTTTCATTCTTGTATTGCTTTAAAGTGCTTTTCAGCTCCTGACTAGCCGTTTTCAATGCATTTACAATGTTTGGCATTGGACTAGTTCACATTACATGACTTTGACTTAGATTTCAGCCTAAAACAGGCCACACTGACTCAAATCAACTGGAAATCACCTAATCCATGCTACTTGACAAGATTTAGCCATTAGATTCCGAATTTTGAGACTTTCATTCATTCTTGTATTGCTTTAAAGTGCTTTTCAGCTCCTGACTAGCCGTTTTCAATGCATTTACAATGTTTGGCATTGGACTAGTTCACATTACATGACTTTGACTTAGATTTCAGCCTAAAACAGGCCACACTGACTCAAATCAACTGGAAATCACCTAATCCATGCTACTTGACAAGATTTAGCCATTAGATTCCGAATTTTGAGACTTTCATTCATTCTTGTATTGCTTTAAAGTGCTTTTCAGCTCCTGACTAGCCGTTTTCAATGCATTTACAATGTTTGGCATTGGACTAGTTCGCATTACATGACTTTGACTTAGATTTCAGCCTAAAACAGGCCACACTGACTCCAATCAACTGGAAATCACCGAATCCAAGATTTAGCCATTAGATTCCGAGTTCTGAGACTTTCATTCTTTTCTTGCTTTAAAGTTCTTCTCAGCTCCTTAATATCCGTTTTCAATGCATTTACAATGTTTGGCGTACTAGTTCACGTTACATGACTTTGACTTAGATTTCAGCCTAAAACAGGCCACACTGACTCCAATCAACTGGAAATCACCGAAACCAAGATTTAGCCACAAGATTCCGAGTTTTGAGACTTTCATTCTTGTATTGCTTTAAAGTGCTTTTCAGCTCCTGACTAGCCGTTTTTTCAATGCATTTACAATGTTTGGCATTGTACTAGTTCACATTACATGACTTTGACTTAGATTTCAGCCTAAAACAGGCCACACTGACTCAAATCAACTGGAAATCACCTAATCCAAGCTACTTGACAAGTTTTAGCCATTAGATTCCGAATTTTGAGACTTTCATTCTTGTATTACTTTAAAGTGCTTTTCAGCTCCTGACTAGCCGTTTTTTCAATGCATTTACAATGTTTGGCATTGTACTAGTTCACATTACATGACTTTGACTTAGATTTCAGCCTAAAACAGGCCACACTGACTCAAATCAACTGGAAATCACCTAATCCATGCTACTTGACAAGATTTAGCCATTAGATTCCGAGTTTTGAGACTTTCATTCATTCTTGTATTGCTTTAAAGTGCTTTTCAGCTCCTGACTAGCCGTTTTCAATGCATTTACAATGTTTGGCATTGGACTAGTTCACATTACATGACTTTGACTTAGATTTCAGCCTAAAACAGGCCACACTGACTCCAATCAACTGGAAATCACCGAATCCAAGATTTAGCCATTAGATTCCGAGTTCTGAGACTTTCATTCTTTTCTTGCTTTAAAGTGCTTCTCAGCTCCTTAATATCCGTTTTCAATGCATTTACAATGTTTGGCGTACTAGTTCGCGTTACATGACTTTGACTTAGATTTCAGCCTAAAACAGGCCACACTGACTCCAATCAACTGGAAATCACCATATCCAAGATTTAGCCATTAGATTCCGAGTTCTGAGACTTTCATTCTTTTCTTGCTTTAAAGTGCTTCTCAGCTCCTTAATATCCGTTTTCAATGCATTTACAATGTTTGGCGTACTAGTTCACGTTACATGACTTTGACTTAGATTTCAGCCTAAAACAGGCCACACTGACTCCAATCAACTGGAAATCACCTAATCCATGCTACTTGACAAGATTTAGCCATTAGATTCCGAGTTTTGAGACTTTCATTCTTGTATTGCTTTAAAGTGCTTTTCAGCTCCTGACTAGCCGTTTTCAATGCATTTACAATGTTTGGCATTGTACTAGTTCACATTACATGACTTTGACTTAGATTTCAGCCTAAAACAGGCCACACTGACTCAAATCAACTGGAAATCACCTAATCCAAGCTACTTGACAAGATTTAGCCATTAGATTCCGAATTTTGAGACTTTCATTCTTGTATTACTTTAAAGTGCTTTTCAGCTCCTGACTAGCCGTTTTTTCAATGCATTTACAATGTTTGGCATTGTACTAGTTCACATTACATGACTTTGACTTAGATTTCAGCCTAAAACAGGCCACACTGACTCAAATCAACTGGAAATCACCTAATCCATGCTACTTGACAAGATTTAGCCATTAGATTCCGAGTTTTGAGACTTTCATTCATTCTTGTATTGCTTTAAAGTGCTTTTCAGCTCCTGACTAGCCGTTTTCAATGCATTTACAATGTTTGGCATTGGACTAGTTCACATTACATGACTTTGACTTAGATTTCAGCCTAAAACAGGCCACACTGACTCCAATCAACTGGAAATCACCTAATCCATGCTACTTGACAAGATTTAGCCATTAGATTCCGAGTTTTGAGACTTTCATTCTTGTATTACTTTAAAGTGCTTTTCAGCTCCTGACTAGCCGTTTTTTCAATGCATTTACAACGTTTGGCATTGTACTAGTTCACATTACATGACTTTGACTTAGATTTCAGCCTAAAACAGGCCACACTGACTCAAATCAACTGGAAATCACCGAAACCAAGATTTAGCCACAAGATTCCGAGTTTTGAGACTTTCATTCTTGTATTGCTTTAAAGTGCTTTTCAGCTCCTGACTAGCCATTTTTTCAATGCATTTACAATGTTTGGCATTGTACTAGTTCACATTACATGACTTTGACTTAGATTTCAGCCTAAAACAGGCCACACTGACTCAAATCAACTGGAAATCACCTAATCCAAGCTACTTGACAAGATTTAGCCATTAGATTCCGAATTTTGAGACTTTCATTCTTGTATTACTTTAAAGTGCTTTTCAGCTCCTGACTAGCCGTTTTTTCAATGCATTTACAATGTTTGGCATTGTACTAGTTCACATTACATGACTTTGACTTAGATTTCAGCCTAAAACAGGCCACACTGACTCAAATCAACTGGAAATCACCTAATCCAAGCTACTTGACAAGATTTAGCCATTCGATTCCGAATTTTGAGACTTTCATTCTTGTATTACTTTAAAGTTCTTTTCAGCTCCTGACTAGCCGTTTTTTCAATGCATTTACAATGTTTGGCATTGTACTAGTTCACATTACATGATTTTGACTTAGATTTCAGCCTAAAACAGGCCACACTGACTCAAATCAACTGGAAATCACCTAATCCAAGCTACTTGACAAGATTTAGCCATTAGATTCCGAATTTTGAGACTTTCATTCTTGTATTACTTTAAAGTGCTTTTCAGCTCCTGACTAGCCGTTTTTTCAATGCATTTACAATGTTTGGCATTGTACTAGTTCACATTACATGACTTTGACTTAGATTTCAGCCTAAAACAGGCCACACTGACTCAAATCAACTGGAAATCACCTAATCCATGCTACTTGACAAGATTTAGCCATTAGATTCCGAGTTTTGAGACTTTCATTCATTCTTGTATTGCTTTAAAGTGCTTTTCAGCTCCTGACTAGCCGTTTTCAATGCATTTACAATGTTTGGCATTGGACTAGTTCACATTACATGACTTTGACTTAGATTTCAGCCTAAAACAGGCCACACTGACTCCAATCAACTGGAAATCACCTAATCCATGCTACTTGACAAGATTTAGCCATTAGATTCCGAGTTTTGAGACTTTCATTCTTGTATTACTTTAAAGTGCTTTTCAGCTCCTGACTAGCCGTTTTTTCAATGCATTTACAACGTTTGGCATTGTACTAGTTCACATTACATGACTTTGACTTAGATTTCAGCCTAAAACAGGCCACACTGACTCAAATCAACTGGAAATCACCGAAACCAAGATTTAGCCACAAGATTCCGAGTTTTGAGACTTTCATTCTTGTATTGCTTTAAAGTGCTTTTCAGCTCCTGACTAGCCATTTTTTCAATGCATTTACAATGTTTGGCATTGTACTAGTTCACATTACATGACTTTGACTTAGATTTCAGCCTAAAACAGGCCACACTGACTCAAATCAACTGGAAATCACCTAATCCAAGCTACTTGACAAGATTTAGCCATTAGATTCCGAATTTTGAGACTTTCATTCTTGTATTACTTTAAAGTGCTTTTCAGCTCCTGACTAGCCGTTTTTTCAATGCATTTACAATGTTTGGCATTGTACTAGTTCACATTACATGACTTTGACTTAGATTTCAGCCTAAAACAGGCCACACTGACTCAAATCAACTGGAAATCACCTAATCCAAGCTACTTGACAAGATTTAGCCGTTCGATTCCGAATTTTGAGACTTTCATTCTTGTATTACTTTAAAGTTCTTTTCAGCTCCTGACTAGCCGTTTTTTCAATGCATTTACAATGTTTGGCATTGTACTAGTTCACATTACATGATTTTGACTTAGATTTCAGCCTAAAACAGGCCACACTGACTCAAATCAACTGGAAATCACCTAATCCATGCTACTTGACAAGATTTAGCCATTAGATTCCGAGTTTTGAGACTTTCATTCATTCTTGTATTGCTTTAAAGTGCTTTTCAGCTCCTGACTAGCCGTTTTCAATGCATTTACAATGTTTGGCATTGGACTAGTTCACATTACATGACTTTGACTTAGATTTCAGCCTAAAACAGGCCACACTGACTCCAATCAACTGGAAATCACCGAATCCAAGATTTAGCCATTAGATTCCGAGTTCTGAGACTTTCATTCTTTTCTTGCTTTAAAGTGCTTCTCAGCTCCTTAATATCCGTTTTCAATGCATTTACAATGTTTGGCGTACTAGTTCGCGTTACATGACTTTGACTTAGATTTCAGCCTAAAACAGGCCACACTGACTCCAATCAACTGGAAATCACCATATCCAAGATTTAGCCATTAGATTCCGAGTTCTGAGACTTTCATTCTTTTCTTGCTTTAAAGTGCTTCTCAGCTCCTTAATATCCGTTTTCAATGCATTTACAATGTTTGGCGTACTAGTTCACGTTACATGACTTTGACTTAGATTTCAGCCTAAAACAGGCCACACTGACTCCAATCAACTGGAAATCACCGAAACCAAGATTTAGCCACAAGATTCCGAGTTTTGAGACTTTCATTCTTGTATTGCTTTAAAGTGCTTTTCAGCTCCTGACTAGCCGTTTTTTCAATGCATTTACAATGTTTGGCATTGTACTAGTTCACATTACATGACTTTGACTTAGATTTCAGCCTAAAACAGGCCACACTGACTCAAATCAACTGGAAATCACCTAATCCAAGCTACTTGACAAGATTTAGCCATTAGATTCCGAATTTTGAGACTTTCATTCTTGTATTACTTTAAAGTGCTTTTCAGCTCCTGACTAGCCGTTTTTTCAATGCATTTACAATGTTTGGCATTGTACTAGTTCACATTACATGACTTTGACTTAGATTTCAGCCTAAAACAGGCCACACTGACTCAAATCAACTGGAAATCACCTAATCCATGCTACTTGACAAGATTTAGCCATTAGATTCCGAGTTTTGAGACTTTCATTCATTCTTGTATTGCTTTAAAGTGCTTTTCAGCTCCTGACTAGCCGTTTTCAATGCATTTACAATGTTTGGCATTGGACTAGTTCACATTACATGACTTTGACTTAGATTTCAGCCTAAAACAGGCCACACTGACTCCAATCAACTGGAAATCACCGAATCCAAGATTTAGCCATTAGATTCCGAGTTCTGAGACTTTCATTCTTTTCTTGCTTTAAAGTGCTTCTCAGCTCCTTAATATCCGTTTTCAATGCATTTACAATGTTTGGCGTACTAGTTCGCGTTACATGACTTTGACTTAGATTTCAGCCTAAAACAGTCCACACTGACTCCAATCAACTGGAAATCACCATATCCAAGATTTAGCCATTAGATTCCGAGTTCTGAGACTTTCATTCTTTTCTTGCTTTAAAGTGCTTCTCAGCTCCTTAATATCCGTTTTCAATGCATTTACAATGTTTGGCGTACTAGTTCACGTTACATGACTTTGACTTAGATTTCAGCCTAAAACAGGCCACACTGACTCCAATCAACTGGAAATCACCGAAACCAAGATTTAGCCACAAGATTCCGAGTTTTGAGACTTTCATTCTTGTATTGCTTTAAAGTGCTTTTCAGCTCCTGACTAGCCGTTTTTTCAATGCATTTACAATGTTTGGCATTGTACTAGTTCACATTACATGACTTTGACTTAGATTTCAGCCTAAAACAGGCCACACTGACTCAAATCAACTGGAAATCACCTAATCCAAGCTACTTGACAAGATTTAGCCATTAGATTCCGAATTTTGAGACTTTCATTCTTGTATTACTTTAAAGTGCTTTTCAGCTCCTGACTAGCCGTTTTTTCAATGCATTTACAATGTTTGGCATTGTACTAGTTCACATTACATGACTTTGACTTAGATTTCAGCCTAAAACAGGCCACACTGACTCAAATCAACTGGAAATCACCTAATCCAAGCTACTTGACAAGATTTAGCCATTCGATTCCGAATTTTGAGACTTTCATTCTTGTATTACTTTAAAGTTCTTTTCAGCTCCTGACTAGCCGTTTTTTCAATGCATTTACAATGTTTGGCATTGTACTAGTTCACATTACATGATTTTGACTTAGATTTCAGCCTAAAACAGGCCACACTGACTCAAATCAACTGGAAATCACCTAATCCAAGCTACTTGACAAGATTTAGCCATTAGATTCCGAATTTTGAGACTTTCATTCTTGTATTACTTTAAAGTGCTTTTCAGCTCCTGACTAGCCGTTTTTTCAATGCATTTACAATGTTTGGCATTGTACTAGTTCACATTACATGACTTTGACTTAGATTTCAGCCTAAAACAGGCCACACTGACTCAAATCAACTGGAAATCACCTAATCCATGCTACTTGACAAGATTTAGCCATTAGATTCCGAGTTTTGAGACTTTCATTCATTCTTGTATTGCTTTAAAGTGCTTTTCAGCTCCTGACTAGCCGTTTTCAATGCATTTACAATGTTTGGCATTGGACTAGTTCACATTACATGACTTTGACTTAGATTTCAGCCTAAAACAGGCCACACTGACTCCAATCAACTGGAAATCACCTAATCCATGCTACTTGACAAGATTTAGCCATTAGATTCCGAGTTTTGAGACTTTCATTCTTGTATTACTTTAAAGTGCTTTTCAGCTCCTGACTAGCCGTTTTTTCAATGCATTTACAACGTTTGGCATTGTACTAGTTCACATTACATGACTTTGACTTAGATTTCAGCCTAAAACAGGCCACACTGACTCAAATCAACTGGAAATCACCGAAACCAAGATTTAGCCACAAGATTCCGAGTTTTGAGACTTTCATTCTTGTATTGCTTTAAAGTGCTTTTCAGCTCCTGACTAGCCATTTTTTCAATGCATTTACAATGTTTGGCATTGTACTAGTTCACAT
Source organism: Osmerus eperlanus (assembly GCF_963692335.1). Taxonomy (NCBI): domain Eukaryota; kingdom Metazoa; phylum Chordata; class Actinopteri; order Osmeriformes; family Osmeridae; genus Osmerus; species Osmerus eperlanus. The sequence continues at coordinate 10,724,811 of NC_085041.1, forward strand.
TACATGACTTTGACTTAGATTTCAGCCTAAAACAGGCCACACTGACTCAAATCAACTGGAAATCACCTAATCCAAGCTACTTGACAAGATTTAGCCATTAGATTCCGAATTTTGAGACTTTCATTCTTGTATTACTTTAAAGTGCTTTTCAGCTCCTGACTAGCCGTTTTTTCAATGCATTTACAATGTTTGGCATTGTACTAGTTCACATTACATGACTTTGACTTAGATTTCAGCCTAAAACAGGCCACACTGACTCAAATCAACTGGAAATCACCTAATCCAAGCTACTTGACAAGATTTAGCCGTTCGATTCCGAATTTTGAGACTTTCATTCTTGTATTACTTTAAAGTTCTTTTCAGCTCCTGACTAGCCGTTTTTTCAATGCATTTACAATGTTTGGCATTGTACTAGTTCACATTACATGATTTTGACTTAGATTTCAGCCTAAAACAGGCCACACTGACTCAAATCAACTGGAAATCACCTAATCCATGCTACTTGACAAGATTTAGCCATTAGATTCCGAGTTTTGAGACTTTCATTCATTCTTGTATTGCTTTAAAGTGCTTTTCAGCTCCTGACTAGCCGTTTTCAATGCATTTACAATGTTTGGCATTGGACTAGTTCACATTACATGACTTTGACTTAGATTTCAGCCTAAAACAGGCCACACTGACTCCAATCAACTGGAAATCACCGAATCCAAGATTTAGCCATTAGATTCCGAGTTCTGAGACTTTCATTCTTTTCTTGCTTTAAAGTGCTTCTCAGCTCCTTAATATCCGTTTTCAATGCATTTACAATGTTTGGCGTACTAGTTCGCGTTACATGACTTTGACTTAGATTTCAGCCTAAAACAGGCCACACTGACTCCAATCAACTGGAAATCACCATATCCAAGATTTAGCCATTAGATTCCGAGTTCTGAGACTTTCATTCTTTTCTTGCTTTAAAGTGCTTCTCAGCTCCTTAATATCCGTTTTCAATGCATTTACAATGTTTGGCGTACTAGTTCACGTTACATGACTTTGACTTAGATTTCAGCCTAAAACAGGCCACACTGACTCCAATCAACTGGAAATCACCGAAACCAAGATTTAGCCACAAGATTCCGAGTTTTGAGACTTTCATTCTTGTATTGCTTTAAAGTGCTTTTCAGCTCCTGACTAGCCGTTTTTTCAATGCATTTACAATGTTTGGCATTGTACTAGTTCACATTACATGACTTTGACTTAGATTTCAGCCTAAAACAGGCCACACTGACTCAAATCAACTGGAAATCACCTAATCCAAGCTACTTGACAAGATTTAGCCATTAGATTCCGAATTTTGAGACTTTCATTCTTGTATTACTTTAAAGTGCTTTTCAGCTCCTGACTAGCCGTTTTTTCAATGCATTTACAATGTTTGGCATTGTACTAGTTCACATTACATGACTTTGACTTAGATTTCAGCCTAAAACAGGCCACACTGACTCAAATCAACTGGAAATCACCTAATCCATGCTACTTGACAAGATTTAGCCATTAGATTCCGAGTTTTGAGACTTTCATTCATTCTTGTATTGCTTTAAAGTGCTTTTCAGCTCCTGACTAGCCGTTTTCAATGCATTTACAATGTTTGGCATTGGACTAGTTCACATTACATGACTTTGACTTAGATTTCAGCCTAAAACAGGCCACACTGACTCCAATCAACTGGAAATCACCGAATCCAAGATTTAGCCATTAGATTCCGAGTTCTGAGACTTTCATTCTTTTCTTGCTTTAAAGTGCTTCTCAGCTCCTTAATATCCGTTTTCAATGCATTTACAATGTTTGGCGTACTAGTTCGCGTTACATGACTTTGACTTAGATTTCAGCCTAAAACAGTCCACACTGACTCCAATCAACTGGAAATCACCATATCCAAGATTTAGCCATTAGATTCCGAGTTCTGAGACTTTCATTCTTTTCTTGCTTTAAAGTGCTTCTCAGCTCCTTAATATCCGTTTTCAATGCATTTACAATGTTTGGCGTACTAGTTCACGTTACATGACTTTGACTTAGATTTCAGCCTAAAACAGGCCACACTGACTCCAATCAACTGGAAATCACCGAAACCAAGATTTAGCCACAAGATTCCGAGTTTTGAGACTTTCATTCTTGTATTGCTTTAAAGTGCTTTTCAGCTCCTGACTAGCCGTTTTTTCAATGCATTTACAATGTTTGGCATTGTACTAGTTCACATTACATGACTTTGACTTAGATTTCAGCCTAAAACAGGCCACACTGACTCAAATCAACTGGAAATCACCTAATCCAAGCTACTTGACAAGATTTAGCCATTAGATTCCGAATTTTGAGACTTTCATTCTTGTATTACTTTAAAGTGCTTTTCAGCTCCTGACTAGCCGTTTTTTCAATGCATTTACAATGTTTGGCATTGTACTAGTTCACATTACATGACTTTGACTTAGATTTCAGCCTAAAACAGGCCACACTGACTCAAATCAACTGGAAATCACCTAATCCATGCTACTTGACAAGATTTAGCCATTAGATTCCGAGTTTTGAGACTTTCATTCATTCTTGTATTGCTTTAAAGTGCTTTTCAGCTCCTGACTAGCCGTTTTCAATGCATTTACAATGTTTGGCATTGGACTAGTTCACATTACATGACTTTGACTTAGATTTCAGCCTAAAACAGGCCACACTGACTCCAATCAACTGGAAATCACCGAATCCAAGATTTAGCCATTAGATTCCGAGTTCTGAGACTTTCATTCTTTTCTTGCTTTAAAGTGCTTCTCAGCTCCTTAATATCCGTTTTCAATGCATTTACAATGTTTGGCGTACTAGTTCACGTTACATGACTTTGACTTAGATTTCAGCCTAAAACAGGCCACACTGACTCCAATCAACTGGAAATCACCATATCCAAGATTTAGCCATTAGATTCCGAGTTCTGAGACTTTCATTCTTTTCTTGCTTTAAAGTGCTTCTCAGCTCCTTAATATCCGTTTTCAATGCATTTACAATGTTTGGCGTACTAGTTCACGTTACATGACTTTGACTTAGATTTCAGCCTAAAACAGGCCACACTGACTCCAATCAACTGGAAATCACAGAAACCAAGATTTAGCCACAAGATTCCGAGTTTTGAGACTTTCATTCTTGTATTGCTTTAAAGTGCTTTTCAGCTCCTGACTAGCCGTTTTTTCAATGCATTTACAATGTTTGGCATTGTACTAGTTCACATTACATGACTTTGACTTAGATTTCAGCCTAAAACAGGCCACACTGACTCAAATCAACTGGAAATCACCTAATCCAAGCTACTTGACAAGATTTAGCCATTAGATTCCGAATTTTGAGACTTTCATTCTTGTATTACTTTAAAGTGCTTTTCAGCTCCTGACTAGCCGTTTTTTCAATGCATTTACAATGTTTGGCATTGTACTAGTTCACATTACATGACTTTGACTTAGATTTCAGCCTAAAACAGGCCACACTGACTCAAATCAACTGGAAATCACCTAATCCATGCTACTTGACAAGATTTAGCCATTAGATTCCGAGTTTTGAGACTTTCATTCATTCTTGTATTGCTTTAAAGTGCTTTTCAGCTCCTGACTAGCCGTTTTCAATACATTTACAATGTTTGGCATTGGACTAGTTCACATTACATGACTTTGACTTAGATTTCAGCCTAAAACAGGCCACACTGACTCCAATCAACTGGAAATCACCTAATCCATGCTACTTGACAAGATTTAGCCATTAGATTCCGAGTTTTGAGACTTTCATTCTTGTATTGCTTTAAAGTGCTTTTCAGCTCCTGACTAGCCGTTTTCAATGCATTTACAATGTTTGGCATTGGACTAGTTCACATTACATGACTTTGACTTAGATTTAAGCCTAAAACAGGCCACACTGACTCCAATCAACTGGAAATCACCGAATCCAAGATTTAGCCATTAGATTCCGAGTTCTGAGACTTTCATTCTTTTCTTGCTTTAAAGTTCTTCTCAGCTCCTTAATATCCGTTTTCAATGCATTTACAATGTTTGGCGTACTAGTTCACGTTACATGACTTTGACTTAGATTTCAGCCTAAAACAGGCCACACTGACTCCAATCAACTGGAAATCACCATATCCAAGATTTAGCCATTAGATTCCGAGTTCTGAGACTTTCATTCTTTTCTTGCTTTAAAGTGCTTCTCAGCTCCTTAATATCCGTTTTCAATGCATTTACAATGTTTGGCGTACTAGTTCACGTTACATGACTTTGACTTAGATTTCAGCCTAAAACAGGCCACACTGACTCCAATCAACTGGAAATCACCGAAACCAAGATTTAGCCACAAGATTCCGAGTTTTGAGACTTTCATTCTTGTATTGCTTTAAAGTGCTTTTCAGCTCCTGACTAGCCGTTTTTTCAATGCATTTACAATGTTTGGCATTGTACTAGTTCACATTACATGACTTTGACTTAGATTTCAGCCTAAAACAGGCCACACTGACTCAAATCAACTGGAAATCACCTAATCCAAGCTACTTGACAAGATTTAGCCATTAGATTCCGAATTTTGAGACTTTCATTCTTGTATTACTTTAAAGTGCTTTTCAGCTCCTGACTAGCCGTTTTTTCAATGCATTTACAATGTTTGGCATTGTACTAGTTCACATTACATGACTTTGACTTAGATTTCAGCCTAAAACAGGCCACACTGACTCAAATCAACTGGAAATCACCTAATCCATGCTACTTGACAAGATTTAGCCATTAGATTCCGAGTTTTGAGACTTTCATTCATTCTTGTATTGCTTTAAAGTGCTTTTCAGCTCCTGACTAGCCGTTTTCAATGCATTTACAATGTTTGGCATTGGACTAGTTCACATTACATGACTTTGACTTAGATTTCAGCCTAAAACAGGCCACACTGACTCCAATCAACTGGAAATCACCGAATCCAAGATTTAGCCATTAGATTCCGAGTTCTGAGACTTTCATTCTTTTCTTGCTTTAAAGTGCTTCTCAGCTCCTTAATATCCGTTTTCAATGCATTTACAATGTTTGGCGTACTAGTTCGCGTTACATGACTTTGACTTAGATTTCAGCCTAAAACAGTCCACACTGACTCCAATCAACTGGAAATCACCATATCCAAGATTTAGCCATTAGATTCCGAGTTCTGAGACTTTCATTCTTTTCTTGCTTTAAAGTGCTTCTCAGCTCCTTAATATCCGTTTTCAATGCATTTACAATGTTTGGCGTACTAGTTCACGTTACATGACTTTGACTTAGATTTCAGCCTAAAACAGGCCACACTGACTCCAATCAACTGGAAATCACCGAAACCAAGATTTAGCCACAAGATTCCGAGTTTTGAGACTTTCATTCTTGTATTGCTTTAAAGTGCTTTTCAGCTCCTGACTAGCCGTTTTTTCAATGCATTTACAATGTTTGGCATTGTACTAGTTCACATTACATGACTTTGACTTAGATTTCAGCCTAAAACAGGCCACACTGACTCAAATCAACTGGAAATCACCTAATCCAAGCTACTTGACAAGATTTAGCCATTAGATTCCGAATTTTGAGACTTTCATTCTTGTATTACTTTAAAGTGCTTTTCAGCTCCTGACTAGCCGTTTTTTCAATGCATTTACAATGTTTGGCATTGTACTAGTTCACATTACATGACTTTGACTTAGATTTCAGCCTAAAACAGGCCACACTGACTCAAATCAACTGGAAATCACCTAATCCATGCTACTTGACAAGATTTAGCCATTAGATTCCGAGTTTTGAGACTTTCATTCATTCTTGTATTGCTTTAAAGTGCTTTTCAGCTCCTGACTAGCCGTTTTCAATGCATTTACAATGTTTGGCATTGGACTAGTTCACATTACATGACTTTGACTTAGATTTCAGCCTAAAACAGGCCACACTGACTCCAATCAACTGGAAATCACCGAATCCAAGATTTAGCCATTAGATTCCGAGTTCTGAGACTTTCATTCTTTTCTTGCTTTAAAGTGCTTCTCAGCTCCTTAATATCCGTTTTCAATGCATTTACAATGTTTGGCGTACTAGTTCACGTTACATGACTTTGACTTAGATTTCAGCCTAAAACAGGCCACACTGACTCCAATCAACTGGAAATCACCATATCCAAGATTTAGCCATTAGATTCCGAGTTCTGAGACTTTCATTCTTTTCTTGCTTTAAAGTGCTTCTCAGCTCCTTAATATCCGTTTTCAATGCATTTACAATGTTTGGCGTACTAGTTCACGTTACATGACTTTGACTTAGATTTCAGCCTAAAACAGGCCACACTGACTCCAATCAACTGGAAATCACCGAAACCAAGATTTAGCCACAAGATTCCGAGTTTTGAGACTTTCATTCTTGTATTGCTTTAAAGTGCTTTTCAGCTCCTGACTAGCCGTTTTTTCAATGCATTTACAATGTTTGGCATTGTACTAGTTCACATTACATGACTTTGACTTAGATTTCAGCCTAAAACAGGCCACACTGACTCAAATCAACTGGAAATCACCTAATCCAAGCTACTTGACAAGATTTAGCCATTAGATTCCGAATTTTGAGACTTTCATTCTTGTATTACTTTAAAGTGCTTTTCAGCTCCTGACTAGCCGTTTTTTCAATGCATTTACAATGTTTGGCATTGTACTAGTTCACATTACATGACTTTGACTTAGATTTCAGCCTAAAACAGGCCACACTGACTCAAATCAACTGGAAATCACCTAATCCATGCTACTTGACAAGATTTAGCCATTAGATTCCGAGTTTTGAGACTTTCATTCATTCTTGTATTGCTTTAAAGTGCTTTTCAGCTCCTGACTAGCCGTTTTCAATGCATTTACAATGTTTGGCATTGGACTAGTTCACATTACATGACTTTGACTTAGATTTCAGCCTAAAACAGGCCACACTGACTCCAATCAACTGGAAATCACCGAATCCAAGATTTAGCCATTAGATTCCGAGTTCTGAGACTTTCATTCTTTTCTTGCTTTAAAGTGCTTCTCAGCTCCTTAATATCCGTTTTCAATGCATTTACAATGTTTGGCGTACTAGTTCACGTTACATGACTTTGACTTAGATTTCAGCCTAAAACAGGCCACACTGACTCCAATCAACTGGAAATCACCATATCCAAGATTTAGCCATTAGATTCCGAGTTCTGAGACTTTCATTCTTTTCTTGCTTTAAAGTGCTTCTCAGCTCCTTAATATCCGTTTTCAATGCATTTACAATGTTTGGCGTACTAGTTCACGTTACATGACTTTGACTTAGATTTCAGCCTAAAACAGGCCACACTGACTCCAATCAACTGGAAATCACAGAAACCAAGATTTAGCCACAAGATTCCGAGTTTTGAGACTTTCATTCTTGTATTGCTTTAAAGTGCTTTTCAGCTCCTGACTAGCCGTTTTTTCAATGCATTTACAATGTTTGGCATTGTACTAGTTCACATTACATGACTTTGACTTAGATTTCAGCCTAAAACAGGCCACACTGACTCAAATCAACTGGAAATCACCTAATCCAAGCTACTTGACAAGATTTAGCCATTAGATTCCGAATTTTGAGACTTTCATTCTTGTATTACTTTAAAGTGCTTTTCAGCTCCTGACTAGCCGTTTTTTCAATGCATTTACAATGTTTGGCATTGTACTAGTTCACATTACATGACTTTGACTTAGATTTCAGCCTAAAACAGGCCACACTGACTCAAATCAACTGGAAATCACCTAATCCATGCTACTTGACAAGATTTAGCCATTAGATTCCGAGTTTTGAGACTTTCATTCATTCTTGTATTGCTTTAAAGTGCTTTTCAGCTCCTGACTAGCCGTTTTCAATACATTTACAATGTTTGGCATTGGACTAGTTCACATTACATGACTTTGACTTAGATTTCAGCCTAAAACAGGCCACACTGACTCCAATCAACTGGAAATCACCTAATCCATGCTACTTGACAAGATTTAGCCATTAGATTCCGAGTTTTGAGACTTTCATTCTTGTATTGCTTTAAAGTGCTTTTCAGCTCCTGACTAGCCGTTTTCAATGCATTTACAATGTTTGGCATTGGACTAGTTCACATTACATGACTTTGACTTAGATTTAAGCCTAAAACAGGCCACACTGACTCCAATCAACTGGAAATCACCGAATCCAAGATTTAGCCATTAGATTCCGAGTTCTGAGACTTTCATTCTTTTCTTGCTTTAAAGTTCTTCTCAGCTCCTTAATATCCGTTTTCAATGCATTTACAATGTTTGGCGTACTAGTTCACGTTACATGACTTTGACTTAGATTTCAGCCTAAAACAGGCCACACTGACTCCAATCAACTGGAAATCACCATATCCAAGATTTAGCCATTAGATTCCGAGTTCTGAGACTTTCATTCTTTTCTTGCTTTAAAGTGCTTCTCAGCTCCTTAATATCCGTTTTCAATGCATTTACAATGTTTGGCGTACTAGTTCATGTTACATGACTTTGACTTAGATTTCAGCCTAAAACAGGCCACACTGACTCAAATCAACTGGAAATCACCGAAACCAAGATTTAGCCACAAGATTCCGAGTTTTGAGACTTTCATTCTTGTATTGCTTTAAAGTGCTTTTCAGCTCCTGGCTAGCCGTTTTTTCAATGCATTTACAATGTTTGGCATTGTACTAGTTCACATTACATGACTTTGACTTAGATTTCAGCCTAAAACAGGCCACACTGACTCAAATCAACTGGAAATCACCTAATCCAAGCTACTTGACAAGATTTAGCCATTCGATTCCGAATTTTGAGACTTTCATTCTTGTATTACTTTAAAGTTCTTTTCAGCTCCTGACTAGCCGTTTTTTCAATGCATTTACAATGTTTGGCATTGTACTAGTTCACATTACATGATTTTGACTTAGATTTCAGCCTAAAACAGGCCACACTGACTCCAATCAACTGGAAATCACCTAATCCATGCTACTTGACAAGATTTAGCCATTAGATTCCGAATTTTGAGACTTTCATTCATTCTTGTATTGCTTTAAAGTGCTTTTCAGCTCCTGACTAGCCGTTTTCAATGCATTTACAATGTTTGGCATTGGACTAGTTCACATTACATGACTTTGACTTAGATTTCAGCCTAAAACAGGCCACACTGACTCCAATCAACTGGAAATCACCGAATCCAAGATTTAGCCATTAGATTCCGAGTTCTGAGACTTTCATTCTTTTCTTGCTTTAAAGTTCTTCTCAGCTCCTTAATATCCGTTTTCAATGCATTTACAATGTTTGGCGTACTAGTTCACGTTACATGACTTTGACTTAGATTTCAGCCTAAAACAGGCCACCCTGACTCCAATCAACTGGAAATCACCATATCCAAGATTTAGCCATTAGATTCCGAGTTCTGAGACTTTCATTCTTTTCTTGCTTTAAAGTGCTTCTCAGCTCCTTAATATCCGTTTTCAATGCATTTACAATATTTGGCGTACTAGTTCACGTTACATGACTTTGACTTAGATTTCAGCCTAAAACAGGCCACACTGACTCAAATCAACTGGAAATCACCGAAACCAAGATTTAGCCACAAGATTCCGAGTTTTGAGACTTTCATTCTTGTATTGCTTTAAAGTGCTTTTCAGCTCCTGGCTAGCCGTTTTTTCAATGCATTTACAATGTTTGGCATTGTACTAGTTCACATTACATGACTTTGACTTAGATTTCAGCCTAAAACAGGCCACACTGACTCAAATCAACTGGAAATCACCTAATCCAAGCTACTTGACAAGATTTAGCCATTCGATTCCGAATTTTGAGACTTTCATTCTTGTATTACTTTAAAGTTCTTTTCAGCTCCTGACTAGCCGTTTTTTCAATGCATTTACAATGTTTGGCATTGTACTAGTTCACATTACATGATTTTGACTTAGATTTCAGCCTAAAACAGGCCACACTGACTCAAATCAACTGGAAATCACCTAATCCATGCTACTTGACAAGATTTAGCCATTAGATTCCGAGTTTTGAGACTTTCATTCATTCTTGTATTGCTTTAAAGTGCTTTTCAGCTCCTGACTAGCCGTTTTCAATGCATTTACAATGTTTGGCATTGGACTAGTTCACATTACATGACTTTGACTTAGATTTCAGCCTAAAACAGGCCACACTGACTCCAATCAACTGGAAATCACCGAATCCAAGATTTAGCCATTAGATTCCGAGTTCTGAGACTTTCATTCTTTTCTTGCTTTAAAGTGCTTCTCAGCTCCTTAATATCCGTTTTCAATGCATTTACAATGTTTGGCGTACTAGTTCGCGTTACATGACTTTGACTTAGATTTCAGCCTAAAACAGGCCACACTGACTCCAATCAACTGGAAATCACCATATCCAAGATTTAGCCATTAGATTCCGAGTTCTGAGACTTTCATTCTTTTCTTGCTTTAAAGTGCTTCTCAGCTCCTTAATATCCGTTTTCAATGCATTTACAATGTTTGGCGTACTAGTTCACGTTACATGACTTTGACTTAGATTTCAGGCTAAAACAGGCCACACTGACTCCAATCAACTGGAAATCACCGAAACCAAGATTTAGCCACAAGATTCCGAGTTTTGAGACTTTCATTCTTGTATTGCTTTAAAGTGCTTTTCAGCTCCTGACTAGCCGTTTTTTCAATGCATTTACAATGTTTGGCATTGTACTAGTTCACATTACATGACTTTGACTTAGATTTCAGCCTAAAACAGGCCACACTGACTCAAATCAACTGGAAATCACCTAATCCAAGCTACTTGACAAGATTTAGCCATTAGATTCCGAATTTTGAGACTTTCATTCTTGTATTACTTTAAAGTGCTTTTCAGCTCCTGACTAGCCGTTTTTTCAATGCATTTACAATGTTTGGCATTGTACTAGTTCACATTACATGACTTTGACTTAGATTTCAGCCTAAAACAGGCCACACTGACTCAAATCAACTGGAAATCACCTAATCCATGCTACTTGACAAGATTTAGCCATTAGATTCCGAGTTTTGAGACTTTCATTCATTCTTGTATTGCTTTAAAGTGCTTTTCAGCTCCTGACTAGCCGTTTTCAATGCATTTACAATGTTTGGCATTGGACTAGTTCACATTACATGACTTTGACTTAGATTTCAGCCTAAAACAGGCCACACTGACTCCAATCAACTGGAAATCACCGAATCCAAGATTTAGCCATTAGATTCCGAGTTCTGAGACTTTCATTCTTTTCTTGCTTTAAAGTGCTTCTCAGCTCCTTAATATCCGTTTTCAATGCATTTACAATGTTTGGCGTACTAGTTCGCGTTACATGACTTTGACTTAGATTTCAGCCTAAAACAGGCCACACTGACTCCAATCAACTGGAAATCACCATATCCAAGATTTAGCCATTAGATTCCGAGTTCTGAGACTTTCATTCTTTTCTTGCTTTAAAGTGCTTCTCAGCTCCTTAATATCCGTTTTCAATGCATTTACAATGTTTGGCGTACTAGTTCACGTTACATGACTTTGACTTAGATTTCAGCCTAAAACAGGCCACACTGACTCCAATCAACTGGAAATCACCGAAACCAAGATTTAGCCACAAGATTCCGAGTTTTGAGACTTTCATTCTTGTATTGCTTTAAAGTGCTTTTCAGCTCCTGACTAGCCGTTTTTTCAATGCATTTACAATGTTTGGCATTGTACTAGTTCACATTACATGACTTTGACTTAGATTTCAGCCTAAAACAGGCCACACTGACTCAAATCAACTGGAAATCACCTAATCCAAGCTACTTGACAAGATTTAGCCATTAGATTCCGAATTTTGAGACTTTCATTCTTGTATTACTTTAAAGTGCTTTTCAGCTCCTGACTAGCCGTTTTTTCAATGCATTTACAATGTTTGGCATTGTACTAGTTCACATTACATGACTTTGACTTAGATTTCAGCCTAAAACAGGCCACACTGACTCAAATCAACTGGAAATCACCTAATCCATGCTACTTGACAAGATTTAGCCATTAGATTCCGAGTTTTGAGACTTTCATTCATTCTTGTATTGCTTTAAAGTACTTTTCAGCTCCTGACTAGCCGTTTTCAATGCATTTACAATGTTTGGCATTGGACTAGTTCACATTACATGACTTTGACTTAGATTTCAGCCTAAAACAGGCCACACTGACTCCAATCAACTGGAAATCACCGAATCCAAGATTTAGCCATTAGATTCCGAGTTCTGAGACTTTCATTCTTTTCTTGCTTTAAAGTGCTTCTCAGCTCCTTAATATCCGTTTTCAATGCATTTACAATGTTTGGCGTACTAGTTCACGTTACATGACTTTGACTTAGATTTCAGCCTAAAACAGGCCACACTGACTCCAATCAACTGGAAATCACCATATCCAAGATTTAGCCATTAGATTCCGAGTTCTGAGACTTTCATTCTTTTCTTGCTTTAAAGTGCTTCTCAGCTCCTTAATATCCGTTTTCAATGCATTTACAATGTTTGGCGTACTAGTTCACGTTACATGACTTTGACTTAGATTTCAGCCTAAAACAGGCCACACTGACTCCAATCAACTGGAAATCACCATATCCAAGATTTAGCCATTAGATTCCGAGTTCTGAGACTTTCATTCTTTTCTTGCTTTAAAGTGCTTCTCAGCTCCTTAATATCCGTTTTCAATGCATTTACAATGTTTGGCGTACTAGTTCACGTTACATGACTTTGACTTAGATTTCAGCCTAAAACAGGCCACACTGACTCCAATCAACTGGAAATCACCGAAACCAAGATTTAGCCACAAGATTCCGAGTTTTGAGACTTTCATTCTTGTATTGCTTTAAAGTGCTTTTCAGCTCCTGACTAGCCGTTTTTTCAATGCATTTACAATGTTTGGCATTGTACTAGTTCACATTACATGACTTTGACTTAGATTTCAGCCTAAAACAGGCCACACTGACTCAAATCAACTGGAAATCACCTAATCCAAGCTACTTGACAAGATTTAGCCATTAGATTCCGAATTTTGAGACTTTCATTCTTGTATTACTTTAAAGTGCTTTTCAGCTCCTGACTAGCCGTTTTTTCAATGCATTTACAATGTTTGGCATTGTACTAGTTCACATTACATGACTTTGACTTAGATTTCAGCCTAAAACAGGCCACACTGACTCAAATCAACTGGAAATCACCTAATCCATGCTACTTGACAAGATTTAGCCATTAGATTCCGAGTTTTGAGACTTTCATTCATTCTTGTATTGCTTTAAAGTGGTTTTCAGCTCCTGACTAGCCGTTTTCAATGCATTTACAATGTTTGGCATTGGACTAGTTCACATTACATGACTTTGACTTAGATTTCAGCCTAAAACAGGCCACACTGACTCAAATCAACTGGAAATCACCTAATCCATGCTACTTGACAAGATTTAGCCATTAGATTCCGAGTTCTGAGACTTTCATTCTTTTCTTGCTTTAAAGTGCTTCTCAGCTCCTTAATATCCGTTTTCAATGCATTTACAATGTTTGGCATTGGACTAGTTCACATTACATGACTTTGACTTAGATTTCAGCCTAAAACAGGCCACACTGACTCCAATCAACTGGAAATCACCGAATCCAAGATTTAGCCATTAGATTCCGAGTTCTGAGACTTTCATTCTTTTCTTGCTTTAAAGTGCTTCTCAGCTCCTTAATATCCGTTTTCAATGCATTTACAATGTTTGGCGTACTAGTTCACGTTACATGACTTTGACTTAGATTTCAGCCTAAAACAGGCCACACTGACTCCAATCAACTGTAAATCACCTAATCCAAGATTTAGCCATTAGATTCCGAGTTCTGAGACTTACTTTCTTTTCTTGCTTTAAAGTGCTTTTCAGCTCCTGAATAGCCGTTTTCAATGCATTTACAACGTTTGGCATTGTACTAGTTCACATTACATGACTTTGACTTAGATTTCAGCCTAAAACAGGCCACACTGACTCAAATCAACTGGAAATCACCGAAACCAAGATTTAGCCACAAGATTCCGAGTTTTGAGACTTTCATTCTTGTATTGCTTTAAAGTGCTTTTCAGCTCCTGACTAGCCATTTTTTCAATGCATTTACAATGTATGGCATTGTACTAGTTCACATTACATGACTTTGACTTAGATTTCAGCCTAAAACAGGCCACACTGACTCAAATCAACTGGAAATCACCTAATCCAAGCTACTTGACAAGATTTAGCCATTAGATTCCGAATTTTGAGACTTTCATTCTTGTATTACTTTAAAGTGCTTTTCAGCTCCTGACTAGCCGTTTTTTCAATGCATTTACAATGTTTGGCATTGTACTAGTTCACATTACATGACTTTGACTTAGATTTCAGCCTAAAACAGGCCACACTGACTCAAATCAACTGGAAATCACCTAATCCATGCTACTTGACAAGATTTAGCCATTAGATTCCGAGTTTTGAGACTTTCATTCTTGTATTGCTTTAAAGTGCTTTTCAGCTCCTGACTAGCCGTTTTCAATGCATTTACAATGTTTGGAATTGGACTAGTTCACATTACATGACTTTGACTTAGATTTCAGCCTAAAACAGGCCACACTGACTCAAATCAACTGGAAATCACCTAATCCAAGCTACTTGACAAGATTTAGCCATTAGATTCTGAATTTTGAGACTTTCATTCTTGTATTACTTTAAAGTGCTTTTCAGCTCCTGACTAGCCGTTTTCAATGCATTTACAATGTTTGGCATTGGACTAGTTCACATTACATGACTTTGACTTAGATTTCAGCCTAAAACAGGCCACACTGACTCAAATCAACTGGAAATCACCTAATCCATGCTACTTTACAAGATTTAGCCATTAGATTCCGAGTTTTGAGACTTTCATTCTTGTATTGCTTTAAAGTGCTTTTCAGCTCCTGACTAGCCGTTTTCAATGCATTTACAATGTTTGGCATTGGACTAGTTCACATTACATGACTTTGACTGAGATTTCAGCCTAAAACAGGCCACACTGACTCCAATCAACTGGAAATCACAGAATCCAAGATTTAGCCATTAGATTCCGAGTTCTGAGACTTTCATTCTTTTCTTGCTTTAAAGTGCTTCTCAGCTCCTTAATATCCGTTTTCAATGCATTTACAATGTTTGGCGTACAAGTTCACGTTACATGACTTTGACTTAGATTTCAGCCTAAAACCGGCCACACTGACTCAAATCAACTGTAAATCACCTAATCCATGCTACTTGATAAGATTTAGCCATTAGATTCCGAGTTTTGAGACTTTCATTCTTGTATTACTTTAAAGTGCTTTTCAGCTCCTGACTAGCCGTTTTTTCAATGCATTTACAATGTTTGGCATTGTACTAGTTCACATTACATGACTTTGACTTAGATTTCAGCCTAAAACAGGCCACACTGACTCAAATCAACTGGAAATCACCTAATCCAAGCTACTTGACAAGATTTAGCCATTAGATTCCGAATTTTGAGACTTTCATTCTTGTATTACTTTAAAGTGCTTTTCAGCTCCTGACTAGCCGTTTTTTCAATGCATTTACAATGTTTGGCATTGTACTAGTTCACATTACATGACTTTGACTTAGATTTCAGCCTAAAACAGGCCACACTGACTCAAATCAACTGGAAATCACCTAATCCATGCTACTTGACAAGATTTAGCCATTAGATTCCGAGTTTTGAGACTTTCATTCATTCTTGTATTGCTTTAAAGTGGTTTTCAGCTCCTGACTAGCCGTTTTCAATGCATTTACAATGTTTGGCATTGGACTAGTTCACATTACATGACTTTGACTTAGATTTCAGCCTAAAACAGGCCACACTGACTCAAATCAACTGGAAATCACCTAATCCATGCTACTTGACAAGATTTAGCCATTAGATTCCGAGTTCTGAGACTTTCATTCTTTTCTTGCATTAAAGTGCTTCTCAGCTCCTTAATATCCGTTTTCAATGCATTTACAATGTTTGGCATTGGACTAGTTCACATTACATGACTTTGACTTAGATTTCAGCCTAAAACAGGCCACACTGACTCCAATCAACTGGAAATCACCGAATCCAAGATTTAGCCATTAGATTCCGAGTTCTGAGACTTTCATTCTTTTCTTGCTTTAAAGTGCTTCTCAGCTCCTTAATATCCGTTTTCAATGCATTTACAATGTTTGGCGTACTAGTTCACGTTACATGACTTTGACTTAGATTTCAGCCTAAAACAGGCCACACTGACTCCAATCAACTGTAAATCACCTAATCCAAGATTTAGCCATTAGATTCCGAGTTCTGAGACTTACTTTCTTTTCTTGCTTTAAAGTGCTTTTCAGCTCCTGAATAGCCGTTTTCAATGCATTTACAACGTTTGGCATTGTACTAGTTCACATTACATGACTTTGACTTAGATTTCAGCCTAAAACAGGCCACACTGACTCAAATCAACTGGAAATCACCGAAACCAAGATTTAGCCACAAGATTCCGAGTTTTGAGACTTTCATTCTTGTATTGCTTTAAAGTGCTTTTCAGCTCCTGACTAGCCATTTTTTCAATGCATTTACAATGTATGGCATTGTACTAGTTCACATTACATGACTTTGACTTAGATTTCAGCCTAAAACAGGCCACACTGACTCAAATCAACTGGAAATCACCTAATCCAAGCTACTTGACAAGATTTAGCCATTAGATTCCGAATTTTGAGACTTTCATTCTTGTATTGCTTTAAAGTGCTTTTCAGCTCCTGACTAGCCGTTTTCAATGCATTTACAATGTTTGGAATTGGACTAGTTCACATTACATGACTTTGACTTAGATTTCAGCCTAAAACAGGCCACACTGACTCAAATCAACTGGAAATCACCTAATCCAAGCTACTTGACAAGATTTAGCCATTAGATTCTGAATTTTGAGACTTTCATTCTTGTATTACTTTAAAGTGCTTTTCAGCTCCTGACTAGCCGTTTTCAATGCATTTACAATGTTTGGCATTGGACTAGTTCACATTACATGACTTTGACTTAGATTTCAGCCTAAAACAGGCCACACTGACTCAAATCAACTGGAAATCACCTAATCCATGCTACTTTACAAGATTTAGCCATTAGATTCCGAGTTTTGAGACTTTCATTCTTGTATTGCTTTAAAGTGCTTTTCAGCTCCTGACTAGCCGTTTTCAATGCATTTACAATGTTTGGCATTGGACTAGTTCACATTACATGACTTTGACTGAGATTTCAGCCTAAAACAGGCCACACTGACTCCAATCAACTGGAAATCACAGAATCCAAGATTTAGCCATTAGATTCCGAGTTCTGAGACTTTCATTCTTTTCTTGCTTTAAAGTGCTTCTCAGCTCCTTAATATCCGTTTTCAATGCATTTACAATGTTTGGCGTACAAGTTCACGTTACATGACTTTGACTTAGATTTCAGCCTAAAACCGGCCACACTGACTCAAATCAACTGTAAATCACCTAATCCATGCTACTTGATAAGATTTAGCCATTAGATTCCGAGTTTTGAGACTTTCATTCTTGTATTACTTTAAAGTGCTTTTCAGCTCCTGACTAGCCGTTTTTTCAATGCATTTACAATGTTTGGCATTGTACTAGTTCACATGACATGACTTTGACTTAGATTTCAGCCTAAAACAGGCCACACTGACTCAAATCAACTGGAAATCACCTAATCCATGCTACTTGACAAGATTTAGCCATTATATTCCGAATTTTGAGACTTTCATTCTTGTATTACTTTAAAGTGCTTTTCAGCTCCTGACTAGCCGTTTTTTCAATGCATTTACAATGTTTGGCATTGTACTAGTTCACATTACATGACTTTGACTTAGATTTCAGCCTAAAACAGGCCACACTGACTAAAAATCAACTGGAAATCACCTAATCCATGCTACTTGACAAGATTTAGCCATTAGATTCCGAGTTTTGAGACTTTCATTCTTGTATTGCTTTAAAGTGCTTTTCAGCTCCTGACTAGCCGTTTTCAATGCATTTACAATGTTTGGCATTGGACTAGTTCACATTACATGACTTTGACTTAGATTTAAGCCTAAAACAGGCCACACTGACTCCAATCAACTGGAAATCACCGAATCCAAGATTTAGCCATTAGATTCCGAGTTCTGAGACTTTCATTCTTTTCTTGCTTTAAAGTGCTTCTCAGCTCCTTAATATCCGTTTTCAATGCATTTACAATGTTTGGCGTACTAGTTCACGTTACATGACTTTGACTTAGATTTCAGCCTAAAACAGGCCACACTGACTCAAATCAACTGTAAATCACCTAATCAATGCTACTTGACAAGATTCAGCCATTAGATTCCGAGTTATGAGACTTACATTCTTGTATTACTTTAAAGTGCTTTTCAGCTCCTGACTAGCCATTTTTTCAATGCATTTACAATGTTTGGCATTGTACTAGTTCACATTACATGACTTTGACTTAGATTTCAGCCTAAAACAGGCCACACTGACTCAAATCAACTGGAAATCACCTAATCCATGCTACTTGACAAGATTTAGCCATTAGATTCCGAGTTTTGAGACTTTCATTCTTGTATTACTTTAAAGTGCTTTTCAGCTCCTGACTAGCCATTTTTTCAATGCATTTACAATGTTTGGCATTGTACTAGTTCACATTACATGACTTTGACATAGATTTCAGCCTAAAACAGGCCACACTGACTCAAATCAACTGGAAATCACCTAATCCATGCTACTTGACAAGATTTAGCCATTAGATTCCGAATTTTGAGACTTTAATTCTTGTATTACTTTAAAGTGCTTTTCAGCTCTTGACTAGCCATTTTTTCAATGCGTTTACAATGTTTGGCATTGTACTAGTTCACATTACATGACTTTGACTTAGATTTCAGCCTAAAACAGGCCACACTAACTCAAATCAACTGGAAATCACCTAATCCATGCTACTTGACAAGATTTAGCCATTAGATTCCGAGTTTTGAGACTTTCATTCTTGTATTACTTTAAAGTGCTTTTCAGCTCCTGACTAGCCATTTTTTCAATGCATTTACAATGTTTGGCATTGTACTAGTTCACATTACATGACTTTGACTTAGATTTCAGCCTAAAACAGGCCACACTGACTCAAATCAACTGGAAATCACCTAATCCATGCTACTTGACAAGATTTAGCCATTAGATTCCGAGTTTTGAGACTTTCATTCTTGTATTACTTTAAAGTGCTTTTCAGCTCCTGACTAGCCATTTTTTCAATGCATTTACAATGTTTGGCATTGTACTAGTTCACATTACATGACTTTGACATAGATTTCAGCCTAAAACAGGCCACACTGACTCAAATCAACTGGAAATCACCTAATCCATGCTACTTGACAAGATTTAGCCATTAGATTCAGAATTTTGAGACTTTCATTCTTGTATTACTTTAAAGTGCTTTTCAGCTCTTGACTAGCCGTTTTTTAAATGCATTTACAATGTTTGGCATTGTACTAGATCACATTACATGACTTTGACTTAGATTTCAGCCTAAAACAGGCCACACTGACTCAAATCAACTGGAAATCACCTAATCCATGCTACTTGACAAGATTTAGCCATTAGATTCCGAGTTTTGAGACTTTCATTCTTGTATTGCTTTAAAGTGCTTTTCAGCTCCTGAATAGCCGTTTTCAATGCATCGTTTTCAATGCTGTTTGGCATCGTACTAGTTCACATTACATGACTTTGACCTAGATTTCAGCCTAAAACAGGCCACACTGACTCCAATCAACTGGAAATCACCGAATCCAAGATTTAGCCATTAGATTCAGAGTTCTGAGACTTTCATTCTTTTCTTGCTTTAAAGTGCTTCTCAGCTCCTTAATATCCGTTTTCAATGCATTTACAATGTTTGGCGTACTAGTTCACGTTACATGACTTTGACTTAGATTTCAGCCTAAAACCGGCCACACTGACTCCAATCAACTGGAAATCACCGAATCCAAGATTTAGCCACAAGATTCCGAGTTTTGAGACTTTCATTCTTGTATTGCTTTAAAGTGCTTTTCAATGCATTTACAATGTTTGGCGTACTAGTTCACATTACATGACTTTGACTTAGATTTCAGCCTAAAACAGGCCACACTGACTCAAATCAACTGGAAATCACCGAATTCATGCTACTTGACAATATTTAGCCATTAGATTCCGAGTTCTGAGACTTTCATTCTTTTCTTGCTTTAATTTGCTTCTCAGCTCCTAATATCCGTTTTCAATGCATTTACAATGTTTGGCATTGTACTAGTTCACATTACATGACTTTGACTTAGATTTCAGCCTAAAACAGGCCACACTGACTCAAATCAACTGGAAATCACCTAATCCATGCTACTTGACAAGATTTAGCCATTAGATTCCGAGTTTTGAGACTTTCATTCTTGTATTACTTTAAAGTGCTTTTCAGCTCCTGACTAGCCATTTTTTCAATGCATTTACAATGTTTGGCATTGTACTAGTTCACATTACATGACTTTGACATAGATTTCAGCCTAAAACAGGCCACACTGACTCAAATCAACTGGAAATCACCTAATCCATGCTACTTGACAAGATTTAGCCATTAGATTCAGAATTTTGAGACTTTCATTCTTGTATTACTTTAAAGTGCTTTTCAGCTCTTGACTAGCCCTTTTTTAAATGCATTTACAATGTTTGGCATTGTACTAGATCACATTACATGACTTTGACTTAGATTTCAGCCTAAAACAGGCCACACTGACTCAAATCAACTGGAAATCACCTAATCCATGCTACTTGACAAGATTTAGCCATTAGATTCCGAGTTTTGAGACTTTCATTCTTGTATTGCTTTAAAGTGCTTTTCAGCTCCTGAATAGCCGTTTTCAATGCATCGTTTTCAATGCTGTTTGGCATCGTACTAGTTCACATTACATGACTTTGACCTAGATTTCAGCCTAAAACAGGCCACACTGACTCCAATCAACTGGAAATCACCGAATCCAAGATTTAGCCATTAGATTCAGAGTTCTGAGACTTTCATTCTTTTCTTGCTTTAAAGTGCTTCTCAGCTCCTTAATATCCGTTTTCAATGCATTTACAATGTTTGGCGTACTAGTTCACGTTACATGACTTTGACTTAGATTTCAGCCTAAAACCGGCCACACTGACTCCAATCAACTGGAAATCACCGAATCCAAGATTTAGCCACAAGATTCCGAGTTTTGAGACTTTCATTCTTGTATTGCTTTAAAGTGCTTTTCAATGCATTTACAATGTTTGGCGTACTAGTTCACATTACATGACTTTGACTTAGATTTCAGCCTAAAACAGGCCACACTGACTCAAATCAACTGGAAATCACCGAATTCATGCTACTTGACAATATTTAGCCATTAGATTCCGAGTTCTGAGACTTTCATTCTTTTCTTGCTTTAATTTGCTTCTCAGCTCCTTAATATCCGTTTTCAATGCATTTACAATGTTTGGCATTGTACTAGTTCACATTACATGACTTTGACTTAGATTTCAGCCTAAAGTAGGCCACACTGACTCAAATCAATTGGAAATCACCGAATCCATGCTACTTGACAAGATTTAGCCATTAGATTCCGAGTTTTGAGACTTTCATTCTTGTATTACTTTAAAGTGCTTTTCAGCTCCTGACTAGCCATTTTTTCAATGCATTTACAATGTTTGGCATTGTACTAGTTCACATTACATGACTTTGACATAGATTTCAGCCTAAAACAGGCCACACTGACTCAAATCAACTGGAAATCACCTAATCCATGCTACTTGACAAGATTTAGCCATTAGATTCCGAGTTTTGAGACTTTCATTCTTGTATTGCTTTAAAGTGCTTTTCAGCTCCTGACTAGCCGTTTTCAATGCATTTACAATGTTTGGCATTGGACTAGTTCACATTACATGACTTTGACTTAGATTTCAGCCTAAAACAGGCCACACTGACTCAAATCAACTGGAAATCACCTAATCCATGCTACTTGACAAGATTTAGCCATTAGATTCAGAATTTTGAGACTTTCATTCTTGTATTACTTTAAAGTGCTTTTCAGCTCTTGACTAGCCCTTTTTTAAATGCATTTACAATGTTTGGCATTGTACTAGATCACATTACATGACTTTGACTTAGATTTCAGCCTAAAACAGGCCACACTGACTCAAATCAACTGGAAATCACCTAATCCATGCTACTTGACAAGATTTAGCCATTAGATTCCGAGTTTTGAGACTTTCATTCTTGTATTGCTTTAAAGTGCTTTTCAGCTCCTGAATAGCCGTTTTCAATGCATCGTTTTCAATGCTGTTTGGCATCGTACTAGTTCACATTACATGACTTTGACCTAGATTTCAGCCTAAAACAGGCCACACTGACTCCAATCAACTGGAAATCACCGAATCCAAGATTTAGCCATTAGATTCAGAGTTCTGAGACTTTCATTCTTTTCTTGCTTTAAAGTGCTTCTCAGCTCCTTAATATCCGTTTTCAATGCATTTACAATGTTTGGCGTACTAGTTCACGTTACATGACTTTGACTTAGATTTCAGCCTAAAACCGGCCACACTGACTCCAATCAACTGGAAATCACCGAATCCAAGATTTAGCCACAAGATTCCGAGTTTTGAGACTTTCATTCTTGTATTGCTTTAAAGTGCTTTTCAATGCATTTACAATGTTTGGCGTACTAGTTCACATTACATGACTTTGACTTAGATTTCAGCCTAAAACAGGCCACACTGACTCAAATCAACTGGAAATCACCGAATTCATGCTACTTGACAATATTTAGCCATTAGATTCCGAGTTCTGAGACTTTCATTCTTTTCTTGCTTTAATTTGCTTCTCAGCTCCTTAATATCCGTTTTCAATGCATTTACAATGTTTGGCATTGTACTAGTTCACATTACATGACTTTGACTTAGATTTCAGCCTAAAGTAGGCCACACTGACTCAAATCAATTGGAAATCACCGAATCCATGCTACTTGACAAGATTTAGCCATTAGATTCCGAGTTTTGAGACTTTCATTCTTGTATTACTTTAAAGTGCTTTTCAGCTCCTGACTAGCCATTTTTTCAATGCATTTACAATGTTTGGCATTGTACTAGTTCACATTACATGACTTTGACATAGATTTCAGCCTAAAACAGGCCACACTGACTCAAATCAACTGGAAATCACCTAATCCATGCTACTTGACAAGATTTAGCCATTAGATTCCGAGTTTTGAGACTTTCATTCTTGTATTGCTTTAAAGTGCTTTTCAGCTCCTGACTAGCCGTTTTCAATGCATTTACAATGTTTGGCATTGGACTAGTTCACATTACATGACTTTGACTTAGATTTCAGCCTAAAACAGGCCACACTGACTCAAATCAACTGGAAATCACCTAATCCATGCTACTTGACAAGATTTAGCCATTAGATTCAGAATTTTGAGACTTTCATTCTTGTATTACTTTAAAGTGCTTTTCAGCTCTTGACTAGCCGTTTTTTAAATGCATTTACAATGTTTGGCATTGTACTAGATCACATTACATGACTTTGACTTAGATTTCAGCCTAAAACAGGCCACACTGACTCCAATCAACTGGAAATCACCGAATCCAAGATTTAGCCATTAGATTCCGAGTTCTGAGACTTTCATTCTTTTCTTGCTTTAAAGTGCTTCTCAGCTCCATAATATCCGTTTTCAATGCATTTACAATGTTTGGCGTACTAGTTCACGTTACATGACTTTGACTTAGATTTCAGCCTAAAACAGGCCACACTGACTCAAATCAACTGGAAATCACCTAATCCATGCTACTTGACAAGATTTAGCCATTAGATTCCGAATTTTGAGACTTTAATTCTTGTATTACTTTAAAGTGCTTTTCAGCTCTTGACTAGCCATTTTTTCAATGCGTTTACAATGTTTGGCATTGTACTAGTTCACATTACATGACTTTGACTTAGATTTCAGCCTAAAACAGGCCACACTGACTCAAATCAACTGGAAATCACCTAATCCATGCTACTTGACAAGATTTAGCCATTAGATTCCGAGTTTTGAGACTTTCATTCTTGTATTACTTTAAAGTGCTTTTCAGCTCCTGACTAGCCATTTTTTCAATGCATTTACAATGTTTGGCATTGTACTAGTTCACATTACATGACTTTGACATAGATTTCAGCCTAAAACAGGCCACACTGACTCAAATCAACTGGAAATCACCTAATCCATGCTACTTGACAAGATTTAGCCATTAGATTCAGAATTTTGAGACTTTCATTCTTGTATTACTTTAAAGTGCTCTTCAGCTCCTGACTAGCCGTTTTTTCAATGCATTTACAACGTTTGGCATTGTACTAGTTCACATTACATGACTTTGACTTAGATTTCAGCCTAAAACAGGCCACACTGACTCAAATCAACTGGAAATCACCTAATCCATGCTACTTGACAAGATTTAGCCATTAGATTCCGAATTTTGAGACTTTAATTCTTGTATTACTTTAAAGTGCTTTTCAGCTCTTGACTAGCCATTTTTTCAATGCGTTTACAATGTTTGGCATTGTACTAGTTCACATTACATGACTTTGACTTAGATTTCAGCCTAAAACAGGCCACACTGACTCAAATCAACTGGAAATCACCTAATCCATGCTACTTGACAAGATTTAGCCATTAGATTCCGAGTTTTGAGACTTTCATTCTTGTATTACTTTAAAGTGCTTTTCAGCTCCTGACTAGCCATTTTTTCAATGCATTTACAATGTTTGGCATTGTACTAGTTCACATTACATGACTTTGACATAGATTTCAGCCTAAAACAGGCCACACTGACTCAAATCAACTGGAAATCACCTAATCCATGCTACTTGACAAGATTTAGCCATTAGATTCAGAATTTTGAGACTTTCATTCTTGTATTACTTTAAAGTGCTTTTCAGCTCTTGACTAGCCGTTTTTTAAATGCATTTACAATGTTTGGCATTGTACTAGATCACATTACATGACTTTGACTTAGATTTCAGCCTAAAAAAGGCCACACTGACTCAAATCAACTGGAAATCACCTAATCCATGCTACTTGACAAGATTTAGCCATTAGATTCCGAGTTTTGAGACTTTCATTCTTGTATTGCTTTAAAGTGCTTTTCAGCTCCTGAATAGCCGTTTTCAATGCATCGTTTTCAATGCTGTTTGGCATCGTACTAGTTCACATTACATGACTTTGACCTAGATTTCAGCCTAAAACCGGCCACACTGACTCCAATCAACTGGAAATCACCGAATCCAAGATTTAGCCACAAGATTCCGAGTTTTGAGACTTTCATTCTTGTATTGCTTTAAAGTGCTTTTCAATGCATTTACAATGTTTGGCGTACTAGTTCACATTACATGACTTTGACTTAGATTTCAGCCTAAAACAGGCCACACTGACTCAAATCAACTGGAAATCACCGAATTCATGCTACTTGACAATATTTAGCCATTAGATTCCGAGTTCTGAGACTTTCATTCTTTTCTTGCTTTAATTTGCTTCTCAGCTCCTTAATATCCGTTTTCAATGCATTTACAATGTTTGGCATTGTACTAGTTCACATTACATGACTTTGACTTAGATTTCAGCCTAAAGTAGGCCACACTGACTCAAATCAATTGGAAATCACCGAATCCATGCTACTTGACAAGATTTAGCCATTAGATTCCGAGTTTTGAGACTTTCATTCTTGTATTGCTTTAAAGTGCTTTTCAGCTCCTGACTAGCCGTTTTCAATGCATTTACAATGTTTGGCATTGTACTAGTTCACATTACATGACTTTGACTTAGATTTCAGCCTAAAACAGGCCACACTGACTCAAATCAACTGGAAATCACCTAATCCATGCTACTTGACAAGATTTAGCCATTAGATTCCGAATTTTGAGACTTTCATTCTTGTATTACTTTAAAGTGCTTTTCAGCTTTTGACTAGCCGTTTTTTAAATGCATTTACAATGTTTGGCATTGTACTAGTTCACATTATATGACTTTGACTTAGATTTCAGCCTAAAACAGGACACACTGACTCAAATCAACTGGAAATCACCTAATCCATGCTACTTGACAAGATTTAGCCATTAGATTCCGAATTTTGAGACTTTAATTCTTGTATTACTTTAAAGTGCTTTTCAGCTCTTGACTAGCCATTTTTTCAATGCGTTTACAATGTTTGGCATTGTACTAGTTCACATTACATGACTTTGACTTAGATTTCAGCCTAAAACAGGCCACACTGACTCAAATCAACTGGAAATCACCTAATCCATGCTACTTGACAAGATTTAGCCATTAGATTCCGAGTTTTGAGACTTTCATTCTTGTATTACTTTAAAGTGCTTTTCAGCTCCTGACTAGCCATTTTTTCAATGCATTTACAATGTTTGGCATTGTACTAGTTCACATTACATGACTTTGACATAGATTTCAGCCTAAAACAGGCCACACTGACTCAAATCAACTGGAAATCACCTAATCCATGCTACTTGACAAGATTTAGCCATTAGATTCAGAATTTTGAGACTTTCATTCTTGTATTACTTTAAAGTGCTCTTCAGCTCCTGACTAGCCGTTTTTTCAATGCATTTACAACGTTTGGCATTGTACTAGTTCACATTACATGACTTTGACTTAGATTTCAGCCTAAAACAGGCCACACTGACTCAAATCAACTGGAAATCACCTAATCCATGCTACTTGACAAGATTTAGCCATTAGATTCCGAATTTTGAGACTTTAATTCTTGTATTACTTTAAAGTGCTTTTCAGCTCTTGACTAGCCATTTTTTCAATGCGTTTACAATGTTTGGCATTGTACTAGTTCACATTACATGACTTTGACTTAGATTTCAGCCTAAAACAGGCCACACTGACTCAAATCAACTGGAAATCACCTAATCCATGCTACTTGACAAGATTTAGCCATTAGATTCCGAGTTTTGAGACTTTCATTCTTGTATTACTTTAAAGTGCTTTTCAGCTCCTGACTAGCCATTTTTTCAATGCATTTACAATGTTTGGCATTGTACTAGTTCACATTACATGACTTTGACATAGATTTCAGCCTAAAACAGGCCACACTGACTCAAATCAACTGGAAATCACCTAATCCATGCTACTTGACAAGATTTAGCCATTAGATTCAGAATTTTGAGACTTTCATTCTTGTATTACTTTAAAGTGCTTTTCAGCTCTTGACTAGCCGTTTTTTAAATGCATTTACAATGTTTGGCATTGTACTAGATCACATTACATGACTTTGACTTAGATTTCAGCCTAAAAAAGGCCACACTGACTCAAATCAACTGGAAATCACCTAATCCATGCTACTTGACAAGATTTAGCCATTAGATTCCGAGTTTTGAGACTTTCATTCTTGTATTGCTTTAAAGTGCTTTTCAGCTCCTGAATAGCCGTTTTCAATGCATCGTTTTCAATGCTGTTTGGCATCGTACTAGTTCACATTACATGACTTTGACCTAGATTTCAGCCTAAAACAGGCCACACTGACTCCAATCAACTGGAAATCACCGAATCCAAGATTTAGCCATTAGATTCAGAGTTCTGAGACTTTCATTCTTTTCTTGCTTTAAAGTGCTTCTCAGCTCCTTAATATCCGTTTTCAATGCATTTACAATGTTTGGCGTACTAGTTCACGTTACATGACTTTGACTTAGATTTCAGCCTAAAACCGGCCACACTGACTCCAATCAACTGGAAATCACCGAATCCAAGATTTAGCCACAAGATTCCGAGTTTTGAGACTTTCATTCTTGTATTGCTTTAAAGTGCTTTTCAATGCATTTACAATGTTTGGCGTACTAGTTCACATTACATGACTTTGACTTAGATTTCAGCCTAAAACAAGCCACACTGACTCAAATCAACTGGAAATCACCGAATTCATGCTACTTGACAATATTTAGCCATTAGATTCCGAGTTCTGAGACTTTCATTCTTTTCTTGCTTTAATTTGCTTCTCAGCTCCTTAATATCCGTTTTCAATGCATTTCCAATGTTTGGCATTGTACTAGTTCACATTACATGACTTTGACTTAGATTTCAGCCTAAAGTAGGCCACACTGACTCAAATCAATTGGAAATCACCGAATCCATGCTACTTGACAAGATTTAGCCATTAGATTCCGAGTTTTGAGACTTTCATTCTTGTATTGCTTTAAAGTGCTTTTCAGCTCCTGACTAGCCGTTTTCAATGCATTTACAATGTTTGGCATTGTACTAGTTCACATTACATGACTTTGACTTAGATTTCAGCCTAAAACAGGCCACACTGACTCAAATCAACTGGAAATCACCTAATCCATGCTACTTGACAAGATTTAGCCATTAGATTCCGAATTTTGAGACTTTCATTCTTGTATTACTTTAAAGTGCTTTTCAGCTTTTGACTAGCCGTTTTTTAAATGCATTTACAATGTTTGGCATTGTACTAGTTCACATTATATGACTTTGACTTAGATTTCAGCCTAAAACAGGACACACTGACTCAAATCAACTGGAAATCACCTAATCCATGCTACTTGACAAGATTTAGCCATTAGATTCCGAGTTTTGAGACTTTCATTCTTGTATTACTTTAAAGTGCTTTTCAGCTCCTGACTAGCCATTTTTTCAATGCATTTACAATGTTTGGCATTGTACTAGTTCACATTACATGACTTTGACATAGATTTCAGCCTAAAACAGGCCACACTGACTCAAATCAACTGGAAATCACCTAATCCATGCTACTTGACAAGATTTAGCCATTAGATTCCGAGTTTTGAGACTTTCATTCTTGTATTGCTTTAAAGTGCTTTTCAGCTCCTGACTAGCCGTTTTCAATGCATTTACAATGTTTGGCATTGGACTAGTTCACATTACATGACTTTGACTTAGATTTCAGCCTAAAACAGGCCACACTGACTCAA
The DNA here is from genome assembly GCF_963692335.1 of Osmerus eperlanus. Lineage (NCBI taxonomy): Eukaryota > Metazoa > Chordata > Actinopteri > Osmeriformes > Osmeridae > Osmerus > Osmerus eperlanus. The sequence goes on from NC_085041.1 coordinate 10,753,848, forward strand.
ATCAACTGGAAATCACCTAATCCATGCTACTTGACAAGATTTAGCCATTAGATTCAGAATTTTGAGACTTTCATTCTTGTATTACTTTAAAGTGCTTTTCAGCTCTTGACTAGCCGTTTTTTAAATGCATTTACAATGTTTGGCATTGTACTAGATCACATTACATGACTTTGACTTAGATTTCAGCCTAAAACAGGCCACACTGACTCCAATCAACTGGAAATCACCGAATCCAAGATTTAGCCATTAGATTCCGAGTTCTGAGACTTTCATTCTTTTCTTGCTTTAAAGTGCTTCTCAGCTCCATAATATCCGTTTTCAATGCATTTACAATGTTTGGCGTACTAGTTCACGTTACATGACTTTGACTTAGATTTCAGCCTAAAACAGGCCACACTGACTCAAATCAACTGGAAATCACCTAATCCATGCTACTTGACAAGATTTAGCCATTAGATTCCGAATTTTGAGACTTTAATTCTTGTATTACTTTAAAGTGCTTTTCAGCTCTTGACTAGCCATTTTTTCAATGCATTTACAATGTTTGGCATTGTACTAGTTCACATTACATGACTTTGACATAGATTTCAGCCTAAAACAGGCCACACTGACTCAAATCAACTGGAAATCACCTAATCCATGCTACTTGACAAGATTTAGCCATTAGATTCCGAGTTTTGAGACTTTCATTCTTGTATTGCTTTAAAGTGCTTTTCAGCTCCTGAATAGCCGTTTTCAATGCATCGTTTTCAATGCTGTTTGGCATCGTACTAGTTCACATTACATGACTTTGACCTAGATTTCAGCCTAAAACAGGCCACACTGACTCCAATCAACTGGAAATCACCGAATCCAAGATTTAGCCATTAGATTCAGAGTTCTGAGACTTTCATTCTTTTCTTGCTTTAAAGTGCTTCTCAGCTCCTTAATATCCGTTTTCAATGCATTTACAATGTTTGGCGTACTAGTTCACGTTACATGACTTTGACTTAGATTTCAGCCTAAAACCGGCCACACTGACTCCAATCAACTGGAAATCACCGAATCCAAGATTTAGCCACAAGATTCCGAGTTTTGAGACTTTCATTCTTGTATTGCTTTAAAGTGCTTTTCAATGCATTTACAATGTTTGGCGTACTAGTTCACATTACATGACTTTGACTTAGATTTCAGCCTAAAACAGGCCACACTGACTCAAATCAACTGGAAATCACCGAATTCATGCTACTTGACAATATTTAGCCATTAGATTCCGAGTTCTGAGACTTTCATTCTTTTCTTGCTTTAATTTGCTTCTCAGCTCCTTAATATCCGTTTTCAATGCATTTACAATGTTTGGCATTGTACTAGTTCACATTACATGACTTTGACTTAGATTTCAGCCTAAAGTAGGCCACACTGACTCAAATCAATTGGAAATCACCGAATCCATGCTACTTGACAAGATTTAGCCATTAGATTCCGAGTTTTGAGACTTTCATTCTTGTATTGCTTTAAAGTGCTTTTCAGCTCCTGACTAGCCGTTTTCAATGCATTTACAATGTTTGGCATTGTACTAGTTCACATTACATGACTTTGACTTAGATTTCAGCCTAAAACAGGCCACACTGATTCCAATCAACTGGAAAACACCGAATCCATGCTACTTGACAAGATTTAGCCATTAGATTCCGAATTTTGAGACTTTCATTCTTGTATTACTTTAAAGTGCTTTTCAGCTCTTGACTAGCCGTTTTTTAAATGCATTTACAATGTTTGGCATTGTACTAGTTCACATTATATGACTTTGACTTAGATTTCAGCCTAAAACAGGACACACTGACTCAAATCAACTGGAAATCACCTAATCCATGCTACTTGACAAGATTTAGCCATTAGATTCCGAGTTTTGAGACTTTCATTCTTGTATTACTTTAAAGTGCTTTTCAGCTCCTGACTAGCCATTTTTTCAATGCATTTACAATGTTTGGCATTGTACTAGTTCACATTACATGACTTTGACATAGATTTCAGCCTAAAACAGGCCACACTGACTCAAATCAACTGGAAATCACCGAATCCAAGATTTAGCCACAAGATTCCGAGTTTTGAGACTTTCATTCTTGTATTGCTTTAAAGTGCTTTTCAATGCATTTACAATGTTTGGCGTACTAGTTCACATTACATGACTTTGACTTAGATTTCAGCCTAAAACAGGCCACACTGACTCAAATCAACTGGAAATCACCGAATTCATGCTACTTGACAATATTTAGCCATTAGATTCCGAGTTCTGAGACTTTCATTCTTTTCTTGCTTTAAAGTGCTTCTCAGCTCCTTAATATCCGTTTTCAATGCATTTACAATGTTTGGCATTGTACTAGTTCACATTACATGACTTTGACTTAGATTTCAGCCTAAAGTAGGCCACACTGACTCAAATCAATTGGAAATCACCGAATCCATGCTACTTGACAAGATTTAGCCATTAGATTCCGAGTTTTGAGACTTTCATTCTTGTATTGCTTTAAAGTGCTTTTCAGCTCCTGACTAGCCGTTTTCAATGCATTTACAATGTTTGGCATTGTACTAGTTCACATTACATGACTTTGACTCAGATTTCAGCCTAAAGTAGGCCACACTGACTCAAATCAATTGGAAATCACCGAATCCATGCTACTTGACAAGATTTAGCCATTAGATTCCGAGTTTTGAGACTTTCATTCATTCTTGTATTGCTTTAAAGTGCTTTTCAGCTCCTGACTAGCCGTTTTCAATGCATTTACAATGTTTGGCATTGGACTAGTTCACATTACATGACTTTGACTTAGATTTCAGCCTAAAACAGGCCACACTGACTCCAATCAACTGGAAATCACCGAAACCAAGATTTAGCCACAAGATTTCGAGTTTTGAGACTTTCATTCTTGTATTGCTTTAAAGTGCTTTTCAGCTCCTGACTAGCCGTTTTTTCAATGCATTTACAATGTTTGGCATTGTACTAGTTCACATTACATGACTTTGACATAGATTTCAGCCTAAAACAGGCCACACTGACTCAAATCAACTGGAAATCACCTAATCCATGCTACTTGACAAGATTTAGCCATTAGATTCTGAGTTTTGAGACTTTCATTCTTGTATTGCTTTAAAGTGCTTCTCAGCTCCTGACTAGCCGTTTTCAATGCATTTACAATGTTTGGCATTGGACTAGTTCAAATTACATGACTTTGACTTAGATTTCAGCCTAAAACAGGCCACACTGACTCCAATCAACTGGAAATCACCGAATCCAAGATTTAGCCATTAGATTCCGAGTTCTGAGACTTTCATTCTTTTCTTGCTTTAAAGTGCTTCTCAGCTCCTTAATATCCGTTTTCAATGCATTTACAATGTTTGGCGTACTAGTTCACGTTACATGACCTTAACTTAGATTTCAGCCTAAAACAGGCCACACTGACTCCAATCAACTGGAAATCACCGAATCCAAGATTTAGCCACAAGATTCCGAGTTTTGAGACTTTCATTCTTGTATTGCTTTAAAGTGCTTTTCAATGCATTTACAATGTTTGGCGTACTAGTTCACATTACATGACTTTGACTTAGATTTCAGCCTAAAACAGGCCACACTGACTCAAATCAACTGGAAATCACCGAATTCATGCTACTTGACAATATTTAGCCATTAGATTCCGAGTTCTGAGACTTTCATTCTTTTCTTGCTTTAAAGTGCTTCTCAGCTCCTTAATATCCGTTTTCAATGCATTTACAATGTTTGGCATTGTACTAGTTCACATTACATGACTTTGACTTAGATTTCAGCCTAAAGTAGGCCACACTGACTCAAATCAATTGGAAATCACCGAATCCATGCTACTTGACAAGATTTAGCCATTAGATTCCGAGTTTTGAGACTTTCATTCTTGTATTGCTTTAAAGTGCTTTTCAGCTCCTGACTAGCCGTTTTCAATGCATTTACAATGTTTGGCATTGTACTAGTTCACATTACATGACTTTGACTCAGATTTCAGCCTAAAGTAGGCCACACTGACTCAAATCAATTGGAAATCACCGAATCCATGCTACTTGACAAGATTTAGCCATTAGATTCCGAGTTTTGAGACTTTCATTCTTGTATTGCTTTAAAGTGTTTTTCAGCTCCTGAATAGCCGTTTTCAATGCATTTACACTGTCTGGCATCGTTCTAGTTCAAACCAACACAGTCTCATGGCCACAGCAGCAATATGACATGACAGACCAACCAGCACTTGTCATCATATGGATAGTACGCCTCCAACCCTCCAAGTTGTCTGATCAAGTGGGCTTGTGCAGCACTAACAGACCAACCAACACTTGTCATCATATGGATAGTACGCCTCCAACCCTCCACGTTGTCTGATCAAGTGGGCCTGTGCGGCACTGACAAACCAACCAGCACTTATCATATGAATAGTACGCCTCCAACCCTCCAGCTCTCATCTCCCTGCACGCCATCAGGACCTTGGGATGCAGATTTTACATGTTCTTCGCCATTCAATATGAGCTAGTTTTTCACTTAGATCGATAATCTGGTAGCTTTGCAGGAATATTTAGGTATGAGGTACGTGTTTTGGGTGTGTGACTTGTATAAAACTGTTCCTGCTGCTCTGTTAAAGTGCTGGTCAGTCTCCCTATCAGGTTCTTAATGCAGTGTATGCAGCAGCAACTGCACACAATCAGGATGGCTATCATCGCTACCACTGCTCCCACTACTGAAACAATGACAGATGTCCATTTACCGAACCATGATTGCAACATTGAGGTGAAGTAGTTGTCCACTCCACTGTTCTCGGCCAGCTTCTTACTCAGAGATGTTAGCCCCTTCAATGCCTTGGATACAGAGCCGTCTGGTGCGGTGTTATTAGGGATAAACGTGCAGCACAAAGTTCCAAAGATACTACACACTCCACCTTTTTCAGCCAACAACATGTCCAATGCCATACCATTCTGCAGTGTCATGGTGCTGGTTTTGTCTAGCTGTTCAGCCAACCCCCCAATAGCATCTTTGGTAAAGTTCACAAACAGTTGCTGATTGTAGTATGTGTAATTTATCCACTCCATGTTTTTGTTTATTGATGGGAAGATGAACAGTGACTCAAAACCTGCCAGAATCTGGTTTCTTGCCTTGAACTCATCTGGAACCCCTCTTGGTACGCCTATAGCGTCCATCCAGATACCTGAGTCAAATGATACTCTGATTGCCCTTGTCTGTCTTTTGGTGTGGCCAACACCTCTATCTGCCATCTCTTTGATCTCATCGGCTGTTCGTGGAATGGCATAGAATGGCATTACCAGCTGTACTGGTGCACATACTCCTTTCCAGTCACGAGGTAATATTGGATACGTTTGCCCACAATACCACCACACATCTGCTCTAGGGTATTGCATCTCATTCAGAACGGTGGATACACACTTGAGGGAGTCAGGTGGCTGAGCGGTTAGGGAAGCGGGCTAGTAATCAGAAGGTTGCCAGTTCGATTCCCGGCCGTGCAAAATGAGGCACCCTACTTGCCTCGGGGGGTATGTCCCTGTACTTACTGTAAGTCGCTCTGGATAAGAGCGTTTGCTAAATGTAAATGTATAAGTTTGGTTCACTGGTTTAGGTTGCCTACATCAATGTGCCCTGACAATTTTCGAATGCAGGTGTATCTTCCATCATATGGGGTGAAATGGGGTGGCTTTGCAATGGGTACTGGAGGAAACAGCAATTTAACGGTGGTGCATCCTTCTGGGTGTAGCTGACTGAAAAGTTGCATCAGGAAATTGAACGTTTTTGCATCATCTTTTGGGGTGACAGGAAAGGGTACGGTTCCAAGTAATGGCCTTGCGGTCCCGCAAGCCACACAGTTTTTCACTTTGTGCTGTTCTGCAGTGTACATCATCCAATCACCCATACATTTCTGTCTGCATATCGAGTCTCAGCTTCAATGGTGTCTTTGCGTGTTATCTGTCCTGAGTTTTGAGCTTTGGTGCTGTCTGCAAATGTGTTTTATTTTGATATCAGGATTCCAAAAGTTGCGATTGTGTCTGTACCCCTTTCCTCCATTCCCAGACAGTAATCTCCCACATCACCTTCATAGGGATCGTTTAAGGTGACAAGTAGTGGGTTGCATGATTTAGGTTTGCAGTCTTTGGCAGCCTTCCCTCTGATTACCGATAGTCTTTCCAGTTGGTTTCTGCCTTTACTAACCCTTTTTAGCGCAGGGACAGGCTTGTATCCCCAGTTACGTGGTCCAGTGTTCCATCCTACATCTCCCCATCACCCACAGTGTTTTGTTTGGTTACTCCCATGTAGATGTTCAAAGAGCTGTAGTACACTTGACTGCCCCAACTGCAAGGCAATATCTCACAGAGGTCTACCTTCAATGTTGCTTTGTAGGTGTATTGTTGTCCATTATATGTGAATGCAAACCATTCCTGGACGTCTTGACGTAACGGGATACAGAAGAAAGCATTTGCCAGATCTATAACTGAGAAATGGGTTTGCTCTGGGGTCAAATTCATGAGTGAGACATATGGATCTGGTACGATCAAGAGTTGCGTTTTCGTTACGTCGTTGATTGGGCGGAGATCATGTACCATCCTTTCCCTCCTGCTTTTGGTACTGGCAGTATTGGTGTGTTCCATGGAGAGTTCGACGGCCTTATCACTCCAGCTGTTAACAGTCCGGCGATGGTCTCTCCAATCCCTTCGATCTGTTCTTCCTTCAGTTTATATTGAGGACGCCAAACTGGTGTGCCGCGTGGATTCTTCATTGTCATCACAACCTCGCTGTCCACCTTCCCCACATCATATGGCCCTGTCGTCCACAACTTTTCTGGGACATCTTTTAGATAGTTATCCGTGTTTGGGTGGTTTGTGTGTTCCCGTCCGTGGTCCCTTTCCAGCTCCACTTCTTCCATGCTTCCTTCGTTGTCTTGTGTGTCAGAAATTCTCCACGTCTCCTGTGGCGTTCACATGTAATTTTGGTGCTCCTGTGGGTATCCATGTCATCGCGAATGCTTTTTTCACCATTGGACCGAGACACCTTGCTTCTCCTCCTGCTGCAACTGATAGAGTGATGTGGGGCACTGATTCACTGGTCAGTGTGAACCATGCCATTTGTTCAGGTGTTAATTCACAATACGCTGCGACTCCTTCTTTTACCACATATGTCTCTTGATCTTATTTTCTCCAGTTTTCCTTCTCTGTGGGTCTGCCACGCCTCCTAATATACTTCATCTGGTGCCCGTAGGTAGTTGTACGTGCAATGTGGTGGGTCTGGTGGTGGTCCGTATGGATGAAGTTCATTTATCCATTGCTTCCAGTCCATGTAGGTTTTGAGTACTCCTTTCGCTTCCTCTGGTGGAAACAGTCTTGTCCAGTATATTTGCGTCATTTCTGTCATTCCTGCTGGTATTTCTGCATTAGTGCCCATGAATAGTATCCTCTGGCCATCAACGATTGTTCTTGATGTTTTCTCTCCTGGCATATACAACGTTAATCCTTGTGTGGAGCACAACCGTGATGGTTACTCCTATTTTTTGTAGCAAGTCTCTCCCCATGAGGTTCATGGGGCATTTGGGGGCATGTAGGAATGAATGTGCCAGTGTTTGTGAGCCGACTGTGGTGATCAGTGGCTGGGTGTACCGTTGTTCTTCACTTTGTCCCGAGTATCCAACTGTCCTGATGGTTTTAGAAGAGAGTGGTGTTGTCTTTTTTAAGTTGTTCAGGCATGACACTGCTGCTCCTGTGTCTACCATGAATTCCACTTTTTCTCCATCAATCATGCAGGTGACCATTGGTTCTTCACTGGCTTGGGCGTCACCTGCAGTCGGATCCTCTGGGCCTCCTCATTGGTCTCCCTGCCACTGGTCCTGGCTTTGAGTGGCATCTGCGCCGCATGTGGTGGTTGAGGTAGATTGGTTGGTGGTTGCTGAGTTTGTTGCTGCTGCTGCTGCTGTGGTGGCTGTGGAGCCTGTTGAGGCTGTATTTGGCCTCTTCCTCCTCCTCGCTTGTTGTAGCCACCTCTTCCTCGTTTGTTGTTGTAGTTGTTTTGGTAGCCGAAACCGTGGTCAATCTGGCCTTGAGGACAGTCTCTGGCCCAATATGCCAAATCCCCACATGTGGCTGGTTTTGAACAGAGGAACCTCTTGCTAAGGCCTCCTCTTCCGCTGCCTCTCGGGTGGCCTTGTTGGTATTGTCTATAGCAGGGGTTTTCAAAGTGTGAGGCGCGCCTCCCCTGGGGGGCGCCAGAGAGTTTCAGGGGAGGCGTGCCAAAGCATTTCAGGGGAGGTGGCAAATATATATTTTTAAAATTATTAAAAAATATATATATATATGCTTTCTGGAAACTAATCATTTGGTAGATTTATGGAATAGAATACACAAATATATATATACATATTTTAATGTCATTTAATCTCTCTCTCAGTCCTGACAGCTTGTAAAGTATACTTGACACGAAACATTTTTAGCTAGCAGTGACAGCAACTTTGCCGATATAAAATGTCTGAACCCAGCAGAAAGCGCAGAAAATATGATGAGTAATATTTAAAGTTGGGATTTTCTTGGATAGGGCCAGCCAATGTTCAAAAGCCACAATGTGGTCTGCAAAAAGGTTCTGGCTAATGATAGCATGAGACCCTGCAAACTCCGCAGGCATCTGCCTATGTTGATCCCGTTTGCTCGACAACAGAAGTGGAAACTATTAACGTTATCATTTCAAATGATGTCTCGTCAATTTGTTGAAAACAGTGTTGTGCAGACACAATAGGTTTATTTGTACGTTTTTATTTCAAGTCTCCACCTTCGATGTTTCAGTGAGTACTGTTGGACATGTTGCGCTTTGCTCCGCAGCTTCACTCGTTGTAAACCAACCAATCAGCGTGCAGCTCATTCATGAGCATACCATAGAAAGAAGAAACCCTCTCGTTTTATTCCAGGGCTATTTCACAGGGTGCATTAGGGCGCATAGAACAGCACCCGGGACATTTTCAGCCCAACCAATGTTACATACCCTATTCAGAGACCTTAAGGAACAGTGTGAAATACCCCCAAAAAATCATTCTATGACCCCGTTAAAATGGGGGAGGCCCCGGTGACTTGATGTTCTCTCAAGGGAGGCTCACTGTCTTACACTTTGAAAACCCCTGGTCTATAGTTTCCAGGTGGGGGAGGACACAGCGGCGGTTCTGGGTGAGGATACTGAGGAGCATATTATTGAGGTGACACAAGTGGATATTGGTTTTGAGGTTGTGGCGGTGGATATTGGGGCTGATATTGGGGTTGTGGGTATTGGGGTTGAGGATATTGGGGTTGTGGGTATTGGGGTTGTTGGGGTTGAGGGTATTGGGGTTGAGGTTGTTGGGATTGTGGCTGTGGGTGTTTTACTTCCATTGCCATTTGTTCAATCGATGGTTCTTCCATTACCATCTGCGTCTTTGCAGCTTTCTTCTTCTCATTGACCAGGTTGTGTCTGTCTGCGACCTGGCCCTTCAGGAGCTGTTTACCCAATTCTCTGACTTTCTCACGTTCCTCTTTTTCTGCTGTTTCATGCTTCTTGTGATAATGTATGAGGTAGTTCGTCCATTCAGCTACAGGTTTGTATGTCAGACCCACCACGTCCTCGAGTCCGTGGGCCACCGCGGCCTTCCAAAACAACAGTTGGCCGTTAGTGATGTTGTGGCGCTCTCCAGTTCCTTCCAACCACACATCTTCAGCTCTTCTGAGGAATGCGTGCATCTTTTCTCCTGGCTCCATTCCCAAGCTTTCCAGGGCTGCTAGGCTTTGTTCTTGCGGGTAGATGTCTCTTACTACATCCCAGTGTCTTCTTCTGACGTTGTTGAATGGTTCTCTATCATCACTTCCTTCGCATCGAGCCTTGGTGTCTATTGTTTGAACCTTTACTTGCCCATTAAGATGATGGCTCGGACGTCTCCCAGTGACAGGCGGTCTTGTGCCGTCAGCCTCTCGAAAGCCCTTATCCAACGGGTTTCTCCAGCCGACAGTGGGGGAAGTACTGTGACTAGCTCACAGTACTTCATTACTGCAGCTGCCCCGTCTGCATCTATTATCAGTGGGGCCTGGAACTGGCTGTTATCGATCCGCCCCTTGCCGTAGGTGCCCTGTGACCTGGTGCGGGCGAAGATCCCTCTTTGGTCCACTTCCATTTCTGTTCCTGTTATTGTTACGGAACCTGTCTTTCCCTAGCGGCTTTTCCTTGTTTCCGCTGCTTTCCACTGACTCCGTTTGTGTAGTTGTTGTCTTTCCTCTTCTTCCAGTCTTTCCAGTCTTTCTTCCAGCGCTCTCTGTTCTTCTTCTGGCATTTCATCTCCACACTCCCCGTCAATCAGGCTGCTCTGGTCAGATGCATAGCCAGTTCTTTGGGGGATGTCGAGCTGGGTTTGGCTGTAGTTGCGTTGTCTCGTTTGGCTGTTTAAAGAAACTGAGGTTGGACGTTCCCTTGATTCATTCTCTTCCCTCATTTCTCGCTCTTTCATCATGCTTATCTGAGTTCTGGTGATCCTGTCTCCCAGCCTTGATGCCATTTCTGTCAGCTCCTCCACTGAGAGATCGTCTGGGATGTCTGCGTGTCTTTCGTTGAGTTCTACATTTACATTTAGTCATTTAGCAGACGCTCTTATCCAGAGCGACTTACAGTAAGTACAGGGACATTCCCCCGGAGGCAAGTAGGGTGAAGTGCCTTGCCCAAGGACACAACGTCATTTGGCACGGCCGGGAATCAAACTGGCAACCTTCAGATTACTAGCCCGATTCCCTAACTGCTCAGCCACCTGACTCCCTAGTTCTAGTTTTCCTGACTTGACCTCGAACACTGGGGCTTGCGTAAATGGATTGTTGGATGAATAAGGTGGGGGAGCTGTTGGAGGAGGAGCTGTTGGAGTCGTTCGTGTCTTTGTGACGTCCGGATACATCTTTTCATTTTGGGGAGCTGTTGGAGTTATTGCCTCTGTGATGTCTGGATACAATTTCTTATCATTTCTAACTTCACTTGTTCTTGGCAGCAGGTGGGTTGTTGCTTGTGGATTGTCTGACATGGTCAACATGATTATTAATTCTGTTGCCCTTGCATGTTTCAGCTTAGCTTGTTCATAAGCCCGCTTGCTTCCTCCTATTTTGTGGCTGCCTGCCTTTTCCCACTCATCTTTCTTGGTAATCATTTCTTGTCTCTATTCTTCCTGTCATCCAATGTTACTTCCGTTACGTCAATATTTTGAATCAGTCCCCTTTTTCCCCAATTCAGGTATAGATTCTCAAATGTCTTGCGTTTCTCCTCTATCTCCTTCATGGAATTAGTTGCCTCCAGCCTTCTCCACATCACATCCTTGACTGCCTTCATGGTGGCTGGTTTGGACGTCATCCTTGGAAGTTTTTTCTCTGCTCCCGGTGTCTCTGGATTCAGTGATGTCTTCGGGGCCGATTGTGTCACTGGATTCAGTCGCCAATGATGTCTTAAGGGTCGATGATGTCTCTGGATGCAGTCAGGTCAGGGTCGCTGATGTCTCTGGATGCAGTCAGGTCAGGGTCGCTGATGTCTCTGGATGCAGTCAGGTCAGTGTCGCTGATGTCTCTGGATGCAGTCAGGTCAGTGTCGCTGATGTCTCTGGATGCAGTCAGGTCAGGTTCTCTGATGTCTCTGGATGCAGTCAGGTCAGTGTCGCTGATGTCTCTGGTTGTAGTCAGGTCAGTGATGTCTTTAGGGTCAATGATGAACTCTGCTGTGACCCAGTTGATAGTTTTCCTGCTGCCTTCAATCGGTTTCAGCCTTTCTAGCAATGCTTTCTGATCGTCGGTTCGCTTCTCCGGTACTTCTTCCCAGGCTTCTCTTAGTTCCTTGTGCTTTATGCGTTTCCGCGGAAACAGGGGTGATTTTTCTTCAGCTGATTCTTTTCTGCCTGGCCAGTGTTTTATATGCCAGACAGGTTTGTATGTCACGTGGATTTTTGTTATCCACTTCTCTGGGCGTGCCTGGATTTCACTTGTATCCTCGCCTTTGGCTATCTTTTGTTGGTTCAAAGATTGTGTCCACGTATTTTGAATTTGCGCGCATGTGGAGCTTCTCCAAGATTGGCTGCAAGTGTGAAGGTTCGACTAGAATTCGTGATGCCAACTCCTCAATATACTCTGCTTGTGCTGGATACTGTTCTTTTATTTCCTCCTTGTTTATGCACTGTAGCGATCCTGCAAACACAAGTTTGTATTCTTCCTCAGTTAATGCCACTCTTCTGTTAGCCTTTTTTACCTTCCTTCTTTACCTGCCTTCTTTAAACCCTGTATTTGGGATGACTGTATATTTGGTTTGAAACCAGTCTAGTATTTTATAACCTGGCCTTAATTCAACGTGAGATGTGAGATGATCTCTCTCTCTCTCTCTCTCTCTCTCTCTCTCTCTCTCTCTCTCTCTCTCTCTCTCTCTCTCTCTCTCTCTCTCTCTCTCTCTCTCTCTCTCTCTCTCTCTCTCTCTCTCTCTCTCTCTCTCTCTCTCTCTCTCTCAATTCAATTCAATTGGCTCTCTCTCTCTCTCTCTCTCTCTCTCTCTCTCTCTCTCTCTCTCTCTCTCAATTCAATTCAATTGGCTTTATTAGCATTAAGGAACAAATGTTCATATTGCCAAAGCAACGGTGGAGCCACAGAAACAGTATTCATATCATTACTATGGACATCGGTATACTATTACAACTATTACTATAACAACCAAACATGGCAAATTCAGTTGAAAGATTAAAGGATTGATTACGTAATATATATATACATACAGACATACACATGTCAGTCACACACACAGTATATTTTGTGTGTGTGCTTTGTGTGTGTGTCTTGTGTGTCTAGGTCGCTCACTGTCTCTCAGGTTGTGGCATACTGATACATACTGGGCAGCAAGGTGTGCCCTGTCTCCTTCTCCTAGGAGGATTTTTACCTTTGAGAGGTCACTAAGACCTTGGAAATCTGACATTACAGAGTGGAGTTTGTTCCAGTAATCATTTCTTATATCACTGAATGTTTCACATTGTAGGAGGAAGTGCATCTCCGTCTCAACCTCACCTGTCGAACAGTGACCACATATTCTGTTTTCTTTTGGTTGCCATGATTTTTTGTGTCGTCCTGTTTCAATTGCCAATTGGTGGTCACTGAGCCTGTACTTGGTTAGGATCTGTCTCTGCTTTCTATCTCTGACAGTATAGAGATATTCTGCAGGTTTATAATCTCTTTCTAAGGCTAGATAACATTCTAATCGACTTTGGCTTTTAGTTTCTTCTTTCCAATGTTCCAGGTAGGTTTCTTTACATTGTGTTATAATTTGGTTGACTCTGATTGGTGTTTGGAAAGCAGTGTTGGTGTGAGACTGGTCAGGGTGTGTCTGGGTGGGGGCAGTGAGTCTCAGCACCAACTGACATAGGGGACTCTTATCTGGGTTCAGCTCTTGGGTTTGGAGGGCTTTGGAGTGGAGGGTGTCTAGAGGGCTGGATTTAAGGTGATTGAAAAAGTTTAGTGCTCTCTTTTGGATATTAATTATCATTGGGTATCTGCCTAATTCTGCTCTACATGCATTTGTTGGCGTCTTTCTGTGAACATGTAAGATGTATCTGCAGAATTCTGCATGTAGAGATTCTGTTGGGTGTTTGTCCCAGCGGGTATAGCTATGATGACTGAGTGGACCCCATACTTCACTACCATACAGCGCAATGGGCTGGATCACACTATCAAATATTTTAAGCCAGATTTTAATTGGAATTTGCAAATTATAAAATGTTCTTCTAATTGCATTTAGGGCTCTTCGAGCTTTTTCTTTTATTGCATTCACTGCCATGTTGAAACTCCCTGATGCTGTTATGGTTAAACCAAGATAGTTATAACTCATAGTATGTTCAATTAAATGATTATTTATAATAAACTGGTATTTCTCTTCCTGGCATCTGGGGCGTTTTTGAAATATCATGATATTAGTTTTCTTCATATTTATTGCAAGGGCCCAGTTTTGACAGTATTGTTCAACAATGTCCAGCTGTTGTTGTAGTCCTTGTTTGGTGGGAGACAGTAAGACAAGGTCGTCAGCATAAAACAGAGACTTCACCTCTTTATCCATGAGGGAGAGGCCAGGAGCAGTACATTGATCTAGCTTAACAGCGAGTTCATTTATATATATATATATTAAATAAAGTTGGACTTAAATTACAGCCCTGACGAACACCCCTTCTTTGAGTGAAGAAATCTGTTTGTTTATCCCCAATTTTGACAGCACATTTATTTTCCAAATACATTGATTTAACAAGTCATATGTTTTGCCCCCTATACCACACTGTAGAAGTCTATAGTAGAGCCCTTCATGCCAAATAGAGTCAAAAGCTTTTTTGAAGTCAATAAAACAAGCAAATATTTTACCATTTTTTGTTTGGTGTACATGTTTGTTAATTAGACTGTGAAGGGTATATACATGATCGGTGGTTCGATGTTTTGGGACAAAACCAATTTGATTTCTGCTCAAGATGGTGTGTTCATCAAGGAAATCTAGTATTCTTCTATTTATTATACTACAGAATAGTTTACCTACACAACTGCTGACACAGATGCCACGGTAATTATTAGGGTCTGATTTGTCTCCATTCTTGTGAATGGGGGAAATGAGCCCTTCGCACCAGATGCCAGGAAAACATCCTGACTGTAAAATGATATTGAACAACTTCAACATTGCACCCTGCATCTCTGGGGTGCTGCATTTAAGCATTTCGTTAATAATGCTGTCTGGACCACAAGCTTTCCTTGACTTGAGAGATTTTGTTTGTTGGGTTAATTCTTCCCAAGTAATTGGGAAATCAATGGGGTTTTGGTTGTCTTTGATTGTTTCTTCTAATGTTTGGAGTTTTTCTTGTATAATACATTGATCTGAATTCATTTGATTGATTGGTATGTCTTTGTACAGATTTTCAAAATGTGCTCTCCAGATGTCACCATTTTGGATGGGTAATGCTTGAGTTTTTTTGCGTTGAAGTTGTTCCACATATCCCAGAATTGATTTTGATTAATTGCGTTTTCAATATCTTCAAGTTTCATCTGGGTATAGTTTTGTTTTTTGTTTCTAATTGTACGTTTATATTTGTTTAAAATGTCATTGTACCTAGTGCGTAGGGCTGGGTTTTTTGGTTGGCGGTGTTTTTCATTTGCTATTTTCCTTAGGTCTTTTCTGATGGTTTTACATTCTTGATCAAACCATTTTTCAGTATTTTGCCTTTTAATTGGTTTCCGTCTGTGTTTGATAAGGTCTGCTTTGATAGCTGCTTTGTGAAATATCATATTTATATTATCAATGGCCTTGTTTACACCATCTCTGGTTGGGGTGTATTGATTTTGGTCATATTTTGATATGTCACTCATCAGATCAGGTGAGTTCAAGGCCATGATGAACTTGTCTCCACTGTCAGGGGCCCATCTGTATGTAGGATGTAATTTATACAGTTTATTGGGTTCCTTCTTTGTTTCACTCAGTTGACCTGGCAGTTTAAAAAATAGATTTATTTGGTTGTGGTCTGAGAGGGGGGATTGCTGTCTGACAGTGAATGCACTGATAGTGGAGGGGTCCATGTCAGTGACTGCATAGTCTACCACACTAGACCCAAGAGCTGATGAGTATGTGAATCTCCCCAAAGAGTCCCCTCTGAACCTACCATTAACTATGTACAGGCCTAAGGCCCGACAGAGATGCACTACCTCCTTGCCACTTTGATTTATTACAGAGTCAAGGTTATTCCGGTGGGTGATGGTAGGTGTGGTAAACAGGGGAGACTGACCAAACACATGGTTGTTGCCCTGTGGGTCGATTATGTCAGGTTCGGTTCCTGTCCGTCCATTCAGATCTCCAATTAGGAGCACGTTTCCCTGGGTTTGGAAATATGTAATTTCGGAATGGAGAGTTTCAAAAATGTATTCTTCAAAGTAAGGAGAATCTATTGGGGGTATATAAATAGCACAGAGATATAGATCTCTATCAGTGATGCCCAGGGTTTGATCTAACCTTAACCAGATATAGGATTTACCCTGTTTAACTGGTGAGATATGATGGCAAAGACCTTCTTTATACCACACCAAGATCCCCCCCGATGTTCTGCCCTTGCGTATTTTAGTTAGTTTTAAAGAGGGCACCATGACTTCATTGTATCCTGGGGGACAGTGAGTGAGCAGATTATTTTGACACCATGTTTCTGTCAGCACAATTATATCAACATCTTTGATAGAGTTCATAAATTCAGGGTTTCCACTCTTCAGCTCAAAGGTTGAGGAGTGAAGACCCTGTATATTCCAACAACTTACATGAAATGAACGCATTTGAAAACAATCAAAATGAACCTGGATAGTGAGACAAATTAAAACACCTACAATTATTTCTCTATTAATAACACTATATAATAAATGTATATGTATTTTATGGAGGTGTACTGTTTTGCAAATATTACCACTGTATGGGTTACTACTATTTCTATTACTACTACTACAAACAGTATAGTTCCATGTTGTTCTGTTTGTCAACTGGGAAGGTGTACAGTACAACTTAGCTGGATAGAAGCCTGGTGCACAGGGTGTGTAGCATCTCCCTGATGTCTCCCAGCTCAGAGGTAGCAGGGGAAGGGGCTGTGGCAGTAGCCTGGGCTACAGCTGCAGCATAGCTCCGCTGCTGTGGATGTGGAGGGGGACAAGGGGCTGCAGCGTAGCTCCGCTGCTGTGGGTGTGGAGGGGGACAAGGGGCTGCAGCATAGCTCCGCTGCTGTGGGTGTGGAGGGGGACAAGGGGCTGCAGCATAGCTCTGCTGCTGTGGGTGTGGAGGAGGACAAGGGGCTGCAGCATAGCTCTGCTGCTGTGGGTGTGGAGGGGGACAAGGGGCTGCAGCGTAGCTCCGCTGCTGTGGGTGTGGAGGGGGACAAGGGGCTGCAGCATGGCTCCGCTGCTGTGGGTGTGGAGGGGGACAAGGGGCTGCAGCATAGCTCTGCTGCTGTGGGTGTGGAGGAGGACAAGGGGCTGCAGCATAGCTCTGCTGCTGTGGATGTAGAGGGGGACAGGGGGCTGCAGCATAGCTTTGCTGCTGTGGGTGTGGAGGGGGTTGGTGGGCAGAAGTTGGGGAGGGGGAAGGTGGTCTCCTCTGGTTGTGCCTCACAGTGGTGAGGTGGTGGCTGTGTGGGGAGTGGGATGTCCAGGCTGGATTGTTGTGTCTCCTCGCAGCAGGGGGGATGATTCTAGGGTGGTGGTGGGTAGGAGGAGGGTGGTCTCTGAAGCTCCCAGTAAGGGAGGGGGTGGAGGGGCTGCGTCCCAGGGCTGCATCTTTGAGGGTCTTTGCAAATATCCCCACCTTCTCTTTGTGTACATGGAGTCCGTCATAAAGGTCCCAGGTGCCAATGGTTGGGTGGAAGGCCAGGTGGACATTAGGTAAGGTGGAACATCCTCTTCTGACCTCCATATTAATATCATGGATGACATGAGGGGGGGTGTCTGTCCTTGGAAGTAGAGTGGAGACCACAATTCGGGTATCAGGGAACTCCATACTGGCCTGCTCCGCCATCTTCTTTATTGCTTCAGCGGTGTCCTTTCGGAAGCTGTGCAGGTCGTTTGTTCCTGTGTGGATCACCAGGCACTGAGGGCTCTTGAGGGTCTCCTTTTTCAGCAGCTTCGTTGCCTGGCCTGTGGTGCTGCAGCGTTTAGACAGCACTTTTTTACCTGGAAAAAGTTTTCTTGTGTCCGGCCAGCAGGACCACTTGTGGGGCTTGTTCTTCAGGAGTGGAGGTGAGCTGGGATGTTCAGGGCTGGGCTGGCCGTTGGCAGCTGGGTGTGTGGATGTATCAGGAGGTGTCAGGGTATTGTTGGGCTGGGTGCTGGTTAGTGAGGATGGGACAGAATCAAGGCAAGGATTTGGGACACTGGCAGGGAGAGTCTGTGTCTCTGTACTTGTTGTTGTGGGGATTGATGAGAGTGTCTGTCAGGTGTTGGACTTGTCTGATGAAGCGCCTTTCTCTCTTCTCAGCATCTTCCTTTATTTTGGTTAACTGGGCACGGAGTACACGGTTTTCCTGTCTGAGTGCCTCTAGACTTCCTCTGAAGTCAGATGCAGAGGCCTGGTTGTCCCTCTTGAGCTGCTGGAGCTCCTCTCTAAGCTGCTGTAAAGTGCTGTCTGGGAGGTTGGACAGCCTGGCCTGGGTCATCTCTTTGAACTCAGCAAAATCCAGTTCCAGCAGGGCCATACTCTCCTTGAACTGATTGGTGGAGCTGGCAGGTGTGAGAGGGGCCGAGATGGAGAAGGTGGTGGGGTTGTCTTCCGGGCTCTCATCTTCACTGTTAGAGGAGACATTGGTCTTCTTGGTGGCCACCTCATCTTTTAACAGGGGGAATGCCTCTTCAAAGGACTCCAGGTTGGCTTCATTTCCTTGGATCATGACCTTTCCTTTGGTGTAGTATGTGATGGTGAGCAGAGGGTCATCCTTGTCAAGGTGTTCATCTTTACAAATCTTTAATCTGCCTCCTGAGCCGATGCCCTCACTGGATACGTATGTGTAATTGTTGCACAGGATATCTTTACAGATGTAGATGGAATCAGTGAAGAATAAAATTTTGTTCTTTTTTCTTCCTCCTTTTTGCTGAACATAATCTATGAAGAGGACTTCTGGGTTTTCCTGTAGAGTCTTCTCTTTGTGTTTCTCTCTAGCTGTCCCACTCTTACATTTGGCAGGGTATTCTACCTCTCTGCTCTGTGTTGTGAGAGTAGTGCTGCACGTAGGTGCTAGCTGGCAGGTTTCCATGGCGACCAATTGTTTACTCCAAAAAGTTAGCTTAGCTATTTACTCTGTTTCTTCTTCTAAACACTGTCAAAACTAAACTAAGTATAGTTGACAGGATACACAGATATTATTAATCAACTAATAGTCAAAGTTACCGACAATAATCCTTATAATCTTCTTCTGATCTTCATAAAAGTAATATTTTCCCTTGGAATGTTGATAACTGTCAGTTGACAGTTGAGAGCTAGCAGTTTATAGCAGTTGATAGGTAGCTAGTTTGATTGATAAAAATGTATCCAAGGTGTGTTTTTTTCTTCTTTTTGAGTTGATAGGTGTTGTTACCTCATCTTTAAAGTCCTTTTAGGAAATTATTGAATGGTTGTCTTATGGTGATGTTCCACTTCTAGGTTCATATTCGAGAGATATTCAGGAGCACATTTTTATGCAGCTAGTTGCCTGGAACACTTCACACCCCTCAGTAAATCCATCACAGAAACGTTCTCTGTACCTTCAACCACCACCTCCACTGTCAATTCTTTGCCATACCTCGTTTCTTTCTCATTTTGTCTGTCCGATTCTCCTTGGTTTCTTTCCCCTTCACTCCTTTCGTCCGTGTGCTTTTCCATTGTCAAATCCAGTCCGTTGTTTGTTGCCATGATAGCCGTCCGTAACATGAAACACAGAAAACCAAAGTCCCCCAAACAGCAACAGCTGCTGGGGGAAAGACAACTAACACACCCCAAAACTATTTATGAACAAAAACCGAAAAAAAGAAACAAAAATAACAACGTAAGACGACAAAAACTTACTCCACACCAAACACTCTCCACCTGCTCTCAGCACTCACTTCCTGGTTCACTCCCTAAAAGGGGCGTTGCCATGCTGGTTTGGCCGTACAAAAAAAGTTGACAACCATAGGCTACTTATTCATATCCAGATTTGGTATTTGACAATCCAAGGTGGTCTCTCTCTCTCTCTCTCTCTCTCTCTCTCTCTCTCTCTCTCTCTCTCTCTCTCTCTCTCTCTCTCTCTCTCTCTCTCTCTCTCTCTCTCTCTCTCTCTCTCTCTCTCTCTCTCTCGGCAAAATGAAAGCAGCTTCCAGCCCCTTTCATGAAGGACTACTTGTGCATATTGCAAGTGAGCAAAAGAGCATACAGCACCTGGTATTCCCAGGCGGTCTCCCATCCAAGTACTAACCAGGCCCAACCCTGCTTAGCTTACGAGATCGGGCGTTGCTTTTTTTTTTAATTATTTTTTTTTAATCTTTTTATTAATGTTTTTACATTTCACAAATTTTCAAACAAACATTGTCCATATGGTTACACCACACACCAACATCACAAGATACCCATCACCCACACCAGTTCTCATAATAGCCCCCATACTGTCAACACACCCGAACCCCATTCACTATCAGTCCGTAGGCAGGTCCTTCTTCAGGAAGCTGGTCCGCACCTTGTCCCCCTTTTTTAAGTCACTTATATACTGGGCAATATATATTCCCTTTGTAAATTCCCGCGACTCACCCTCCACCCTCTTCACCACCGTTTTCCGATACTTCTTCACCACGGCCGGGCCTGCTCTCAGCTCCCGCCGTGCTCCTCTCCCTCCGTTCCTTCCATCCTCTCTCTTCTCTCCACCTCCCGCCTGCTCCATGTCGCCGCCCAGTTCCAGATCGTCCTCCCCGTCGTTTTTGGCCCCTCCGACCTCGCTGCTGTCCTCCAGAGCCACAACCTCGCCCCCACCGCCTCCACCGTGCGCAGTTTCCCCACCATGCTCCACGTCCTCCTCCACGACCTCCTGGTTCACGCCGTCGCCTTCGCCGCCGACCTCACTCTCGTCCTCCACTCCCGAACTGTCTCCCATCTCATATTCACCTCCTCCTACGTCGTCAGCCGATTCTTCTCCTTTCTTCTCATTCCGCTCCATTGGCTGGGCGTCCTCTCCCCTCTCGCTTCCTTCTCCGTCGGCGTCCTCCCCGCTCCGCTGGACACACTCCCTCGCGTAGTGCCCAGCCTTGCCACACCTAAAGCATTTAAAATCCGGGCAGTCTCTAAATATGTGCCCTGCTTTAATGCACAATCTGCAGACCCTCACCTGTCGGTCATGAATCACTCTGAAAAATTCAGCTCCTCTCAGTGTCTCAAATTTTGTCGAGTAGGGGAGTGACCGCACCTGTTCATTGAAACGTACTTTTAAAAACCGAGTCCCATCAACAACCTCCGTTCCAGGCCATACGCGGCGCTTAATAGCCGAAATGGCCCGAACTCCCCAGTCCTCCAGTTTGGCCAGTATTTTCCCATCCTCCAAATATACTGGCAGGTTCAGAAACGACACCACCATTTCATTGCTAACAATGCAGCTAGCATGCACTAGCGCTCCTTGCACTCTAATGCCGTCCATCAATTTCTCCTTCCTCTTCCTTCATGGTAATCTCGTACGTCCTGGGCCCTTTCACCCTGCAGCCCAACACCACTCCACACTCCTTCTTCACACCCCTCAGTAAATCCATCACAGAAACGTTCTCTGTACCTTCAACCACCACCTCCACTGTCAATTCTTTGCCATACCTCGTTTCTTTCTCATTTTGTCTGTCCGATTCTCCTTGGTTTCTTTCCCCTTCACTCCTTTCGTCCGTGTGCTTTTCCATTGTCAAATCCAGTCCGTTGTTTGTTGCCATGATAGCCGTCCGTAACATGAAACACAGAAAACCAAAGTCCCCCAAACAGCAACAGCTGCTGGGGGAAAGACAACTAACACACCCCAAAACTATTTATGAACAAAAACCGAAAAAAAGAAACAAAAATAACAACGTAAGACGACAAAAACTTACTCCACACCAAACACTCTCCACCTGCTCTCAGCACTCACTTCCTGGTTCACTCCCTAAAAGGGGCGTTGCCATGCTGGTTTGGCCGTACAAAATAAGTTGACAACCATAGGCTACTTATTCATATCCAGATTTGGTATTTGACAATCCAAGGTGGTCTCTCTCTCTGTAAAATAAAAGCAGCTTCCAGCCCCTTTCATGAAGGACTACTTGTGCATATTGCAAGTGAGCAAAAGAGCATACAGCACCTGGTATTCCCAGGCGGTCTCCCATCCAAGTACTAACCAGGCCCAACCCTGCTTAGCTTCCGAGATCGGACGAGATTGGGCGTTGCCATGCTGGTTTGGCCGTACAAAATAAGTTGACAACCATAGGCTACTTATTCATATCCAGATTTGGTATTTGACAATCCAAGGTGGTCTCTCTCTCTGCAAAATAAAAGCAGCTTCCAGACCCTTTCATGAAGCACTACTTGTGCATATTGCAAGTGAGCAAAAGAGCATACAGCACCTGGTATTCCCAGGCGGTCTCCCATCCAAGTACTAACCAGGCCCAACCCTGCTTAGCTTCCGAGATCGGGCGTTGCCATGCTGGTTTGGCCGTACAAAAAAAGTTGACAACCATAGGCTACTTATTCATATCCAGATTTGGTATTTGACAATCCAAGGTGGTCTCTCTCTCTCTCTCTCTCTCTCTCTCTCTATCTCTCTCTCTCTCTCTCTCAGTTCAGTTCAAAGGGCTTTATTGGCATGAAAACAACAATTGTTCATATTGCCAAAGCAACGGTAGAATTACAGAAATATTAATCAATGTAAATCATGGCCTTATATATACTTATATTTCACACACTTACATACAGAGACACACACGGCAGTTTAACATATACAGTGTATCTACACCACACAGGTGTACAACTTGTATCCATGTTATTATTATTCAAGTTGGTATATTATTAATGTTGCCAAATAATCGGTATAAATAAATAAATAAGTAAATAGATACACACACACATATGTATATATACATATATATATGTATACGCATACACACATGTATACACACCCACACGTATATATACACACGCATATACCCATACATATACATACATACGCACATACAGGTTATATAATGATAATAATAATAGTAAAAATCTAATACTAAATTTGAAATTCTGAAAAATTACAGTAAAATTTAAACAAAATATTAAAACAAAAATTAAAACATGTTATGTTTGCCATATTATAAATTGTCCTCATTGTGGCTTTCTCTAAGGCCATGACAGGCTGATACATACTTTGCTGCTAAAATACAGCAGTTAGGTTTTTCTCCCAATAAATAAACCAGTCTCTCTCTATTTGTTACATTTTCAAATTCCTTGTATATGCTGGTAATTTTGGGGAAGTATTTGGTTCGAATGTCTGTATAGTGGTCACATTCTGTTAGGAAGTGGAGCTCTGTCTCCACTTCTCCCTGTGAGCAGACAGAGCACAGCCTCTCTTCTCTGGGCAGCCATGTCTGCCTGTGACGGCCTGTCTCTATGGCCAGGCTGTGCTCACTGAGTCTGTATTTAGTTAATGTCTTCCTTATTTTTGGTTCAGACACAGTGATCAGGTATTCTGCCATTGTGTACTGTCTTTTTAGATTCAAATAGCATTCTAATTTATTTTGCTTTAGTGTAACTTCTTTCCAATAAACAATGTACTTTTCTTTTTGCTGTTTTGCTATTTGTTTTGGATTAATAAGGTGGCTGCTGTCTTGAGGCTCTGTGGGGTTTGGTGAGCAGAGCCTCTGGACTAGTTGGATGAGAGGACTCTTATCTGGCTTCATCTTTTGGCATTGAAGGGCTTTGTGGTGGAAGGTATTTTCATCACTTTGGCTAAGGTGTAGGTAGAATTTAGTTGCTCTTTTTTGTATTTTGATGATTAAAGGATACACTCCTAATTCAGCTCTGCAGGCATTGTTTGGGGTTTTGCGTTGAACTCTTAATATGTTTTTACAGAATTCTGCGTGCAGGCTTTCTATGGGGTGTTTGTCCCACTTGGCGAATTCTTGGTTAGTAGGTGGGCCCCAGATTTCACAGCCATATATGGCAATGGGTTCTATAATGGATTCAATAATTTTAAGCCAGATTTTGATTGGGATGTCAATTTTAACATTTCTTTTGATGGCGTAAAAAGCCCTTCGTGCCTTGTCTCTCAGGTCATTTGCAGCTTTTTGGAAGTGGCCTGTGGTGCTGATGTTTAGACCAAGGTAAGTATAATTTTTGGTGTATTCTAATTGGTTGGTTCCCAGGAGGAATCGATATTTGGGATCCTGATTTCTGGTTCTTTTTTGGAAAACAAGAATTTTAGTCTTTTTTAGATTGACTGTTAGGGCCCAATTTTGACAGAATCTGTGCAGCAGGTCTAGATGTTGCTGTAGTCCCTCCTTGGTTGGGGACAGAAGCACAAGGTCGTCTGCAAAGAGGAGGCATTTGACCTCTGTGTCCAGGAGAGGCATTCCAGGTGCTGCAGACTGTTCTAGTTCCCTCGCCAGACCATTTATGTAGATATTAAAGAGGGTGGGACTCAGACTGCATCCCTGTCTTACTCCTCGACCTTGGACAAAGAAGTCTGTATGCCTTTGTCCAATTTTGACTGCACACTTGGTATTTGTGTACATTGATTTTATGAGGTCATATGTTTTCCCCCCGACTCCGCTCTCTATCAGTTTATATAAAAGGCCTTCATGTCAGATTGAGTCAAATGCTTTTTGGAAATCAACAAAGCAAGAGAAGATTTTATTCTTGTTTTGGTTAATTTGTTGGTCGACAATTGTTTGTAGAGTGAATATATGATCCGATGTACGGAAATTTGGTAGAAAGCCAATTTGACATTTGCTCAGTATATTGTTTTCGCTGAGAAAGTGCAGGAGTCTGTTATTAATAATGCTACAGAGGATTTTACCCAGTCTGCTGTTGACACATATCCCACGGTAATTATTGGGATCGAATTTGTCTCCATTTTTAAATATTGGGGTGATCAGACCTTGGTTCCAGACTTTAGGGAATACACCAGAACTGAGGATGGTGTTAAAAAGTTTTAGTATGGCCAATTTGAATTTGTCATCCGTAAATTTGATCATTTCGTTTAGTATACCATCAACACCGCAGGCTTTATTGGATTTTAGGTTTTGTATTTTATCTTGTAGTTCGTTCAATGTTATTGAAAAGTCAAGAGGGTTCTGGTAATTCTTAATTGCAGATTCAAGTAATTGGAGCTTATCGTGTATGTGTTTTTGTTCTGGGTTCTTATCTATGTACATGAAAAGCTTGGAGAAGTGGTTAATCCATATATCCCCATTTTGAATTGGTAATTCTTCATGTTGTTGTTTATATAGTCTGTTCCAGTTTTCCCAAAAAACATTTGATTGAATAGATTCTTCAATTACATTGAGCTGTTCTGTGATACATTGTTCCTTCTTTTTCCTTAGTATGTTTTTATACTCTTTAAGTGTTATGCCATAGTGATGGCGTAGTGCCTGGTTATCTGGGTCTCTGTGTTTCTGGTTAGATACATTTCTCAGTATCTTCCTCATGCTTTTACATTCCTCGTCAAACCATTTTTCTTTATAATTATTGGCCTTTTTGGGTTTTTTGTTTGAGGTTTTAAGATTAGATAGAGAGGCAGATATATCAAATATGTTGTTTATGTTCTCTATTGCTACATTGACACCTTCACTATTACAGGGGAATGTTTTGTTTAAGAAATTATCCAATAGAGATTGTACTTGTGGCTGGTGGATAGCATCCTGATAGGTTTCTTGGCTATCTTTCCGCCATCGGTAACGATTACTAATGCTATGTAGATTGCTTGTTTTAGATGATTCTTGATTAATTAATTCTTTGTTCATATACAGTGTGATTTTGCTGTGGTCTGATAGGGGGGTGGATGGGCTTACTGTGAATGCTCTGAGAGACTCTGGGCTGAGGTCTGTGATACAGTAGTCCACAGTACTACTGCCAATAGATGAGCTGAAGGTGTACCTTCCGTAAGAGTCCCCTCTTAGCCTACCATTGACTATATAGAGACCAAGGGTGCGACACAGTTGTAGTAGTTGAGACCCGTTTCTGTTAGTTATTTTGTCGTAGTTGAGTTTCACTGGGCACCTAGGGAAGCTGAGGCTGTCTCCACCAGGTAGATGCTTATCCCCTTGGTTGCAAAGGATGTCTGGTTGTTCTCCAGTTCTGGAGTTTAGGTCACCACAAAGCATTACATTTCCCTGGCTTTGGAAGTTGCTTATCTCTTCTTTTAATATGGAGAAGCTCTCTTCTTTAAAATGGGGGGATTCTACTGGGGGTATATAGATGGCACATAAGAAGACATTTCTCTCATTTGAGAGTATTTTGCAATCTATTTCAATCCAAATGTGAAATGTTCCTTTTTTGATAAATTTAATGCCATGACTTAGGTCTGACTTATACCAAATGAGTATACCTCCTGAGTCCCTTCCCTGTCTAACTCTTGGTAATTTAGTGGATGGGATTATTAGTTCTTTATAGCCTAGGGGGCAACCA
Organism: Osmerus eperlanus; assembly: GCF_963692335.1. NCBI lineage: Eukaryota > Metazoa > Chordata > Actinopteri > Osmeriformes > Osmeridae > Osmerus > Osmerus eperlanus. Next base: position 10,780,006 of record NC_085041.1, read on the forward strand.
GTAGGTTCATCGCCTCTACTCCAAGTTTCCTGTAGGATAATTATGTCTATGTTTTTTACTTCTTTACTAAAATCTGGGTTTCTGCTCTTAAGGCCAAAAGTAGAGGACCTCAGTCCTTGTATATTCCAGCATGATATAGTAAAAGCTTTGTAATTCATAAGGTATTTCTAATATTTTGTTGTTATTATGCTATAAGATGCTGGCAGAGCATGCTGAGCATCTGTTGAATGTTCCTCATCTCGCAGGATGATGGGGCTTGGTGTGTTGCTCTACTCACAGCTTGAGCGTAGCTATGGCGGCCAGGATTGGGCTCTTGTTGTTCTGTGGATGGGTTGTAGAGGGTGCACTGGGGAGGATCAGGTAGGTTCAGGGGGGGAGGATATTGGGGCTGACCAGGGTTGGTTTGGGTAGAATGGATCGGGAGGTGGGGACTCTGTGACGGTAGGTATTCTGGTCCTGATGGAGTCTGTCTGTCTGTCTGGTGGTGCTGTAGTCTTGTGGGGGGGTTTCTGGCTGTAGGTCCTCTGTGTGCAGCTCCTCTTGTTGTAGCTCCAGGAAGACTTCTCCTTGTTCTGGTTGTAGCTCCAGGAAGACTTCTCCTTGCTCTGGTTGGGCTGTGTGGCCTTATGCTTCTCCTATGGGAGTTGTTGGGGTTTCGATTGAGCGCTACATCTTTGAGTGTCTTGGCGAAGGTAGGGATGACTGATTTGTAAAGGTGTACTTGGTCATACAGACAGTCAAGATCAAGTGTGGGGTGGTGGGCCAGTTGGACGTTAGGCTTGAGTGCACAGTCTCTGGATATGCTGGCATTAATCCTCTGGATGGTGGCAGGGTGGAAGTCTTTTCTTGGTAGCAGCGTAGAGATCACTACTCTTGAGTTAGGGAAAGTGTGTGTGGCTTTCTCTATCACACCTTTAAGTGCAGTGGCCACTTTATCTTGCAGTATTCTTAAGTCGTTAGTACCCGTATGAATAATTATGTGACTGGGGGATCCTATCTTTTCTTCATTCAGCAGGTGAAGGGCACCCTGGATGTTTGGACACCAGAGTTTTGTAACTTTGTGTTTCGGGAAGAGCTTTTTTTCTTCTATGTACTTCCCATTCGAGTCGATTAGGAGCACTATTTCTGGAATGTGTGTGTCCTCTGTAGGTGGTGTGGCCTCGGTATGGTTGTTGTGTTCTATGCAAGGGGCGGAGTTCAGTTGGTCCAGATTGATTTGTCCCATATTGTCGAGCTTATTGTCAAGGTCAGAGGTGGGTTGGTTTGTTCTTGGCTCTTTTTCTTGCCTCAGCTCTCTTATCTCTTCTCTCATTGCCGTCAGCTGGGCCTGATAGCTCAACCTTTCTTCCTGTAGTTCTTTCATTTCTATCCTTAGTGCAGACACTTCTCTCTTGAGGTCGTCCCTTCTTTCCTCTGCTTCTTGGTGATTGCTTACAGGCACTTTTCTCTGTTTTTCAGTGTTTTTTGTCTGTGATGTTTGTAGTGTGTTGATGAGTTCTCTCATTTCAACAAGTTCAATTTCTAGTCCCGTGAATCTCTCTCTCATGTCCATTAAAGAGGCGCAGAGTTTAGACATCCTCTCGTCACTGGCGTCGACTTCCACGGGAGTCTGTGTGGTCTCTATAAGGCCTTCAGGAGGGGGGGCATCGTCTGCACAGTCTGCCCCAGCCAGGATGAGGGGGATGTTCTCAGTCTTCTCCTGTTGTGCCTTCTCTTTAATATTTAAAAAGTCTTGTTGGAATTGTTTGATGTCTTTTCCTTGCACTATTATTGTTCCAGTTTTGTACAGGTTAATGTGGGCTATGTCTTTCTCTGGTTCTTCCTCATCTCTTATTCTTAGTTTCCAGCCATTGCAAATCCCTTCTTTTTTTGTTGAGGGGTAGTGCGCTTTAATAGCACTGTGCCAGGCGAGGGGCTGGTCACTGTAGAAGATTAGGTTGCTGACATCTCCAATTTTGTAGGAGTCGGCATATAGTGTCTCTGGGTTGTTTTTTAGAAGCTTTTGTTTGTATTGTTTTCGGCCATTCTCATTAGTAATATCCTTTGGATATAGTATGGATATTGCCTCCATACCAGGGGGGAGGGAATCCATATTCTAGTACATTTAAGGGGATATTCAATTGTCTGTATTTCACTTTTTTTCAGTTAGTTATTCTAACTAGTTAGCTGTTTTGATAGCTCTGATTTGTTTGACAACAACTCACTGCGTTGTCATGGAGACGAAGGTGAACTGTTAGCTTGCTAGCTTGCTGTGGAGTTCTTCAAATTACTGTATTTTTCTTCTGTCCTTTTGCTTATAAAGATGTCCAACTTGTTCAGTATGTGTTCCTATACTGTTTTCCACCTTTTTTTCTTGTATAACTAGGTATAAAGATATCTCTTATGTATGGAAAACTGGACAGCTGACAGTTAACAGCTGTTGACTCCTTGGAACCTATCTCTCTCCCTCTCTCTCTCCCTCTCTCTCTCCCTCTCTCTCTCTCTCTCTCTCTCTCTCTCTCTCTCTCTCTCTCTCTCTCTCTCTCTCTCTCTCTCTCTCTCTCTCTCTCTCTCTCTCGGCAAAATGAAAGCAGCTTCCAGCCCCTTTCATGAAGGACTACTTGTGCATATTGCAAGTGAGCAAAAGAGCATACAGCACCTGGTCTTCCCAGGCGGTCGAACAGCCATGTCCCTACTAGCGGCCAATGGTTGAGCAGAGCTGAGCAGAGTTGAGCAGAAATTAGCCAATCATTGAGCCCTGTTGAGCGAGCCCTTTGCTCAACAGGCCAATCAGGCTCAGGTTTGTCCGTGACGTCAAACTAGGGTCGTCTGTATTTTAAAAACAATGGCGGCGTCTGGTAACAGGCGAATACAGTAATATACAGTTAATGCTCTCGTTTCTCTAAGGTAAGTTCAAATTTCTTAATTCTTGGCTCTTTTGGTAAGTAATTTGGAGGTGCATGTAACTAGCTAGGTGTCAGTTTTGCCATGTTGAATGATTCTCTGAAAATCGGCAAAAACGCCATTGTTTAAGCTACATATGAACCGGAGTTTCCAGCTACATTTAATCCTCTCGTTTCTCTCAGTTAAATTCAAATTTCTTAATTCTTGGCTCTTTTTGTAGGTAATTCGGTGGTGCATCTAGCTAGCTAGATGTCAGTTTTGCTGTGTTGATTGATTCTCTAAAAAACTGCAAAAACGCCATTGTTTACACATGCGGATTATACATGTTCCTCTTGTCATTAAATATGAGCTCGTTTTTCACTTTTATCAATAATCTGGTAGCTTTGCTGCAATATTTAGGTATGAGGTACGTGTTTTGGGTGTGTGACTTGTCTGCTGTGCAGTTTGAAACGGATTTGTAGCATGGATTTATATTGTTTGTGTACATGTAACTGCTGATTTTGGATAGGGAGAAGTTTAAGTTTTCTATTCCTGTTTCCACAGGTCCCAAGTTTCCTGCTTGAAACATGGAGAAGTGTAACGTGTGTAGCAAAAGTTTCACTTTAAAATCAAATTTGACACGACACATGAAGACCCATTTCGCCAAGGAAAACAAGTGTGATGTTTGTGGGAAAGAATTCACTTTCAAGCATCAGTTACAGTCCCACCTCAAGCAACACCAGTACCCGAAGATCCCTTTGTACAGGCCGGGAGAGGCAAGGCTGCACTGTACGGAGGAAGCCAAGAGCGTGGCTGACCATGTGGCCAATGCACCCTGCGTAGCAATAGACCCCACATGGCTGAATCCTGAAACGGCAGAGGCGGAGGCGAAGAAATCTGGAGGGGAGATGTGGATAGCCCAGTTGGTCTGTACATTTGGAAGGTACGCCGGGCAATCCTTCAAATGGTTACTTGAAAACGACATAGGATGGGTTGTGTGGTTGCTCGCCGAGTACTGCTTGAAGGGGGAGCAGAACGACTTGCTCAAGTGGGAAAAGACACGGCTGCTTGAATTTGTCAAGGAGTTCCCTTCGGTGACTTGTCATCTTGACAAGAGGTTGGAGGTAAGATGACTGAGTGAATGTCTTGTCTTTAGATGCTTTCACAATCAATTACTGTTTTGTTGATGAATAGAATTAGCACCTATGATCACCGTCATCACATTTACATTTAGTCATTTAGCAGACGCTCTTATCCAGAGCGACTTACAGTAAGTACAGGGACATTCCCCCGAGGCAAGTAGGGTAAAGTGCCTTGCCCAAGGACACAACGTCATTTGGCACAGCCGGGAATCGAACTGGCAACCTTCAGATTACTAGCCCGATTCCCTAACCGCTCAGCCACCTGACTCCCATTTACTATACATTTCTTGTAGAAACAGAAAACAGAGAAGGTAGAAAGAAAGAAGGCTGAGTGCACTGCCTCCAGGTTAGAGCAGGATCCCAACTATGCAACTGATGCTGAACTGTTGACTGCTGCAGGTAGGTAATTGTTAGGTGAATTCTCAGTATGAAGGCAGGCTGAAAAGAGTCACGACAACGGAAAGGAGTCGACTTTGGTTTATTAGTCAAGCTGTCCGGATCAAATCATCAGTTCAGGACAAACTGAGAGCATGAATGAAAACCCTGTCTCTCATGACATGCTGAAATACAGTAGCTGGAAAGTACATATATAGAATGCACAGAATCATTTCCTTAAAGGCTCTCAGTGGTCAGTGCATTGATACCGTAAAAGAGACAACAGTCGAACGAGTCCCTTATACAATATTACATAATTCATGTACATGTATTATTTATACATTGTGTTCTTCTATGATTCGAACTAAATTGATGCCAAAAGTGTTTTGGTCTAATGACATGTATCTACTAAATGGAATGTATTATTATAAAGCACTAAATGCAATTTTTGTGTGTCTCTTCAGAAAAACTCCTTCACGAGTCCGAGGTGAGGAAAGGCGTGGTGCAAAGCGAAGGTAAGTACATTCTTTCACAAGTATACTTAACCACCAATTTACATAGTTGAATGCTTACACTATCCTGTCACTCCCCACATGTTATTGCAGGCTGGAAGTGAAGAAACCAGCAGAGCAGGGGAACAAGCCCATCCAGCCCAAGCCTGCCACGTACATCCCGCCTCGAGTGTCTGCAGCACCAGTACTGCTGGTGGTCCCGGCACAGCCACGGGCTCCATCCATGATGCTGCCGGGGACATCCTGCAGTCAGGGCAGTGCTGGCTTTATTCCAGCAGCACCGCCACCTGTACCTGTGTCCAAACCAGCCAAGCCTCATAGATCCTTGAGGCCATGCGGGGCGTGCCAGGTACCCAATTGTGGGGGGCAGCGTAAGAGATACACACCCTCAAAAGATAAGGTTTCTGGAAGCAACCAAAAAATCTTTACGTTCTGCCCTGTAACCAGAAAGGCCACCACTTTGGGTTTTGAAGGTGTGGTGTATGAAAGTTTTGAGCATTTCAAAAAGGTGGTTGATGATGTATTAGAAAAAAGGAAAGCATCTTAGTGCACTTGTAATTTCAGTTTTAATTTGTATATTTTATATGGTTTATATTTTATATATGTTTGATATGTTCAATGTATTTATATGTTTGAAATGTTTGATATGTTTGATATGTTAGATATGTTAGATATGTTCAATATGTTTATATTTTATATGTTTATATATGTTTTATATGTTTATACCAGTTTATATATCAAAGTTACTGAATACTGTAATAAATACTGGACAAAGATAGCCAGAGGTTCCAAGTTCTGACCAAGGGGGGCTGCCTGAAAGGTAGCTGGCATTTCCACGTGCCTCAGGACCCGAACTCTCTGCATCTTGTTCAGCTCCTCATGATTAACTCAATTCTAATAGCATATTTTGTGGTACTTTCTTTGCATGGTTCATGTAGAAATATCATTATTTGGTGCAGGGGCTGTTGTTTCTTACTAAATCCAACCTGTCTGACAAATAAGATTATTCTTGGTTGTTTTTCAATTAATTAAAAAGACTTGGGAGAGTTTTCATTTATGTATTCATATAAAATAACTACAATGTGTAATAAAACACCAATCCCGAGATCCCAGGAAGTGATCGTGATCCCAGGGTGAGCAATAGGGACTTGGGGGGGGAGGTGAGCCATTCCCAGGCGGTCTCCCATCCAAGTACTAACCAGGCCCAACCCTGCTTAGCTTCCGAGATCGGACGAGATCGGGCGTTGCCATGTTGGTTTGGCCGTACAAAATAAGTTGACAACCATAGGCTACTTATTCATATCAAGACTTGGTATTTGTCAATCCAAGGTGGTCTCTCTCTCTCTCTCTCTCGGCAAAATGAAAGCAGCTTCCAGCCCCTTTCATGAAGGACTACTTGTGCATATTGCAAGTGAGCAAAAGAGCATACAGCACCTGGTATTCGCAGGCGGTCTCCCATCTAAGTACTAACCACGTCCAACCCTGCTTAGCTTCCGAGATCGGACGAGATCGGGCGTTGCCATGCTGGTTTGGCCATACAAAATAAGTTGACAACCATAGGCTACTTATTCATATCCAGACTTGGTATTTGTCAATCCAAGGTGGTCTCTCTCTCTCTCTCTCTCTCTCTCTCTCTCTCTCTCTCTCTCTCTCTCTCTCTCTCTCTCTCTCTCTCTCTCTCTCTCTCTCTCTCTCTCTCTCTCTCTCTCTCTCTCTCTCTCTCTCTCTCTCTCTCTCTCTCTCTCTCTCTCTCTCTCTCTCTCTCTCTCTCTCTCTCTCTCTCTCTGCAAAATAAAGCAGCTTCCAGCCCCTTTCATGAAGGACTACTTGTGCATATTGCAAGTGAGCAAAAGAGCATACAGCACCTGGTATTCCCAGGCGGTCTCCCATCCAAGTACTAACCAGGCCCAACCCTGCTTCCGAGATCAGACGAGATCGGGCGTTGCTTTTTTTTGTGGTTACGCCACACAGTAACATCACAAGATACCCATCACCCACACCAGTTCTCATAATAGCCCCCATACTGTCAACACACCCGAACCCCATTCACTATCAGTCCGTAGGCAGGTCCTTCTTCAGGAAGCTGGTCCGCACCTTGTCCCCCTTTTTTAAGTCACTTATATACTGGGCAATATATATTCCCTTTGTAAATTCCCGCGACTCACCCTCTACCCTCTTCACCACCGTTTTCCGATACTTCTTCACCACGGCCGGGCCGCGCCTCTCCCTCCGTTCCTTCCATCCTCTCTCTTCCCTCCACCTCCCGCCTGCTCCATGTCGCCGCCCAGTTCCAGATCGTCCTCCCCGTCGTTTTTGGCCCCTCCGACCTCGCTGCTGTCCTCCAGAGCCACAACCTCGCCCCCACCGCCTCCACCGTGCGCAGTTTCCCCACCATGCTCCACGTCCTCCTCCACGACCTCCTGGTTCACGCCGTCGCCTTCGCCGCCGACCTCACTCTCGTCCTCCACTCCCGAACTGTCTCCCATCTCATATTCACCTCCTCCTACGTCGTCAGCCGATTCTTCTCCTTTCTTCTCATTCCGCTCCATTGGCTGGGCGTCCTCTCCCCTCTCGCTTCCTTCTCCGTCGGCGTCCTCCCCGCTCCGCTGGACACACTCCCTCGCGTAGTGCCCAGCCTTGCCACACCTAAAGCATTTAAAATCCGGGCAGTCTCTAAATATGTGCCCTGCTTTAATGCACAATCTGCAGACCCTCACCTGTCGGTCATGAATCACTCTGAAAAATTCAGCTCCTCTCAGTGTCTCAAATTTTGTCGAGTAGGGGAGTGACCGCACCTGTTCATTGAAACGTACTTTTAAAAACCGAGTCCCATCAACAACCTCCGTTCCAGGCCATACGCGGCGCTTAATAGCCGAAATGGCCCGAACTCCCCAGTCCTCCAGTTTGGCCAGTATTTTCCCATCCTCCAAATATACTGGCAGGTTCAGAAACGACACCACCATTTCATTGCTAACAATGCAGCTAGCATGCACTAGCGCTCCTTGCACTCTAATGCCGTCCATCAATTTCTCCTTCCTCTTCCTTCATGGTAATCTCGTACGTCCTGGGCCCTTTCACCCTGCAGCCCAACACCACTCCACACTCCTTCTTCACACCCCTCAGTAAATCCATCACAGAAACGTTCTCTGTACCTTCAACCACCACCTCCACTGTCAATTCTTTGCCATACCTCGTTTCTTTCTCATTTTGTCTGTCCGATTCTCCTTGGTTTCTTTCCCCTTCACTCCTTTCGTCCGTGTGCTTTTCCATTGTCAAATCCAGTCCGTTGTTTGTTGCCATGATAGCCGTCCGTAACATGAAACACAGAAAACCAAAGTCCCCCAAACAGCAACAGCTGCTGGGGGAAAGACAACTAACACACCCCAAAACTATTTATGAACAAAAACCGAAAGAAATAAACAAAAATAACAACGTAAGACGACAAAAAACTACTCCACACCAAACACTCTCCACCTGCTCTCAGCACTCACTTCCTGGTTCACTCCCTGAAAGGGGCGTTGCCATGCTGGTTTTTAGATACACACACACATATGTATATATACATATATATATGTATACGCATACACACATGTATACACACCCACACGTATATATACACACGCATATACCCATACATACACATACATACGCACATACAGGTTATATAATGATAATAATAATAGTAAAAATCAAATACTAAATTTGAAATTCTGAAAAATTACAGTAAAATTTAAACAAAATATTAAAACAAAAATTAAAACATGTTATGTTTGCCATATTATAAATTGTCCTCATTGTGGCTTTCTCTAAAGCCATGACAGGCTGATACATACTTTGCTGCTAAAATACAGCAGTTAGGTTTTTCTCCCAATAAATAAACCAGTCTCTCTCTATTTGTTACATTTTCAAATTCCTTGTATATGCTGGTAATTTTGGGGAAGTATTTGGTTCGAATGTTTGTATAGTGGTCACATTCTGTTAGGAAGTGGAGCTCTGTCTCCACTTCTCCCTGTGAGCAGACAGAGCACAGCCTCTCTTCTCTGGGCAGCCATGTCTGCCTGTGACGGCCTGTCTATGGCCAGGCTGTGCTCACTGAGTCTGTATTTAGTTAATGTCTTCCTTATTTTTGGTTCAGACACAGTGATCAGGTATTCTGCCATTGTGTACTGTCTTTTTAGATTCAAATAGCATTCTAATTTATTTTGCTTTAGTGTAACTTCTTTCCAATAAACAATGTACTTTTCTTTTTGCTGTTTTGCTATTTGTTTTGGATTAATAAGGTGGCTGCTGTCTTGAGGCTCTGTGGGGTTTGGTGAGCAGAGCCTCTGGACTAGCTGGATGAGAGGACTCTTATCTGGCTTCATCTTTTGGCATAGAAGGGCTTTGTGGTGGAAGGTATTTTCATCACTTTGGCTAAGGTGTAGGTAGAATTTAGTTGCTCTTTTTTGTATTTTGATGATTAAAGGATACACTCCTAATTCAGCTCTGCAGGCATTGTTTGGGGTTTTGCGTTGAACTCTTAATATGTTTTTACAGAATTCTGCGTGCAGGCTTTCTATGGGGTGTTTGTCCCACTTGGCGAATTCTTGGTTAGTAGGTGGGCCCCAGATTTCACAGCCATATATGGCAATGGGTTCTATAATAGATTCAATAATTTTAAGCCAGATTTTGATTGGGATGTCAATTTTAACATTTCTTTTGATGGCGTAAAAAGCCCTTCGTGCCTTGTCTCTCAGGTCATTTGCAGCTTTTTGGAAGTGGCCTGTGGTGCTGATGTTTAGACCAAGGTAAGTATAATTTTTGGTGTATTCTAATTGGTTGGTTCCCAGGAGGAATCGATATTTGGGATCCTGATTTCTGGTTCTTTTTTGGAAAACAAGAATTTTAGTCTTTTTTAGATTGACTGTTAGGGCCCAATTTTGACAGAATCTGTGCAGCAGGTCTAGATGTTGCTGTAGTCCCTCCTTGGTTGGGGACAGAAGCACAAGGTCGTCTGCAAAGAGGAGGCATTTGACCTCTGTGTCCAGGAGAGGCATTCCAGGTGCTGCAGACTGTTCTAGTTCCCTCGCCAGACCATTTATGTAGATATTAAAGAGGGTGGGACTCAGACTGCATCCCTGTCTTACTCCTCGACCTTGGACAAAGAAGTCTGTATGCCTTTGTCCAATTTTGACTGCACACTTGGTATTTGTGTACATTGATTTTATGAGGTCATATGTTTTCCCCCCGACTCCGCTCTCTATCAGTTTATATAAAAGGCCTTCATGCCAGATTGAGTCAAATGCTTTTTGGAAATCAACAAAGCAAGAGAAGATTTTATTCTTGTTTTGGTTAATTTGTTGGTCGACAATTGATTGTAGAGTGAATATATGATCCGATGTACGGAAATTTGGTAGAAAGCCAATTTGACATTTGCTCAGTATATTGTTTTCGCTGAGAAAGTGCAGGAGTCTGTTATTAATAATGCTACAGAGGATTTTACCCAGTCTGCTGTTGACACATATCCCACGGTAATTATTGGGATCGAATTTGTCTCCATTTTTAAATATTGGGGTGATCAGACCTTGGTTCCAGACTTTAGGGAATACACCAGAACTGAGGATGGTGTTAAAAAGTTTTAGTATGGCCAATTTGAATTTGTCATCCGTAAATTTGATCATTTCGTTTAGTATACCATCAACACCGCAGGCTTTATTGGATTTTAGGTTTTGTATTTTATCTTGTAGTTCGTTCAATGTTATTGAAAAGTCAAGAGGGTTCTGGTAATTCTTAATTGCAGATTCAAGTAATTGGAGCTTATCGTGTATGTGTTTTTGTTCTGGGTTCTTATCTATGTACATGAAAAGCTTGGAGAAGTGGTTAATCCATATATCCCCATTTTGAATTGGTAATTCTTCATGTTGTTGTTTATATAGTCTGTTCCAGTTTTCCCAAAAAACATTTGATTGAATAGATTCTTCAATTACATTGAGCTGTTCTGTGATACATTGTTCCTTCTTTTTCCTTAGTATGTTTTTATACTCTTTAAGTGTTATGCCATAGTGATGGCGTAGTGCCTGGTTATCTGGGTCTCTGTGTTTCTGGTTAGATACATTTCTCAGTATCTTCCTCATGCTTTTACATTCCTCGTCAAACCATTTTTCTTTATAATTATTGGCCTTTTTGGGGTTTTTGTTTGAGGTTTTAAGATTAGATAGAGAGGCAGATATATCAAATATGTTGCTTATGTTCTCTATTGCTACATTGACACCTTCACTATTACAGGGGAATGTTTTGTTTAAGAAATTATCCAATAGAGATTGTACTTGTGGCTGGTGGATAGCATCCTGATAGGTTTCTTGGCTATCTTTCCGCCATCGGTAACGATTACTAATGCTATGTAGATTGCTTGTTTTAGATGATTCTTGATTAATTAATTCTTTGTTCATATACAGTGTGATTTTGCTGTGGTCTGATAGGGGGGTGGATGGGCTTACTGTTAATGCTCTGAGAGACTCTGGGCTGAGGTCTGTGATACAGTAGTCCACAGTACTACTGCCAATAGATGAGCTGAAGGTGTACCTTCCGTAAGAGTCCCCTCTTAGCCTACCATTGACTATATAGAGACCAAGGGTGCGACACAGTTGTAGTAGTTGAGACCCGTTTCTGTTAGTTATTTTGTCGTAGTTGAGTCTCACTGGGCACCTAGGGAAGCTGAGGCTGTCTCCACCAGGTAGATGCTTATCCCCTTGGTTGCAAAGGATGTCTGGTTGTTCTCCAGTTCTGGAGTTTAGGTCACCACAAAGCATTACATTTCCCTGGCTTTGGAAGTTGCTTATCTCTTCTTCTAATATGGAGAAGCTCTCTTCTTTAAAATGGGGGGATTCTACTGGGGGTATATAGATGGCACATAAGAAGACATTTCTCTCATTTGAGAGTATTTTGCAATCTATTTCAATCCAAATGTGAAATGTTCCTTTTTTGATAAATTTAATGCCATGACTTAGGTCTGACTTATACCAAATGAGTATACCTCCTGAGTCCCTTCCCTGTCTAACTCTTGGTAATTTAGTGGATGGGATTATTAGTTCTTTATAACCTAGGGGGCAACCAGTAGGTTCATCGCCTCTACTCCAAGTTTCCTGTAGGATAATTATGTCTATGTTTTTTACTTCTTTACTAAAATCTGGGTTTCTGCTCTTAAGGCCAAAAGTAGAGGACCTCAGTCCTTGTATATTCCAGCATGATATAGTAAAAGCTTTGTAATTCATAAGGTATTTCTAATATTTTGTTGTTATTATGCTATAAGATGCTGGCAGAGCATGCTGAGCATCTGTTGAATGTTCCTCATCTCGCAGGATGATGGGGCTTGGTGTGTTGCTCTACTCACAGCTTGAGCGTAGCTATGGCGGCCAGGATTGGGCTCTTGTTGTTCTGTGGATGGGTTGTAGAGGGTGCACTGGGGAGGATCAGGTAGGTTCAGGGGGGGAGGATATTGGGGCTGACCAGGGTTGGTTTGGGTAGAATGGATCGGGAGGTGGGGACTCTGTGACGGTAGGTATTCTGGTCCTGATGGAGTCTGTCTGTCTGGTGGTGCTGTAGTCTTGTGGGGGGGTTTCTGGCTGTAGGTCCCCTGTGTGCAGCTCCTCTTGTTGTAGCTCCAGGAAGACTTCTCCTTGCTCTGGTTGTAGCTCCAGGAAGACTTCTCCTTGCTCTGGTTGGGCTGTGTGGCCTTATGCTTCTCCTATGGGAGTTGTTGGGGTTTCGATTGAGCGCTACATCTTTGAGTGTCTTGGCGAAGGTAGGGATGACTGATTTGTAAAGGTGTACTTGGTCATACAGACAGTCAAGATCAAGTGTGGGGTGGTGGGCCAGTTGGACGTTAGGCTTGAGTGCACAGTCTCTGGATATGCTGGCATTAATCCTCTGGATGGTGGCAGGGTGGAAGTCTTTTCTTGGTAGCAGCGTAGAGATCACTACTCTTGAGTTAGGGAAAGTGTGTGTGGCTTTCTCTATCACACCTTTAAGTGCAGTGGCCACTTTATCTTGCAGTATTCTTAAGTCGTTAGTACCCGTATGAATAATTATGTGACTGGGGGATCCTATCTTTTCTTCATTCAGCAGGTGAAGGGCACCCTGGATGTTTGGACACCAGAGTTTTGTAACTTTGTGTTTCGGGAAGAGCTTTTTTTCTTCTATGTACTTCCCATTCGAGTCGATTAGGAGCACTATTTCTGGAATGTGTGTGTCCTCTGTAGGTGGTGTGGCCTCGGTATGGTTGTTGTGTTCTATGCAAGGGGCGGAGTTCAGTTGGTCCAGATTGATTTGTCCCATATTGTCAAGGTTATTGTCAAGGTCAGAGGTGGGTTGGTTTGTTCTTGGCTCTTTTTCTTGCCTCAGCTCTCTTATCTCTTCTCTCATTGCCGTCAGCTGGGCCTGATAGTTCTTTCATTTCTATCCTTAGTGCAGACACTTCTCTCTTGAGGTCGTCCCTTCTTTCCTCTGCTTCTTGGTGATTGCTTACAGGCACTTTTCTCTGTTTTTCAGTGTTTTTTGTCTGTGATGTTTGTAGTGTGTTGATGAGTTCTCTCATTTCAACAATTTCTAGTCCCGTGAATCTCTCTCTCATGTCCATTAAAGAGGCGCAGAGTTTAGACATCCTCTCGTCACTGGCGTTGACTTCCACGGGAGTCTGTGTGGTCTCTATAAGGCCTTCAGGAGGGGGGGCATCGTCTGCACAGTCTGCCCCAGCCAGGATGAGGGGGATGTTCTCAGTCTTCTCCTGTTGTGCCTTCTCTTTAATATTTAAAAAGTCTTGTTGGAATTGTTTGATGTCTTTTCCTTGCACTATTATTGTTCCAGTTTTGTACAGGTTAATGTGGGCTATGTCTTTCTCTGGTTCTTCCTCATCTCTTATTCTTAGTTTCCAGCCATTGCAAATCCCTTCTTTTTTTGTTGAGGGGTAGTGCGCTTTAATAGCACTGTGCCAGGCGAGGGGCTGGTCACTGTAGAAGATTAGGTTGCTGACATCTCCAATTTTGTAGGAGTCGGCGTATAGTGTCTCTGGGTTGTTTTTTAGAAGCTTTTGTTTGTATTGTTTTCGGCCATTCTCATTAGTAATATCCTTTGGATATAGTATGGATATTGCCTCCATACCAGGGGGGAGGGAATCCATATTCTAGTACATTTAAGAGGATATTCAATTGTCTGTATTTCACTTTTTTTCAGTTAGTTATTCTAACTAGTTAGCTGTTTTGATAGCTCTGATTTGTTTGACAACAACTCACTGCGTTGTCATGGAGACGAAGGTGAACTGTTAGCTTGCTAGCTTGCTGTGGAGTTCTTCAAATTACTGTATTTTTCTTCTGTCCTTTTGCTTATAAAGATGTCCAACTTGTTCAGTATGTGTTCCTATACTGTTTTCCACCTTTTTTTCTTGTATAACTAGGTATAAAGATATCTCTTATGTATGGAAAACTGGACAGCTGACAGTTAACAGCTGTTGACTCCTTGGAACCTTGGAACTCTCTCTCTCTCTCTCGGCAAAATGAAAGCAGCTTCCAGCCCCTTTCATGAAGGACTACTTGTGCATATTGCAAGTGAGCAAAAGAGCATACAGCACCTGGTATTCCCAGGCGGTCTCCCATCCAAGTACTAACCAGGCCCAACCCTGCTTAGCTTCCGAGATCGGACGAGATCGGGCGTTGCCATGCTGTTTTTTTTTTTCTCTTTTTATTATAAAAAATACTTTTTACACTTTTGTCAATTATTTACAGAAGATACACAATTGATCCAGACCACATGAATGCTGACATGGACAAATAAAACCACATAAATTGAAACCTAAACTCTCAGCTCCTGTCACCATGATTAAAGAGCTGTTTTTCACAAAGCAGTTATGAAAGTCTTCTTTCTTCAGCATGTACACCAGCCTCACATTTTTTTTAAACATTGACACAAACCATTCCCAAACTGGAATTATCCTCCCCTCATAATGTGCCATATTTCTTCGATACACAATAGCATACCGTACGTGACTCAAAACTGAGTTTACCAAATTAACATTAACGCCTTTTACTTTCCCCAGCACTCCAAATAACCACAGTTTCTTCCATTCTACAGTATCTTCCACTTTGACCCCACAGTGTTTACTTAACAATTCCTTAATCTTGGCAAACAACCCAACCAACATTGGACATTCCACAAAGTAATGGTTAAAGTTCTCATCAGTTACTTTACATACATCACACACTCTACTGATGTTATTATCAATTTGATGCAAAACAACGTTTGTGAATATTCTATTGTGCCTTATTTTGAAATCATTGTGCTCACACTCTATACAATTGTACTTTACATTCAAATTACCCCACACTTTAGTAACATCAAAATCCACAAAAACCTTTGCCCATACTTTCTCTGAAGTTGGTCTCTCCATACCATCCACCAGAAAATCCTTATAAACACATTTGGTTTGTACCTCTTTAAATTTGACTCCTTTGCCCTTCCTCTCTACATTCAATTCCACCATCCTCTCCGGGTCTCCAACACTTCCTTCCCCTAAGATGTGTTTTCTCCACTCTGGACTTAAAGCATCCATAACCTTCTGATACATTCTTTTTATTCTGTACTTTCCCACATCCATATTTACTCTATGGATGGTCTCCATGATCTCCTGTACTGATTTGAACTTGTCACTACTTTCAGTTAGTAAGTGTTTAACCTGCTTCACTCCTGCCTCCTCAAAAACCTGGCTGACCAACACTCTGTTGTTGTGAGTCAATTTCGGGTTATGAAAGATGGGCTGATTAGCAACCTCAGCCTTATTTCCACACTCATACTTCACATGCTTCAAATATTTCCCCCATGCTTCAAATACCTCCCTATAAAATCTTGACATCCCCACACACCTTCGTTTGTTTAAAATCATTAAAAGACTGTTCACACCACATCCACCATACTCATGCAAATACTCCTCAAAAAACCCCATCCAACAATACTGATTACAACTATACAGATATTTTTTTAACAAGCTTTACCCTTAATGCCCTTTTCTTCACTTCTACATCTATCAATTTTAAACCCCCATTTTTATATTCATTCATTAACACTATGCTTAATTTTTGCCTGCTTCCCATCCCACAAGAAATTATCGATAGCCCTGTTTAAATCCTTCACCACCCACAATGGTAAATCCAGTGTAGCCAACACATGGTTCACCTGCGATAAGATCAAACAATTAACGACAATAACCCTTCCCCTCAACCTCAACCTCCTCCTTTTCCACAAATTTAAACTCTGCTTCACCTTGTTCAGAACCCCTGTCCATGTAACATCTCTTGCCTCATTGGCGTTTACACCTACATTCACCCCCAACACCTTAATCATCTCTTTTGCCACTTTAAACGGTATCTCACATTCCTTCATCACCACATTCCCAATACAAAGAATTTCAGATTTTTCAATGTTCATTTTTGCTCCTGATGCCTTTCCATACACTTCTAATAATTTGATCACCCTCCTCACACTGTCCAAATGTTTTACTGTTATGTTTGTGTCATCTGCATATTGATGAATTAAACTCCTTTCTCCTCCAGGTATGATGATGCCTTGTATGTACTGATCTTTTTTTAACATTGTGGCCAAAGGTTCTGTTGTTATACTGTATAATAAAGCTGATAATGGACAACCCTGCCTGACTGATCTCCCTAAACTGAAACTGTCTGTCAATACTCCATTGCACTTAACCCTACTCTTTGCACTACTATACAACAACCTAATCCACTTCACAAATCTATCTCCAAAACCAAATTTCTCTAATGTTCTAAACATAAACTCATGCTCCACTCTATCAAAAGCCTTATTGAAATCAACACTCAAAACTATACCCCCCTCTTCTGTCATATGCCTTACCACATCTCTGACTGACCCTATTGTGTCTGCCATATCTCTCCCTGGAATACCATACGCCTGTGTTGCTGAAACAATGGACCCTACTACCGATTTAATTCTATTTGCTAATACCTTTGCTAAAATCTTATAATCCGTATTTAATAAACTAATCCCTCTATAATTCCCTAAATGCATTTGATTCCCCTTTTTCTTATATAAGATAGTGATTAAGCCTGTTGACATATCCTCACTGACCTGCTCTCTCCTTTCCATTTCTCTGTATACCTTCAACAAAATGGGAGTTAACACCTCACTAAAACATTTATAAAACTCACTTGTTAGGCCATCCGAGCCAGGACTTTTACCAGTCGACAGACTCTTGATGGCTGCTTTTACTTCCAACTCTGACAACTCCATTTCACATACTTCCCTATCACTGTCTGTTAACCTGGCCTCAACTGTCTCTAACACCTCTCTCATACTACCCTGATCCACACCACCTTTCTTAAATAAATTGCTATAAAACCCCTGCACCGCTTCCAACACCCCTACATAATCATTCACTATTTTCCCTTCTTCATTTTCTATTTCCCGTATATACGTTTTGCACTGTTTTTGCTTTTCCAGCCCCAGGAAAACAGCCCCAGGAAAAAAGATGTACATTTTTCCCCTTCCACCACATATTGAGCCCTGCTCCTAATTATTGCCCCTTGACATCTGTCTCTCTCATAAGCTTCTAATTCCCCTTTGATTTTTATGTATGCCCCAATACCTCTGTTTGGATTTTCATCCATTAGTGTTAATTCCTCCACCATTCTTTCTCTCAGCACACATTCCTTTCTCTTTCGGTTCCTGTTTTGACAATACCTTATACTTAGGTTTTTCACCAATTTTTTAACACCTTCCCACCAACCACACACATCCACTTTGTACCTCTCACACATAATTTGCTCACTAACACACTCCTTCACCTTCTCCTTATATTCTGTCTCAGACATCACACTTGCATTCAAACACCAAACTCCACCCCCTTTCCCTCTTTGTCTGTCCCCTAAATGAAATGTGATTGCTGCATGATCGCTATATCCAGTAAATTTATACTGTATGTTGTTTACTTTATTTGCTATATCTTGAAACGCCAAACATAAATCTATCCTGCTTTGTTTTAAAACTCCCTCCACTATCAACCTCCTAGAAAATTCTCTTTTGTTTGCATTACCCATCCTCCATACATAAATCAAATCATTGTCTCTCATCATCTTTAAAAAAAACTGGTCCGTGCTGCATCTTGTCGAAACTTATCAACCCTATAGACGTCCAACTTGGTACAGAACACATTGAAATCTCCCACCAGAATACAATTCCCTGAGCAGAGTAGCCCCAAGGAAACAAAGAAAACTGTTTTTTCGCTTCCTCTATTAGGTGCATAGACATTAATTAATCGAAATGTTACATTTATAGAAATGTTACATTATTTATATCAAACTCTATAACTATTACCCTCCCTTTCCCATCATTAAATATTTCCTTCACATTTTCCAACATATTTTCTTTTATAAGTATGGCCACCCCACATGATCTGTCTGTTCCACAGTTCACAAACAACATCCCCCTCCATCTTTTTTTGATTTCTGGTATTTTAGCTTGTGCCCATTTTGTTTCCTGCAGTAACAAAATGTCAGATGTAAAATTGACCAACACTTCCTCTAACTTTGTCATCTTATTTAACCCGTTTACATTTATTGAGGTGAGTGTAACCATTGAAACCAGACAGAAAAGAATGTGTTCTACAGTAAGCATCATTTTGCCTTCCCTTTCTTCCTTTGATTTTGTTTCCTTACACCAGCCAATTTGCCGGGTCTGTTCAGGAGTGCCCTCTTCCTCCCTCCTGCTACACCCAAATAATCCTCCTCTGATTCATCACCTTCAGACATTGCGGGGGGGTCACTTGCAGGTCCTTCTCCCTGCTGGCTGGATATACTCTCTGCAGTCTCCGCCTGCTGCCTCTCAATCTCCATGGCTGCACTCCTCTCAGCTTTTGTGCGCACAACTCTAGGAGGCAAAGGCTCCTGATCAGAACCTTTCCCTCCAGTTGCCCGTGCATCCACTTTAGCCTTCCTGTTGTCTAAACTCCCGTTTGCGGGGTCCGTCAGTGCAACCATATTTGAGTCGAGGCTAGACCCAATGCCCCCCCCCACACTTTCACCAGTCTGTTCCACCACCACAGGGCTGCTGTTAGTTCCCAGCCCCCCCATTAGCTGTTCCACTACAAACCCCTCCTCCATCCTTCCCTCCTCCTCCCCATCTCCCTCAACTCCTTCACCCACACCATCCTCTGACTCATTGTCCTCCTCAGTTGAGAGGGCACTCCCCTCCTCTTCACCCTCCCCACCCTTACATACACAATTTGATTCCTTGTTTCCACATTCTTTGCACTTTGGCTCCCACTGGTCACACTCCCTGGCATAGTGTCCCTGCCTCCCACAATTCCTACACAGAAACTCAGGGCATTCACGAACAATATGCCCTGGCTGTATACACATTCTGCACACCTTCACCTGGCGATCATGAATGACCCTAAAATATTGTGCCCCCATCTCAGTGTCAAAACGCGTGGAGTAAGGCAGTGATTTAACAGTGTCTGTAAACTTCACCTTCACAAATCGTGTGCCCTCCACGATCCTGGTCCCAGGCCACATCCTCCTTGTAATGGGTGAAATTTCCCTCACACCCCAGTCCAACAGCTTCTTTAATATTTCCAAATCCGTGATGTAAACAGGCAAACCTATGAACGAAACCACCATCTCGTCATTTGTCAGCTCTTTCGCCATCAACCTGGTACGTTTGATCTTAAATGCGTCCAGCAACTTTTTCCGTTTTCATGGTTCATCGTGATTTCATACTTGTTTATTCCAATGTATCTGCAACCCACAACCAGGCCGCATATATCCTTTGCAGCTCTCAGTAATTCCATCATGGTGATCCATGAACCCAAAGCGAGAATCATACCCCTAGACCAACGAGCCATGTTCTGGTTGCTGCTTTGATCGATTTGTTGTCACAAAGAATGCGTAGACAAAAAGAGCTAGAGAAACTTCTGCAGCAAATCACCCCGATATACGTTGGGTAAAGGACTGATTTGGGAATAGAACAGAAGCCCTCTTTGCCAGGTTACCTCTTTCAACAGCATACTGTAATGGGCTCATCCAGGATTTGAACTCAGGACCTCTCGCACCCTAAGCGAGAATCATACCCCTAGACCAACGAGCCATGTTCTAGTTGTTGATTCGATTGTTCGATTTGTTGTCACATAACATGCTTAGACAAAGGCTCCCTGCACCCTAAGCGGGAATCATAACCCTAAACCAACGAGCCATGTTCTCGTTGCTGCTTCAATTGATCGATCTGTTGTCACAAAACAAGCTTAGACAAAGGCTCCCTGCACCCTAAGCAAGAATCATAACCCTAAACCAACGAGCCATGTTCTCGTTGCTGCTTCAATTGATCGATCTGTTGTCACAAAACAAGCTTAGACAAAGGCTCCCTGCAACCTAAGCGAGAATCATACCACGAGACCAACGAGCCATGTTCTGGTTGCTGCTTTGATCGATTTGTTGTCACAAAACATGCGTAGACAAAAGAGCTGGAGAAACTTCTGAAGCAAATCACCCCGATATACGTTGGGTAAAGGACTGATTTGGGAATAGAACAGGAGCCCTCTTTGCCAGGTTACCTCTTTCAACAGCATACTGTAATGGGCTCATCTGGAATTTGAACCAGGGACCGCTCGCACCCTAAGCGAGAATCTTACCCCTAGACCAACGAGCCATGTTCTAGTTACTGC
This sequence comes from Osmerus eperlanus, assembly GCF_963692335.1. Taxonomy (NCBI): domain Eukaryota; kingdom Metazoa; phylum Chordata; class Actinopteri; order Osmeriformes; family Osmeridae; genus Osmerus; species Osmerus eperlanus. Next base: position 10,800,612 of record NC_085041.1, read on the forward strand.
TTCGATTGATCGATTTGTTGTCACAAAACATGCTTAAACAAAGGCTCCCTGCACCCTAAGCGAGAATCATACCACGAGACCAACGAGCCATGTTCTGGTTGCTGCTTTGATGGATTTTTTGTCGTAAAAAATGCTTAGACAAAAAGAGCTGTGAAACTTCCGCAGCAAATCACCCCGATCGACGTTGGGTAAAAGACAGATTTGGGAATAGAACAGGAGCCCTCTTTGCCAGGTTACCTCTTTCAACAGCATACTGTAAAGGGCTCACAAAACATGCTTAGACCTAAAGAAACTTCCGCAGCAAATCATGCCGATCTACGTTGGGTAAAGTACTGATCTGGGATTAGAACAGGAGCCCTCTTCTCTAAATAACCTCCTTCAACAACCTACTGTAAAGGGCTTGTACGGGATTTGAACCCAGGACCTCTCACACCCAAAGCGAGAATCATACCACGAGACCAACGAGCCATGTTCTGGTTTCTGCTTTGATCGAATTGTTGTCACAAAACATGCTTAGACAAAGGCTCCCTGCACCCTGTGGTGGCTAGCTTTTTAGCCGAACAGGTGCAAAAGGATGAACGCAGGGAGTCTGTCTAAGGTCTCAGATGCAACTACAAGCTTTTATTGATCAAAGTCAGAAAGGCAACATACGTTAGGTCTCTCCGAGCACAAGATAGAGAGCCTACTTAACAATTGAATACAGACAGCATTTATAGTGCACAGAATGCACAGTCACAATACACAGTCTAATATTCCTTAATGCCTTTATGAGGCTTGTACATAAAACCCAGTATCTTAAACTTCTTTGCTAAAACCAGTTCCAAACGTGACCGACCCTCCACTACCCTCACAAGGTCCAAATAACCTTGTGTATGAGCACAGAAGATTCCGTCCATTGTTCACAACCTTCCAACAGTCGTAGTTCAAGATTCTGGATTAAAAATCCCCCAGGCCCAAACCAATATGTCCCCTGTCCCGCATGTGCTTTCACCTCTTCCCTCAGGGACCTTAGGTCAGTCACGGCCTGGGAAAACCTTCCTGCTGGGGCAGTATTATTTGGAATGAACGTACAACATACATCACCAATTTTAGTACACACCCCTCCATCCTCAGCCAGGAGCCAATCCAGCACCTGTCGGTTCTGCCAGGTCATGGCTGAGGTGGAAGACAGTTGTTCTCCCAGAGCTGCGAGTGCAGTTTCAGTGTAATTTATAAACCTTTGCTGATTATAATAAATATAGTTGATCCATTCAGTATTTTTGTTAGTCGTTATCCATGGTAAAATAGATTCAAACCCTGATGCTACCTCGTCTCTGGCTTTGAACTCACTGGGCACTCCTCTTGGCTGACCTATGGCGTCGATAGTAACGTTGGAAGAGTAGGCTCGTTTAGAGCGGACCCGGTTCTCCAGTTTGTCTGCCTCTGAGATCAATCGAAAATGGACCACGTGAGTGACCCCGTGGACTCTAGCACATCTCCCGTTCCAATCGATGGGCAGCGTAGACCTTAGACCTTTTGCATAATCACAGAGCCAAAATACATCAGCCACAATTTGAGTTTGAAAATGATAAGGGCAGGCTGGGGGAATAGGACGTCTTGGCTGGGCTCCCTTAATCTGTCTTGCTTGCCCATCGATTAGTTTGGTGCATTGCCCACTTACTTCCCAGATGTAACTACAGTCCTGGTCTGGTACGGTCCCTACGTCTGCATTGCCTGTTTTTTGATAACATTCGAAAGATTTCTCTAGCGTTAGAGTTACCCCTTTCGGAATGGCCACCTCCTCCTCCAAACGTGGCAGCATTCCTTCTAGGTATTGGCAGTTAATCTTAATGTCCCTTCGGACCGCCTCTTCCGGGTCCCCCCGGACACTTAGAGTATACTCACGAGATCCTAGATATGCGAGGCAGCATGCCTCGCACGTGGGGATTTCTGTTTTATCATGTTCTCAGGTACGGTCAGCCACCGGTTGGTTTCCTCCTCGCATTCTTCCCAACCTAGGTGTGTAGAAGTGACATACAACTCCTCGGTCCTGGCCTTGGAGCATACATAACAGTCTGACAACCCGTTAGCTTGTGCTGTGAACTCAGTCCACAGATACCTTTGAAGTGGGCTGGAGCAACTTTTATTTTGACTGCAGGCCTTGCCTGAGCCAGTACTTGGGCTACACATTCTACGTTAAAGTCATTGCTGTACATGCCTTCTCCTAAAACATCTCTAGAGTTTAGCCTTTACCTCTACCCCCCCTTCACTGGGCAACTTGCTCAGTGAAGGGTTTTGCGGTGCTAGTGTGGGATCTGCCAGGGGCGCCTTGTCCTCGCTTGGCCTCCTGTAGCTTGGAGGCTGCTCGGGTAGTGACGCTGTCAGGTTGTTTGGCGGGTTTGGCCCTGGTTCGGGAACCTCGGCTTCCAGCCTCCCTTGGGATCCTGACCCTGGCACGTCCCTTGGATCTGGTTCACTTTCTCCCTCCTGGAATTGGATACACGCCAGGAACAGGATAGCTTTGGTGACCAGGAAAACGCCAATTCGTTAGATGATCTTGGTGCATTAGTTTGCACTCTGTCATCATAGTGGAGGTGAGTTTATAGAAACCGGGACAGGGAAATAGGTATGCAGCAATAGCAACTTAGCCCTCCAATTTGGAGTTTTCAGTTTAGTGATAGCTTGGTTGGCAACATTAACTCTGCCCGTGGCTGGGACCACAAATAGTGTGCTCTAGGCTGCTGTCCACAGCCTCTAGTCACTGGGGCTCCCTCTGGGCCTCCATTTGTCGGTGGGCAGTCATGTTTGAAGTGTCCTGGTTTCCCACATTTCCAGCAAACCCTTTCTTTCTTTCGCTGGGTTGGGTTTCCTTGGTATCCCCTGGCTCCTCCCCCCACTCCGTACTGGGGCAGCGGATTTGCACAACTAAGATTTGCGTCTTAGGGACAAAATGTGCGTCCATCATAATCCCCCACGTCACAACGCTGCTTTGACAAGATACACGTCTCCGTGACAGTAGAAAGCTTAGCACATATACATTTATTCATCATTCATTCTGGATATTGACGTACATGGGGTTTTGACAAGACAATTTCTGCTTGATGCAACATGGCTTACGTCTTTTGCATCTGAAAACATGTAACACTGCGCCTTCTGTTCATTTAGCCATATCTACATTTTATAAGTGATTCTCTTACCTTATCAAATATGTAGATTTTTGGATCACGTATGGGGGTCGTCAATTGTGGTGGCTAGCTTTTTAGCCGAACAGGTGCAAAAGGATGAACGCAGGGAGTCTGTCCAAGTTTTCAGATGCAACGACAAGCTTTTATTGATCAAAGTCAGAAAGGCAAAATACGTTAGGTCTCTCCGAGCACAAGAGAGAGAGCCTACTTAACAATTGAATACAGACAGCATTTATAGTGCACAGAACGCCCCTGATCTAAATGGCCGTTAGCCGGCCATGGTGTGTTTTATCTCCCAAACCCCTAAAATGTCAGTTTGCCCTGCCCTCTGTTCTTCGTACAAGGTCTGAGCTCTCGTGGGTGCCTCTCGTTATCTCTTGTGAGCGTTTAGTAAATATGTGATGTTCTCTCAGTATCCTACTGAGAGGCAAAATGTCAAGACAACCCTATATCGTGGTGTTTTCCACCCAGCTTAACCTGAGGTGTCTTACATCCAGTTTTCGGCCTACGACAATCCTAAGCGAGAATCATACAACAAGACCGATTTTTTGTAACAAAACATGTGTAGACAAAAAGAGCTGGAGAAACTTCCGCAGCAAATCACGCCGATCTACGTTGGGTAAAGGACTGACTTGGGAATAGAACAGGAGCCCTCTTTGACATGTTACCTCCTTCAACAGCATACGGTAATGGGCTCGTCCGGGATTTGAACCCAGGACCTCTCGCACCCAAAGCGAGAATCATACCCCTAGACCAACGAGCCATGTTCTGGTTGCTGCTTTGATCGATTTGTTGTCACAAAACATGCTAAGACCTAAAGAGCCGGAGAAACTTCCGCAGCAAATCATGCCGATCTACGTTGGGTAAAGGACTGATCTGAGATTAGAACAGGATGCCTCTTCGCCAAGTAACCTCCTTCAACAACATACTGTAAAGGGCTCGTCCGGGACTTGAACCCTGGACCTCTCGCACCCGAAGCAAGAATCATACCCCTAGACCAACGAGCCATGTTCTGGCTACTGCTTTGATCGATTTGTTGTCACAAAACATGCTTAGACAAAAAGAGAAACTTCCGCAGCAAATCACGCCGATCTACGTTGGGTAAAGTACTGATCTGGGATTAGAACAGGAGCCCTCTTTGCCATGTTACCTCCTTCAACAGCATACTGTAATGGAATCTTCCAGGATTTGAACACTGGACTTCTCGCACCCTAAGCGAGAATCATACCCCGAGACCAACGAGCCATGTTCTGGTTGCTGCTTTGATTGATAGATTTGTTGTCACAAAACATGCTTACACAAAGGCTCCCTGCACCCTAAGCGAAAATCATACCACGAGACCAACGAGCCATATTCTGGTTGCTGCTTCGATTGATCGATTTGTTGTCACAAAACATGCTTAAACAAAGGCTCTCTGCACCCTAAGCGAGAATCATACCTCTTGACCAATTAGCCATGTTCTGGTTGCTGCTTTGATCGATTTTTTGTAACAAAACATGTGTAGACAAAAAGAGCTGGAGAAACTTCTGCAGCAAATCACGCCGATCTAAGTTGGGTAAAGGACTGATCTGGGAATAGAACAGGAGCCCTCTTTGCCAGGTTACCTCCTTCTACAGCATACTGTAATGGGCTCGTCCGGGATTTGAACCCATGACCTCTCGCACCCAAAGCGAGAATCATACCCCTAGACCAACAAGCCAAGTTCTGGTTGCTGCTTTGATTGATTTGTTGTCACGAAGAATGCGTAGACAAAAAGAGCTGGAGAAACTTCCGCAGCAAATCATGCCGATCTACGTTGGGTAAAGTACTGAACTGGGATTAGAACAGGAGCCCTCTTCACTAAAAAACCTCCTTCAACAACCGACTGTAAAGGGCTCGTCCAGGATTTGAACATTTACATTTAGTCATTTAGCAGACGCTCTTATCCAGAGCGACTTACAGTAAGTACAGGGACATTCCCCCGAGGCAAGTAGGGTGAAGTGCCTTGCCCAAGGACACAACGTCATTTTGCACGGCTGGGAATCGAACCGGCGACCTTATGATTACTAGCCCGATTTCCTAACCGCTCAGCCACCTGACTCCCTAACCCGGGACCTTTCGCACCCAAAGCGAGAATCATACCCCTAGACCAACGAGCCATGTTCTGGTTGCTGCTTTGATCGATTTGTTGTCACAAAACATGCGTAGACAAAAAGAGCTGTGAAACTTCTGCAGCAAATCACCCCGATCTCCGTTGGGTAAAGGACTGATCTGAGATTAGAACAGGATCCCTCTTCGCCATGTAACCTCCTTCAACAACATACTGTAAAGGGCTCGTCCGGGATTTGAACCCTGGACCTTTCGCACCCAAAGCGAGAATCATACCCCTAGACCAACGAGCCATGTTCTGGTTGCTGCTTTGATTGATTTTTTGTCGCAAAGAATGCGTGGACGAAAAGAGCTGGAGTAACTTCTGCAGCAAGTCACGCCGATCTCCGTTGGGTACAGGACTGATCTGAGAACAGGATCCCTCTTCGCCAAGTAACCTCCTACAACAACATACTGTAAAGGTCTCGTCCGGGATTTGAACCCAGGACCTCTCGCACCCGAAGCGAGAATCATACCCCTAGACCAACGAGCCATGCTCTGGTTGCTGCTTTGATCGATTTGTTGTCACAAAACATGCGTGGACGAAAAGAGCTGGAGAAACTTCCGCAGCAAATCATGCCGATCTACGTTGGGTAAAGGACTGATTTGGGAATAGAACAGGAGCCCTCTTTGCCTTGTTACCTCCTTCAACAGCATACTGTAATGGGCTCGTCCGGGATTTGAACCCTGGACCTCTCGCACCCAAAGCGAGAATCCTACCCCTAGACCAACGAGCCATGTTCTGGTTGCTGCTTTGATCGATTTGTTGTCAAAAAGAATGCGTAGACAAAAAGAGCTGGAGAACTTTCTGCAGCAAATCACCCCGATATACGTTGGGTAAAGGACTGATTTGGGAATAGAACAGGAGCCCTCTTTGCCAGGTTACCTCCTTCTACGGCAATGGGCTGTAGAAGTAATGGGCTCGTCCGGGATTTGAACCCAGGACCTCTCTCACCCAAAGCGAGAATCATACCCCTAGACCAACGAGCCATGTTCTGGTTGCTGCTTTGATCGATTTGTTCAAAGAATGCTTGGACGAAAAGAGCTGGAGTAACTTCTGCAGCAAATCACGCCGATCTACGTTGGGTAAAGGACTGATTTGGGAATAGAACAGAAGCCCTCTTTGCCATGTTACCTCCTTCAACAGCATATTGTAATGGTCTCGTCCGGGATTTGAACACGGGACCTCTCGCACCCTAATCAAGAATCATACCCCTAGACCAACTCGCCATGTTCCATCTGCTGCTTCGATTGATCGATTTGTTGTCACAAAACATGCTTAGACAAAGGCTCCCTGCACCCTAAGCGAGAATCATACCCCTTGACCAACGAGCCATGTTCTAGTTGCTGCTTCGATTGATCGATTTGTTGTCACAAAACATGCTTAAACAAAGGCTCCCTGCACCCTCAGCGAGAATCATACCACGAGACCAACGAGCCATGTTCTGGTTGCTGCTTTGATCGATTTGTTGTCACAAAACATGCTTAGACCTAAAGAGCTGGAGAAACTTCCGCAGCAAATCATGCCGATCTACGTTGGGTAAAGGACTGATTTGGGAATAGAACAGGAGCCCTCTTTGCCATGTTACCTCCTTCAACAGCATATTGTAATGGTCTCGTCCGGGATTTGAACACGGGACCTCTCGCACCCTAATCAAGAATCATACCCCTAGACCAACAAGCCATGTTGCTGCTTCGATTGATCGATTTGTTGTCACAAAACATGCTTAGACATAAAGACCTGGAGAAACTTCCGCAGCAAATCACGCCGATTTCTTCGCCAAGTAACCTCCTTCAACAGCATACTGTAATGGGCTCGTCCGGGATTTGAACCCAGGACCTCTCGCACCCTAAGCTAGAATCATACCCCTAGACCAACGAGCCATGTTCTGGTTGCTGCTTTGATTGATTTGTTCAAAGAATGCTTGGACGAAAAGAGCTGGAGTAACTTCTGCAGCAAATCACGCCGATCTCCGTTGGGTAAAGGACTGATTTGGGAATAGAACAGAAGCCCTCTTTGCCATGTTACCTCCTTCAACAGCATATTGTAATGGTCTCGTCCGGGATTTGAACACTGGACCTCTCGCACCCTAATAAAGAATCATACCCCTAGACCAACAAGCCATGTTGCTGCTTCGATTGATCGATTTGTTGTCACAAAACATGCTTAGACAAAGGCTCCCTGCACCCTAAGCGAGAATCATACCACAAGACCAACGAGCCATGTTCTGGTTGCTGCTTTGATCGATTTGTTGTCACAAAACATGCTTAGACCCAAAGAGCTGGAAAAACTTCCGCAGCAAATCATGCCGATCTACGTTGGGTAAAGGACTGATTTGGGAATAGAACAGGAGCCCTCTTTGCCTTGTTACCTCCTTCAACAGCATACTGTAATGGGCTCGTCCGGGATTTGAACCCAGGACCTCTCGCACCCTAAGCTAGAATCATACCCCTAGACCAACGCGCCATGTTCCATCTGCTGCTTCGATTGATCGATTTGTTGTCACAAAACATGCTTAGACAAAGGCTCCCTGCACCCTAAGCGAGAATCATACCCCTTGACCAACGAGCCATGTTCTAGTTGCTGCTTCGATTGATCGATTTGTTGTCACAAAACATGCTTAAACAAAGGCTCCCTGCACCCTCAGCGAGAATCATACCACGAGACCAACGAGCCATGTTCTGGTTGCTGCTTTGATTGATTTGTTGTCACAAAACATGCTTAGACATAAAGAGCTGGAGAAACTTCCGCAGCAAATCACGCTGATCTACGTTGGGTAAAGGACTGACTTGGGAATAGAACAGGAGCCCTCTTTGACATGTTACCTCCTTCAACAGCATACTGTAATGGGCTCGTCCGGGATTTGAACCCAGGACCTCTCGCACCCAAAGCGAGAATCATACCCCTAGACCAACGAGCCATGTTCTGGTTGCTGCTTTGATTGATTTGTTCAAAGAATGCTTGGACGAAAAGAGCTGGAGTAACTTCTGCAGCAAATCACGCCGATCTCCGTTGGGTAAAGGACTGATTTGGGAATAGAACAGAAGCCCTCTTTGCCATGTTACCTCCTTCAACAGCATATTGTAATGGTCTCGTCCGGGATTTGAACACTGGACCTCTCGCACCCTAATAAAGAATCATACCCCTAGACCAACAAGCCATGTTGCTGCTTCGATTGATCGATTTGTTGTCACAAAACATGCTTAGACAAAGGCTCCCTGCACCCTAAGCGAGAATCATACCACAAGACCAACGAGCCATGTTCTGTTTGCTGCTTTGATCGATTTGTTGTCACAAAACATGCTTAGACATAAAGACCTGGAGAAACTTCCGCATCAAATCACGCCGATCTACGTTGGGTAAAGGACTGATTTGGGAATAGAACAGGAGCACTCTTTGCCATGTTACCTCCTTCAACAGCATACTGTGATGGGCTCGTCCGGGATTTGAACCCAGGACCTCTCGCACCCAAAGCAAGAATCATACCCCTAGACCAACGAGCCATGTTCTGGTTGCTGCTTTGATCGATTTGTTGTCACAAAACATGCTTAGACCCAAAGAGCTGGAAAAACTTCCGCAGCAAATCATGCCGATCTACGTTGGGTAAAGGACTGATTTGGGAATAGAACAGGAGCCCTCTTTGCCTTGTTACCTCCTTCAACAGCATACTGTAATGGGCTCATCCGGGATTTGAACCCAGGACCTCTCGCACCCAAAGCAAGAATCATACCCCTAGACCAACGAGCCATGTTCTGGTTGCTGCTTTGATCGATTTGTTGTCACAAAACATGCTTAGACCTAAAGAGCTGGAAAAACTTCTGCAGCAAATCATGCCGATCTACGTTGGGTAAAGGACTGATTTGGGAATAGAACAGGAGCCCTCTTTGCCTTGTTACCTCCTTCAACAGCATACTGTAATGGGCTCGTCCGGGATTTGAATCCTGGACCTCTCTCACCCAAAGCGAGAATCATACCCCTAGACCAACGAGCCATGTTCTGGTTGCTGCTTTGATTGATTTGTTCAAAGAATGCTTGGACGAAAAGAGCTGGAGTAACTTCCGCAGCAAATCACGCCGATCTCCGTTGGGTAAAGGACTGATTTGGGAATAGAACAGAAGCCCTCTTTGCCATGTTACCTCCTTCAACAGCATATTGTAATGGTCTCGTCCGGGATTTGAACACTGGACCTCTCGCACCCTAATAAAGAATCATACCCCTAGACCAACAAGCCATGTTGCTGCTTCGATTGATCGATTTGTTGTCACAAAACATGCTTAGACAAAGGCTCCCTGCACCCTAAGCGAGAATCATACCACAAGACCAACGAGCCATGTTCTGTTTGCTGCTTTGATCGATTTGTTGTCACAAAACATGCTTAGACATAAAGACCTGGAGAAACTTCCGCATCAAATCACGCCGATCTACGTTGGGTAAAGGACTGATTTGGGAATAGAACAGGAGCACTCTTTGCCATGTTACCTCCTTCAACAGCATACTGTGATGGGCTCGTCCGGGATTTGAACCCAGGACCTCTCGCACCCAAAGCAAGAATCATACCCCTAGACCAACGAGCCATGTTCTGGTTGCTGCTTTGATCGATTTGTTGTCACAAAACATGCTTAGACCCAAAGAGCTGGAAAAACTTCCGCAGCAAATCATGCCGATCTACGTTGGGTAAAGGACTGATTTGGGAATAGAACAGGAGCCCTCTTTGCCTTGTTACCTCCTTCAACAGCATACTGTAATGGGCTCATCCGGGATTTGAACCCAGGACCTCTCGCACCCAAAGCAAGAATCATACCCCTAGACCAACGAGCCATGTTCTGGTTGCTGCTTTGATCGATTTGTTGTCACAAAACATGCTTAGACCTAAAGAGCTGGAAAAACGTCCGCAGCAAATCATGCCGATCTACGTTGGGTAAAGGACTGATTTGGGAATAGAACAGGAGCCCTCTTTGCCTTGTTACCTCCTTCTATGGCAATGGGCTGTAGAAGTAACGGGCTCGTCTGGGATTTGAACCCAGGACCTCTCTCACCCAAAGCGAGAATCATACCCCTAGACCAACGAGCCATGTTCTGGTTGCTGCTTTGATCGATTTGTTCAAAGAATGCTTGGACGAAAAGAGCTGGAGTAACTTCTGCAGCAAATCACGCCGATCTACGTTGGGTAAAGGACTGATTTGGGAATAGAACAGAAGCCCTCTTTGCCATGTTACCTCCTTCAACAGCATATTGTAATGGTCTCGTCCAGGGATTTGTACACGGGACCTCTCGCACCCTAATCAAGAATCATACCCCAAGACCAACAAGCCATGTTGCTGCTTCGATTGATCGATTTGTTGTCACGAAACATGCTTAGACAAAGGCTCCCTGCACCCTAAGCGAGAATCATACCACAAGACCAACGAGCCATGTTCTGGTTGCTGCTTTGATCGATTTGTTGTCACAAAACATGCTTAGACATAAAGACCTGGAGAAACTTCCGCAGCAAATCACGCCGATCTACGTTGGGTAAAGGACTGATTTGGGAATAGAACAGAAGCCCTCTTTGCCATGTTACCTCCTTCAACAGCATATTGTAATGGTCTCGTCCGGGATTTGAACACGGGACCTCTCGCACCCTAATCAAGAATCATACCCCTAGACCAACAAGCCATGTTGCTGCTTCGATGGATCGATTTGTTGTCACAAAACATGCTTAGACAAAGGCTCCCTGCACCCTAAGCGAGAATCATACCACAATACCAACGAGCCATGTTCTGGTTGCTGCTTTGATCGATTTGTTGTCACAAAACATGCTTAGACATAAAGACCTGGAGAAACTTCCGCAGCAAATCATGCCGATCTCTTCGCCAAGTAACCTCCTTCAACAACATACTGTAAAGGGCTCGTCCGGGATTTGAACCCGGGACCTCTCGCACCCGAAGCGAGAATCATACCCCTAGACCAACGAGCCATGTTCTGGTTGCTGCTTGGATTGATTTTTTCAAAGAATGCTTGGACGAAAAGAGCTGGAGTAACTTCTGCAGCAAATCACGCCGATCTCCGTTGGGTAAAGGACTGATTTGGGAATAGAACAGAAGCCCTCTTTGCCAGGTTACCTCTTTCAACAACATACTGTAAAGGGCTCGTCCGGGATTTGAACCCGGGACCTCTCGCACCCAAAGCGAGAATCATACCCCTAGACCAACGAGCCATGTTCTGGTTGCTACATTGATCGATTTGTTGTCAAAAAGAATGCGTAGACAAAAAGAGCTGGAGAACCTTCTGCAGCAAATCACCTCGATATACGTTGGGTAAAGGACTGATTTGGGAATAGAACAGGAGCCCTCTTTGCCAGGTTACCTCCTTCTACGGCAATGGGCTGTAGAAGTAATGGGCTCGTCCGGGATTTGAACCCAGGACCTCTCTCACCCAAAGCGAGAATCATACCCCTAGACCAACGAGCCATGTTGCTGCTTCGATTGATCGATTTGTTGTCACAAAACATGCTTAGACAAAGGCTCCCTGCACCCTAAGCGAGAATCACACCACAAGACCAACGAGCCATGTTCTGGTTGCTGCTTTGATCGATTTGTTGTCACAAAACATGCTTAGACATAAAGAGCTGGAGAAACTTCCGCAGCAAATCACACCGATCTACGTTGGGTAAAGGACTGACTTGGGAATAGAACAGGAGCCCTCTTTGACATGTTACCTCCTTCAACAGCATACTGTAATGGGCTCGTCCGGGATTTGAACCCAGGACCTCTCGCACCCAAAGCGAGAATCATACCCCTAGACCAACGAGCCATGTTCTGGTTGCTGCTTTGATTGATTTGTTGTCACAAAACATGCTTAGACATAAAGAGCTGGAGAAACTTCCGCAGCAAATCACGCCGATCTACGTTGGGTAAAGGACTGATTTGGGAATAGAACAGAAGCCCTCTTTGCCATGTTACCTCCTTCAACAGCATATTGTAATGGTCTCGTCCGGGATTTGAACACGGGACCTCTCGCACCCTAATCAAGAATCATACCCCTAGACCAACAAGCCATGTTGCTGCTTCGATTGATCGATATTTTTACTGAAAACAAGACAAAAATACCAAGTAATTTTTTGCAGTGTGACTCCATTAAATGTGTGTGTGTGTGTGTGTAGATTAAACATGAACGGGCCAAAACGGACATGGCAGCAGGTCAAAATCAAATACAAGAACATTCTGCAGAATGGTATGGTCCCTGACTAATATTTAACAAAGCACAAGCATATATTGTACCCAGAAGGTGCCTGCTTACACATTGTCTGTACTGTTTTAGCAGTGAAAAAGAATACCCACAGACAAGGCACGGGTGGTGGGTCACCAAAGGCTGACCTTACCCCAGCAGAGGACATGGCCTTGGAGCTAAATAAAGGCAGGCCCGTCTTAGAGGGGATCCCTGGGCCAACAAGCCATGTTGCTGCTTCGATTGATCGATTTGTTGTCACAAAACATGCTTAGACAAAGGCTCCCTGCACCCTAAGCGAGAATCATACCACAAGACCAACGAGCCATGTTCTGGTTGCTGCTTTGATCGATTTGTTGTCACAAAACATGCTTAGACATAAAGACCTGGAGAAACTTCCGCAGCAAATCACGCCGATCTACGTTGGGTAAAGGACTGATTTGGGAATAGAACAGGAGCCCTCTTTGCCATGTTACCTCCTTCAACAGCATACTGTGATGGGCTCGTCCGGGATTTGAACCCAGGACCTCTCGCACCCAAAGCAAGAATCATACCCCTAGACCAACGAGCCATGTTCTGGTTGCTACTTTGATCGATTTGTTGTCAAAAAGAATGCGTAGACAAAAAGAGCTGGAGAACCTTCTGCAGCAAATCACCTTGATATACGTTGGGTAAAGGACTGATTTGGGAATAGAACAGGAGCCCTCTTTGCCAGGTTACCTCCTTCTACGGCAATGGGCTGTAGAAGTAATGGGCTCGTCCGGGATTTGAACCCAGGACCTCTCTCACCCAAAGCGAGAATCATACCCCTAGACCAACGAGCCATGTTGCTGCTTCGATTGATCGATTTGTTGTCACAAAACATGCTTAGACAAAGGCTCCCTGCACCCTAAGCGAGAATCATACCACAAGACCAACGAGCCATGTTCTGGTTGCTGCTTTGATCGATTTGTTGTCACAAAACATGCTTAGACATAAAGAGCTGGAGAAACTTCCGCAGCAAATCACACCGATCTACGTTGGGTAAAGGACTGACTTGGGAATAGAACAGGAGCCCTCTTTGACATGTTACCTCCTTCAACAGCATACTGTAATGGGCTGGTCCGGGATTTGAACCCAGGACCTCTCGCACCCAAAGCGAGAATCATACCCCTAGACCAACGAGCCATGTTCTGGTTGCTGCTTTGATTGATTTGTTGTCACAAAACATGCTTAGACATAAAGAGCTGGAGAAACTTCCGCAGCAAATCACGCCGATCTACGTTGGGTAAAGGACTGATTTGGGAATAGAACAGAAGCCCTCTTTGCCATGTTACCTCCTTCAACAGCATATTGTAATGGTCTCGTCCGGGATTTGAACCCGGGACCTCTCGCACCCAAAGCGAGAATCATACCCCTAGACCAACGAGCCATGTTCTGGTTGCTACATTGATCGATTTGTTGTCAAAAAGAATGCGTAGACAAAAAGAGCTGGAGAACGTTCTGCAGCAAATCACCTCGATATACGTTGGGTAAAGGACTGATTTGGGAATATAACAGGAGCCCTCTTTGCCAGGTTACCTCCTTCTACGGCAATGGGCTGTAGAAGTAATGGGCTGGTCCGGGATTTGAACCCAGGACCTCTCTCACCCAAAGCGAGAATCATACCCCTAGACCAACGATCCATGTTCTGGTTGCTGCTTTGATCGATTTGTGTTCACAAAGAATGCGTAGACAAAAAGAGCTAGAGAAACTTCTGCAGCAAATCACCCCGATATACGTTGGGTAAAGGACTGATTTGGGAATAGAACAGGAGCCTTCTTTGCCATGTTACCTCCTTCAACAGCATATTGTAATGGTCTCGTCCGGGATTTGAACACGGGACCTCTCGCACCCTAATCAAGAATCATACCCCTAGACCAACAAGCCATGTTGCTGCTTCGATTGATCGATTTGTTGTCACAAAACATGCTTAGACATAAAGACCTGGAGAAACTTCCGCAGCAAATCACGCCGATCTCTTCGCCAAGTAACCTCCTTCAACAACATACTGTAAAGGGCTCGTCCGGGATTTGAACCCGGGACCTTTCGCACCCGAAGCGAGAATCATACCCCTACACCAACGAGCCATGTTCTGGTTGCTGCTTTGATTGATTTGTTCAAAGAATGCTTGGACGAAAAGAGCTGGAGTAACTTCTGCAGCAAATCACGCCGATCTCCGTTGGGTAAAGGACTGATTTGGGAATAGAACAGAAGCCCTCTTTGCCATGTTACCTCCTTCAACAGCATATTGTAATGGTCTCGTCCGGGATTTGAACACTAGACCTCTCGCACCCTAATCAAGAATCATACCCCTAGACCAACAAGCCATGTTGCTGCATCGATTGATCGATTTGTTGTCACAAAACATGCTTAGACAAAGGCTCCCTGCACCCTAAGCGAGAATCATACCACAAGACCAACGAGCCATGTTCTGGTTGCTGCTTTGATCGATTTGTTGTCAAAAAACATGTTTAGACAAAGGCTCCCTGCACCCTAAGCGAGAATCATACCCCTTGACCAACGAGCCATGTTCTAGTTATTGCTTCGATTGATCGATTTGTTGTCACAAAACATGCTTAAACAAAGGCTCCCTGCACCCTAAGCGAGAATCATACCACGAGACCAACGAGCCATGTTCTTGTTGCTGCTTTGATCGATTTGTTGTCACAAAACATGCTTAGACATAAAGAGCTGGAGAAACTTCCGCAGCAAATCACGCCGATCTACGTTGGTTAAAGGACTGATTTGGGAATAGAACAGAAGCCCTCTTTGCCATGTTACCTCCTTCAACAGCATATTGTAATGGTCTCGTCCGGGATTTGAACACGGGACCTCTCGCACCCTAATCAAGAATCATACCCCTAGACCAACAAGCCATGTTGCTGCTTCGATTGATCGATTTGTTGTCACAAAACATGCTTAGACAAAGGCTCCCTGCACCCTAAGCGAGAATCATACCACAATACCAACGAGCCATGTTCTGGTTGCTGCTTTGATCGATTTGTTGTCACAAAACATGCTTAGACATAAAGACCTGGAGAAACTTCCGCAGCAAATCATGCCGATCTCTTCGCCAAGTAACCTCCTTCAACAACATACTGTAAAGGGCTCGTCCGGGATTTGAACCCGGGACCTCTCGCACCCAAAGCGAGAATCATACCCCTAGACCAACGAGCCATGTTCTGGTTGCTGCTTGGATTGATTTTTTCAAAGAATGCTTGGACGAAAAGAGCTGGAGTAACTTCTGCAGCAAATCACGCCGATCTCCGTTGGGTAAAGGACTGATTTGGGAATAGAACAGAAGCCCTCTTTGCCAGGTTACCTCTTTCAACAACATACTGTAAAGGGCTCGTCCGGGATTTGAACCCGGGACCTCTCGCACCCAAAGCGAGAATCATACCCCTAGACCAACGAGCCATGTTCTGGTTGCTACATTGATCGATTTGTTGTCAAAAAGAATGCGTAGACAAAAAGAGCTGGAGAACCTTCTGCAGCAAATCACCTCGATATACGTTGGGTAAAGGACTGATTTGGGAATAGAACAGGAGCCCTCTTTGCCAGGTTACCTCCTTCTACGGCAATGGGCTGTAGAAGTAATGGGCTCGTCCGGGATTTGAACCCAGGACCTCTCTCACCCAAAGCGAGAATCATACCCCTAGACCAACGAGCCATGTTGCTGCTTCGATTGATCGATTTGTTGTCACAAAACATGCTTAGACAAAGGCTCCCTGCACCCTAAGCGAGAATCATACCACAAGACCAACGAGCCATGTTCTGGTTGCTGCTTTGATCGATTTGTTGTCACAAAACATGCTTAGACATAAAGAGCTGGAGAAACTTCCGCAGCAAATCACACCGATCTACGTTGGGTAAAGGACTGACTTGGGAATAGAACAGGAGCCCTCTTTGACATGTTACCTCCTTCAAGAGCATACTGTAATGGGCTCGTCCGGGATTTGAACCCAGGACCTCTCGCACCCAAAGCGAGAATCATACCCCTAGACCAACGAGCCATGTTCTGGTTGCTGCTTTGATTGATTTGTTGTCACAAAACATGCTTAGACAAAGGCTCCCTGCACCCTAAGCGAGAATCATACCACAATACCAACGAGCCATGTTCTGGTTGCTGCTTTGATCGATTTGTTGTCACAAAACATGCTTAGACATAAAGACCTGGAGAAACTTCCGCAGCAAATCATGCCGATCTCTTCGCCAAGTAACCTCCTTCAACAACATACTGTAAAGGGCTCGTCCGGGATTTGAACCCGGGACCTCTCGCACCCGAACCGAGAATCATACCCCTAGACCAACGAGCCATGTTCTGGTTGCTGCTTGGATTGATTTTTTCAAAGAATGCTTGGACGAAAAGAGCTGGAGTAACTTCTGCAGCAAATCACGCCGATCTCCGTTGGGTAAAGGACTGATTTGGGAATAGAACAGAAGCCCTCTTTGCCAGGTTACCTCTTTCAACAACATACTGTAAAGGGCTCGTCCGGGATTTGAACCCGGGACCTCTCGCACCCAAAGCGAGAATCATACCACAAGACCAACGAGCCATGTTCTGGTTGCTGCTTTGATCGATTTGTTGTCACAAAACATGCTTAGACATAAAGAGCTGGAGAAACTTCCGCAGCAAATCACGCCGATCTACGTTGGGTAAAGGACTGATTTGGGAATAGAACAGAAGCCCTCTTTGCCAGGTTACCTCTTTCAACAACATACTGTAATGGGCTCATCCGGGATTTGAACCCAGGACCTCTCGCACCCAAAGCAAGAATCATACCCCTAGACCAACGAGCCATGTTCTGGTTGCTGCTTTGATCGATTTGTTGTCACAAAACATGCTTAGACCTAAAGAGCTGGAAAAACTTCTGCAGCAAATCATGCCGATCTACGTTGGGTAAAGGACTGATTTGGGAATAGAACAGGAGCCCTCTTTGCCTTGTTACCTCCTTCAACAGCATACTGTAATGGGCTCGTCCGGGATTTGAATCCTGGACCTCTCTCACCCAAAGCGAGAATCATACCCCTAGACCAACGAGCCATGTTCTGGTTGCTGCTTTGATTGATTTGTTCAAAGAATGCTTGGACGAAAAGAGCTGGAGTAACTTCCGCAGCAAATCACGCCGATCTCCGTTGGGTAAAGGACTGATTTGGGAATAGAACAGAAGCCCTCTTTGCCATGTTACCTCCTTCAACAGCATATTGTAATGGTCTCGTCCGGGATTTGAACACTGGACCTCTCGCACCCTAATAAAGAATCATACCCCTAGACCAACAAGCCATGTTGCTGCTTCGATTGATCGATTTGTTGTCACAAAACATGCTTAGACAAAGGCTCCCTGCACCCTAAGCGAGAATCATACCACAAGACCAACGAGCCATGTTCTGTTTGCTGCTTTGATCGATTTGTTGTCACAAAACATGCTTAGACATAAAGACCTGGAGAAACTTCCGCATCAAATCACGCCGATCTACGTTGGGTAAAGGACTGATTTGGGAATAGAACAGGAGCACTCTTTGCCATGTTACCTCCTTCAACAGCATACTGTGATGGGCTCGTCCGGGATTTGAACCCAGGACCTCTCGCACCCAAAGCAAGAATCATACCCCTAGACCAACGAGCCATGTTCTGGTTGCTGCTTTGATCGATTTGTTGTCACAAAACATGCTTAGACATAAAGAGCTGGAGAAACTTCCGCAGCAAATCACACCGATCTACGTTGGGTAAAGGACTGACTTGGGAATAGAACAGGAGCCCTCTTTGACATGTTACCTCCTTCAACAGCATACTGTAATGGGCTGGTCCGGGATTTGAACCCAGGACCTCTCGCACCCAAAGCGAGAATCATACCCCTAGACCAACGAGCCATGTTCTGGTTGCTGCTTTGATTGATTTGTTGTCACAAAACATGCTTAGACATAAAGAGCTGGAGAAACTTCCGCAGCAAATCACGCCGATCTACGTTGGGTAAAGGACTGATTTGGGAATAGAACAGAAGCCCTCTTTGCCATGTTACCTCCTTCAACAGCATATTGTAATGGTCTCGTCCGGGATTTGAACCCGGGACCTCTCGCACCCAAAGCGAGAATCATACCCCTAGACCAACGAGCCATGTTCTGGTTGCTACATTGATCGATTTGTTGTCAAAAAGAATGCGTAGACAAAAAGAGCTGGAGAACGTTCTGCAGCAAATCACCTCGATATACGTTGGGTAAAGGACTGATTTGGGAATATAACAGGAGCCCTCTTTGCCAGGTTACCTCCTTCTACGGCAATGGGCTGTAGAAGTAATGGGCTGGTCCGGGATTTGAACCCAGGACCTCTCTCACCCAAAGCGAGAATCATACCCCTAGACCAACGATCCATGTTCTGGTTGCTGCTTTGATCGATTTGTGTTCACAAAGAATGCGTAGACAAAAAGAGCTAGAGAAACTTCTGCAGCAAATCACCCCGATATACGTTGGGTAAAGGACTGATTTGGGAATAGAACAGGAGCCTTCTTTGCCATGTTACCTCCTTCAACAGCATATTGTAATGGTCTCGTCCGGGATTTGAACACGGGACCTCTCGCACCCTAATCAAGAATCATACCCCTAGACCAACAAGCCATGTTGCTGCTTCGATTGATCGATTTGTTGTCACAAAACATGCTTAGACATAAAGACCTGGAGAAACTTCCGCAGCAAATCACGCCGATCTCTTCGCCAAGTAACCTCCTTCAACAACATACTGTAAAGGGCTCGTCCGGGATTTGAACCCGGGACCTTTCGCACCCGAAGCGAGAATCATACCCCTACACCAACGAGCCATGTTCTGGTTGCTGCTTTGATTGATTTGTTCAAAGAATGCTTGGACGAAAAGAGCTGGAGTAACTTCTGCAGCAAATCACGCCGATCTCCGTTGGGTAAAGGACTGATTTGGGAATAGAACAGAAGCCCTCTTTGCCATGTTACCTCCTTCAACAGCATATTGTAATGGTCTCGTCCGGGATTTGAACACTAGACCTCTCGCACCCTAATCAAGAATCATACCCCTAGACCAACAAGCCATGTTGCTGCATCGATTGATCGATTTGTTGTCACAAAACATGCTTAGACAAAGGCTCCCTGCACCCTAAGCGAGAATCATACCACAAGACCAACGAGCCATGTTCTGGTTGCTGCTTTGATCGATTTGTTGTCAAAAAACATGTTTAGACAAAGGCTCCCTGCACCCTAAGCGAGAATCATACCCCTTGACCAACGAGCCATGTTCTAGTTATTGCTTCGATTGATCGATTTGTTGTCACAAAACATGCTTAAACAAAGGCTCCCTGCACCCTAAGCGAGAATCATACCACGAGACCAACGAGCCATGTTCTTGTTGCTGCTTTGATCGATTTGTTGTCACAAAACATGCTTAGACATAAAGAGCTGGAGAAACTTCCGCAGCAAATCACGCCGATCTACGTTGGTTAAAGGACTGATTTGGGAATAGAACAGAAGCCCTCTTTGCCATGTTACCTCCTTCAACAGCATATTGTAATGGTCTCGTCCGGGATTTGAACACGGGACCTCTCGCACCCTAATCAAGAATCATACCCCTAGACCAACAAGCCATGTTGCTGCTTCGATTGATCGATTTGTTGTCACAAAACATGCTTAGACAAAGGCTCCCTGCACCCTAAGCGAGAATCATACCACAATACCAACGAGCCATGTTCTGGTTGCTGCTTTGATCGATTTGTTGTCACAAAACATGCTTAGACATAAAGACCTGGAGAAACTTCCGCAGCAAATCATGCCGATCTCTTCGCCAAGTAACCTCCTTCAACAACATACTGTAAAGGGCTCGTCCGGGATTTGAACCCGGGACCTCTCGCACCCAAAGCGAGAATCATACCCCTAGACCAACGAGCCATGTTCTGGTTGCTGCTTGGATTGATTTTTTCAAAGAATGCTTGGACGAAAAGAGCTGGAGTAACTTCTGCAGCAAATCACGCCGATCTCCGTTGGGTAAAGGACTGATTTGGGAATAGAACAGAAGCCCTCTTTGCCAGGTTACCTCTTTCAACAACATACTGTAAAGGGCTCGTCCGGGATTTGAACCCGGGACCTCTCGCACCCAAAGCGAGAATCATACCCCTAGACCAACGAGCCATGTTCTGGTTGCTACATTGATCGATTTGTTGTCAAAAAGAATGCGTAGACAAAAAGAGCTGGAGAACCTTCTGCAGCAAATCACCTCGATATACGTTGGGTAAAGGACTGATTTGGGAATAGAACAGGAGCCCTCTTTGCCAGGTTACCTCCTTCTACGGCAATGGGCTGTAGAAGTAATGGGCTCGTCCGGGATTTGAACCCAGGACCTCTCTCACCCAAAGCGAGAATCATACCCCTAGACCAACGAGCCATGTTGCTGCTTCGATTGATCGATTTGTTGTCACAAAACATGCTTAGACAAAGGCTCCCTGCACCCTAAGCGAGAATCATACCACAAGACCAACGAGCCATGTTCTGGTTGCTGCTTTGATCGATTTGTTGTCACAAAACATGCTTAGACATAAAGAGCTGGAGAAACTTCCGCAGCAAATCACACCGATCTACGTTGGGTAAAGGACTGACTTGGGAATAGAACAGGAGCCCTCTTTGACATGTTACCTCCTTCAAGAGCATACTGTAATGGGCTCGTCCGGGATTTGAACCCAGGACCTCTCGCACCCAAAGCGAGAATCATACCCCTAGACCAACGAGCCATGTTCTGGTTGCTGCTTTGATTGATTTGTTGTCACAAAACATGCTTAGACAAAGGCTCCCTGCACCCTAAGCGAGAATCATACCACAATACCAACGAGCCATGTTCTGGTTGCTGCTTTGATCGATTTGTTGTCACAAAACATGCTTAGACATAAAGACCTGGAGAAACTTCCGCAGCAAATCATGCCGATCTCTTCGCCAAGTAACCTCCTTCAACAACATACTGTAAAGGGCTCGTCCGGGATTTGAACCCGGGACCTCTCGCACCCGAAGCGAGAATCATACCCCTAGACCAACGAGCCATGTTCTGGTTGCTGCTTGGATTGATTTTTTCAAAGAATGCTTGGACGAAAAGAGCTGGAGTAACTTCTGCAGCAAATCACGCCGATCTCCGTTGGGTAAAGGACTGATTTGGGAATAGAACAGAAGCCCTCTTTGCCAGGTTACCTCTTTCAACAACATACTGTAAAGGGCTCGTCCGGGATTTGAACCCGGGACCTCTCGCACCCAAAGCGAGAATCATACCACAAGACCAACGAGCCATGTTCTGGTTGCTGCTTTGATCGATTTGTTGTCACAAAACATGCTTAGACATAAAGAGCTGGAGAAACTTCCGCAGCAAATCACGCCGATCTACGTTGGGTAAAGGACTGATTTGGGAATAGAACAGAAGCCCTCTTTGCCATGTTACCTCCTTCAACAGCATATTGTAATGGTCTCGTCCGGGATTTGAACACGGGACCTCTCGCACCCTAATCAAGAATCATACCCCTAGACCAACAAGCCATGTTGCTGCTTCGATTGATCGATATTTTTACTGAAAACAAGACAAAAATACCAAGTAATTTTTTGCAGTGTGACTCCATTAAATGTGTGTGTGTGTGTGTAGATTAAACATGAACGGGCCAAAACGGACATGGCAGCAGGTCAAAATCAAATACAAGAACATTCTGCAGAATGGTATGGTCCCTGACTAATATTTAACAAAGCACAAGCATATATTGTACCCAGAAGGTGCCTGCTCACACATTGTCTGTACTGTTTTAGCAGTGAAAAAGAATACCCACAGACAAGGCACGGGTGGTGGGTCACCAAAGGCTGACCTTACCCCAGCAGAGGACATGGCCTTGGAGCTAAATAAAGGCAGGCCCGTCTTAGAGGGGATCCCTGGGCCAACAAGCCATGTTGCTGCTTCGATTGATCGATTTGTTGTCACAAAACATGCTTAGACAAAGGCTCCCTGCAATAGAACAGGAGCCCTCTTTGCCATGTTACCTCCTTCAACAGCATACTGTGATGGGCTCGTCCGGGATTTGAACCCAGGACCTCTCGCACCCAAAGCAAGAATCATACCCCTAGACCAACGAGCCATGTTCTGGTTGCTACTTTGATCGATTTGTTGTCAAAAAGAATGCGTAGACAAAAAGAGCTGGAGAACCTTCTGCAGCAAATCACCTTGATATACGTTGGGTAAAGGACTGATTTGGGAATAGAACAGGAGCCCTCTTTGCCAGGTTACCTCCTTCTACGGCAATGGGCTGTAGAAGTAATGGGCTCGTCCGGGATTTGAACCCAGGACCTCTCTCACCCAAAGCGAGAATCATACCCCTAGACCAACGAGCCATGTTGCTGCTTCGATTGATCGATTTGTTGTCACAAAACATGCTTAGACAAAGGCTCCCTGCACCCTAAGCGAGAATCATACCACAAGACCAACGAGCCATGTTCTGGTTGCTGCTTTGATCGATTTGTTGTCACAAAACATGCTTAGACATAAAGAGCTGGAGAAACTTCCGCAGCAAATCACACCGATCTACGTTGGGTAAAGGACTGACTTGGGAATAGAACAGGAGCCCTCTTTGACATGTTACCTCCTTCAACAGCATACTGTAATGGGCTGGTCCGGGATTTGAACCCAGGACCTCTCGCACCCAAAGCGAGAATCATACCCCTAGACCAACGAGCCATGTTCTGGTTGCTGCTTTGATTGATTTGTTGTCACAAAACATGCTTAGACATAAAGAGCTGGAGAAACTTCCGCAGCAAATCACGCCGATCTACGTTGGGTAAAGGACTGATTTGGGAATAGAACAGAAGCCCTCTTTGCCATGTTACCTCCTTCAACAGCATATTGTAATGGTCTCGTCCGGGATTTGAACACGGGACCTCTCGCACCCTAATCAAGAATCATACCCCTAGACCAACAAGCCATGTTGCTGCTTCGATTGATCGATTTGTTGTCACAAAACATGCTTAGACAAAGGCTCCCTGCACCCTAAGCGAGAATCATACCACAATACCAACGAGCCATGTTCTGGTTGCTGCTTTGATCGATTTGTTGTCACAAAACATGCTTAGACATAAAGAGCTGGAGAAACTTCCGCAGCAAATCACCTCGATATACGTTGGGTAAAGGACTGATTTGGGAATAGAACAGGAGCCCTCTTTGCCAGGTTACCTCCTTCTACGGCAATGGGCTGTAGAAGTAATGGGCTGGTCCGGGATTTGAACCCAGGACCTCTCTCACCCAAAGCGAGAATCATACCCCTAGACCAACGATCCATGTTCTGGTTGCTGCTTTGATCGATTTGTGTTCACAAAGAATGCGTAGACAAAAAGAGCTAGAGAAACTTCTGCAGCAAATCACCCCGATATACGTTGGGTAAAGGACTGATTTGGGAATAGAACAGGAGCCTTCTTTGCCATGTTACCTCCTTCAACAGCATATTGTAATGGTCTCGTCCGGGATTTGAACACGGGACCTCTCGCACCCTAATCAAGAATCATACCCCTAGACCAACAAGCCATGTTGCTGCTTCGATTGATCGATTTGTTGTCACAAAACATGCTTAGACATAAAGACCTGGAGAAACTTCTGCAGCAAATCACGCCGATCTCTTCGCCAAGTAACCTCCTTCAACAACATACTGTAAAGGGCTCGTCCGGGATTTGAACCCGGGACCTTTCGCACCCGAAGCGAGAATCATACCCCTACACCAACGAGCCATGTTCTGGTTGCTGCTTTGATTGATTTGTTCAAAGAATGCTTGGACGAAAAGAGCTGGAGTAACTTCTGCAGCAAATCACGCCGATCTCCGTTGGGTAAAGGACTGATTTGGGAATAGAACAGAAGCCCTCTTTGCCATGTTACCTCCTTCAACAGCATATTGTAATGGTCTCGTCCGGGATTTGAACACTGGACCTCTCGCACCCTATTCAAGAATCATACCCCTAGACCAACAAGCCATGTTGCTGCTTCGATTGATCGATTTGTTGTCACAAAACATGCTTAGACATAAAGACCTGGAGAAACTTCTGCAGCAAATCACGCCGATCTCTTCGCCAAGTAACCTCCTTCAACAACATACTGTAAAGGGCTCGTCCGGGATTTGAACCCGGGACCTTTCGCACCCGAAGCGAGAATCATACCCCTACACCAACGAGCCATGTTCTGGTTGCTGCTTTGATTGATTTGTTCAAAGAATGCTTGGACGAAAAGAGCTGGAGTAACTTCTGCAGCAAATCACGCCGATCTCCGTTGGGTAAAGGACTGATTTGGGAATAGAACAGAAGCCCTCTTTGCCATGTTACCTCCTTCAACAGCATATTGTAATGGTCTCGTCCGGGATTTGAACACTGGACCTCTCGCACCCTATTCAAGAATCATACCCCTAGACCAACAAGCCATGTTGCTGCTTCGATTGATCGATTTGTTGTCACAAAACATGCTTAGACAAAGGCTCCCTGCACCCTAAGCGAGAATCATACCACAAGACCAACGAGCCATGTTCTGGTTGCTGCTTTGATCGATTTGTTGTCACAAAACATGCTTAGACATAAAGACCTGGGGCCTGTTGCACAAAAGTAGAATTAAGACATCCGGGATAAATGACTCAGCTGAGCTCAATGAAGCCAAAACATGTGCGTCCAGGCTTAATTGGTTGCACAAAGACCAAGCCAGGATGAGCAGACACGGATTCATTAAGCCAGGTGAAACCAATCCTGGATAGGTGCGCGCTCACGGCTCACTCAAATAGACCCCGCCACAGATCACAGATTAACTGATTTACCATGGCAACTAGAGCCGCGTACTTTTCCCCGTCGGAAGCACAAATCCTCATGGAGGCATACGAGGAGGTAAAAGATATAATTAAGAAGAAAGGCAACACCGCCACAGTGATAAAGCAAAGAGAAAAAGCGTGGCAAAGTATTGCAGACCGCCTGAATGCGTAAGTAGTGCACAATTACACACTCACCGCTCCGCTGAAACATCACAATTACAATTCAAATATTTAATTTAACATCTCCAAAAATGCAGTTGTACTGTAATTATGAAACGGTTAAATTTTTAATTGAAATGCACTGCAGATATGAGTGAAATTGTGTAAAGTAACTCCATCACACTGTATAAAGCTATGATAAATTTTTTGATATTTTTACTGAAAACAAGACAAAAATACCAAGTAATTTTTTGCAGTGTGACTCCATTAAATGTGTGTGTGTGTGTGTAGATTAAACATGAACGGGCCAAAACGGACATGGCAGCAGGTCAAAATCAAATACAAGAACATTCTGCAGAATGGTATGGTCCCTGACTAATATTTAACAAAGCACAAGCATATATTGTACCCAGAAGGTGCCTGCTCACACATTGTCTGTACTGTTTTAGCAGTGAAAAAGAATACCCACAGACAAGGCACGGGTGGTGGGTCACCAAAGGCTGACCTTACCCCAGCAGAGGACATGGCCTTGGAGCTAAATAAAGGCAGGCCCGTCTTAGAGGGGATCCCTGGGGGGAAAGAGACGAGCATAGGTTCCTCCCAAGATGCCACCCGCTTCATTCAAGGTATGTCCTTCCATCTCTACATGGGATACAACCACATTCATATTGAATCAATTTGGACTGTCTGACTTTGGTTTACCTATTGCCTTGCAGTGTCTGGCAGCACTGTGTTCCTGTTAGAGCCACCAGCACAAGCACCAGACGATGCTGATCCAGTGAGTACTCCATCAAAGGCATACTGTAGGCCTGGCATGTCTTGTCTACTAGCTTCAATATGAATCCGATTAAATGTGATAGGGTGAAGGCCCCAGTGCAGCAGCAACAGCACATGATGGAGAAGATGATGAGGAGGAGACCATCTCTCTGGATTCCAGAAGGCATGAGGTATCATGTTAAGACTGTGAAAGTACTATTTACTCTACAATGGTGAGGAGTCCTCATCAAAATCAAAAAATCTAATTTCTTTTACAGGACCCAGATGC
The DNA here is from genome assembly GCF_963692335.1 of Osmerus eperlanus. Classification (NCBI taxonomy): domain Eukaryota; kingdom Metazoa; phylum Chordata; class Actinopteri; order Osmeriformes; family Osmeridae; genus Osmerus; species Osmerus eperlanus. Next base: position 10,827,135 of record NC_085041.1, read on the forward strand.
TATACAGTGGGAAAACCAGCCTGGCAACATAGTGCGTATTAATAAAAGGACACCACATCCTGCCAAATTCCAGCTGCGCTAATTGTATTGTGTTCACAGAGCTCACAAGCTATCAGAAAGTTGTATGGCAACCACCTCCGGCGCCAAATAGAACTGGCAGACATAGACATTCAGTACAAGAAGAAAAAGATGGAAAATCTTGCACTGGAGTCCGAAATAAAAAAGAGGACAATTAGGAAACTGGACCTTGAAATAAAAAAACTTGAGAGGGAGGTGAGATATGCCTTCAATGTACACTGTATGCTAACTGTAACACAAATGTATTAATCATTATTTTTCTTTCCTCCCCCAGCTCCAAGAAGATGACACAGCTGAAAATAAAAATTAGGTATATTCTCGTAAAGTCAAGTGAGCCATGACATATGAGCTCTTATTGTGAGCACACAGGACGGTGGCATCTTTCTAAGGTTTTTTTTATTTTCCCAGCAATCAGTACAACCAAGTCATCGTTATAAGGCATCGCCCTCTTTTGCCCACCCCCCCAGCACCAGGTGTGGCCACTAGCCTATATGAAGGCCCAAAATTGTGTGTTCCTTTCTGCTCTGACAATGGCATGCCCATTCGTGCGAGATGTGGTGGATGAAGAAGCACTTGTGCTGAGGAGAGCCTTCAGGCGAGAAAGGGTCTTCAGGGACCGGTTGGACCCACTGGCCTTCCCTGATGACCATCTATATGAAAGATACAGGTTTTCTGCAGATGGCATCAGGTATCTATGCAGACTACTGGGTCCCAGGATTAAGCACCGCACTGCACGGAGCCATGCACTGAGTGTGGAGCAAATGGTTTGTGTGGCCTTGCGCTTTTTTGCTAGTGGAGCCTTCCTGTACTCAGTGGGGGATGCAGAACAGCTGAACAAGGCCACAATTTGCCGCACAATAAGGAGTGTGTGTCTGGCTATCAAAGCATTAGCAGATGTCTTCATCTCCTTCCCTGGCCACAGAAGACTCTGTGACATCAAAGAGGAGTTCTATAGGATTGCAGGTAAGAGGATCTACAAATTACAGGACAACTGTTAACACATAGTAGGATACTCATTACTTTGTGTGACAGGTTTCCCCAATGTCATTGGTGCAGTGGACTGCACACACATAAGGATAAAAGCCCCCTCAGGTGCCCATGAGGCCGATTTTGTGAATAGGAAATCCTTTCACAGCATTAATGTTCAGGTGAACATAACTTTTTGATATTGTCCATTGACGAACACTCTGCATTGCCAGTGATGTGCATTGATTGGTGTAATATTCCTCATCTTATGATTTCAGATGGTCTGCAATGCTGACTGTGTGATCAGCAATGTTGTGGCAAAATGGCCTGGCTCAGTCCATGACTCCAGAATCTTTCGGGCCTCTGAAATCTATCAGTGCCTATCACAAGGTAAGCCACACAACCCCTATTTATAACCATCATGGCTGTGTCAAGAATATCACTGTGTTTATGAGGTAGTAATGATGAGATTTTGTGTTGACAGGTGAATTCTCTGGTGTGTTGCTGGGAGACAGGGGGTATGGCTGCCAGCCTTTTCTCCTGACACCTTTCACAGACCCCCAGGAAGCACAGCAGGCCTACAACCATGCCCATGCCAGGACCAGGGCCAGAGTTGAAATGACCTTTGGCCTCCTGAAGGCACGCTTTCACTGCCTTCACAAATTAAGGGTCAGCCCTGTTAGGGCATGTGATATTACTGTGGCTTGTGCTGTCCTCCACAATGTGGCCTGCCTGAGGAAGGAGAGGGCCCCCAGAGTGCCACCAGCCATGGACTGGGACAATCCGGCAATCTTCCCTGATGACGACAGTGGTCGGCTGCTGAGGGACCAATATGTGTTGAATTATTTTAGTTAGTATGTGTGCTTTCAATTTTGGTTAAATATGTCCTGCGGTGGCAGAGGAATTTGGGTTTTTTTGGGTTCGTTTTTTTACGAATTTGGCCTCTTATGATGTTTGTGCGGTATACTGTGTGTAATACAAGGCTGCAGGGAGGCTACTGCATCCATTCATTTGTCTGTTCAGTTGATGTGTATGGATTTGTCCTGCATTTATTTTAGTGTGCAGACATGCAGGGTGTGTTATATACAGACCTTTGAATGTGTATGTATCATTTTGTATAATATGCTTGGATTCTGTGCTTTCCATCTTGTAGAGTCACTGTGACTTCAGTTTCTAAAGGAGCTGATGGTTTACCTGCTTTGTTTTGTCCTTATTCAATAAAGGAACATAATGTTACACAGTGTTTTTATATTCATATGGAATGTGTATTTGTTTATATGACAGAGTACTAGGGCCACACTGAAGAAAAAGGATAAAGTCATAAATTTATGAGGCTGGTTCTTTCTGCAGAAAAGCTACATATTGTTTTTACAGTTTTGATACTTATGACAATGTGATACTTAATATTCTGGCACATCAGCATGTCTTTGTTTATGAAACCATACTGAAGTACAATTTCACGAAATGCCCCACATCTGTCATTTTAACAACTGTCCTCCTTTAAAACAACTGGTTACAATATTATGACTTGTGTTTTTTTCCCCTCTGTGGCCCTAATATTCTATCATTTTATATATAGCCTTATAGTCTATGGGAAACTGTAAATTATCTAATGATAGCAACATCATCTAAAAATCATTTTTTATCCAAAATCATTGAAATTAATGATCACAAACGTTTAAATAATGACAGTGGGTCTAGTTATATGTGATAACAATGTATAGTGAGCAGTGAAATAACTATTGGTTTCCATTTGTGGTGACTGCTGACTGACATTAGGGATGAGATTAAATAGATCCTGGAATTTAGCCTGGTCTGGAGCAGGCTAGCTCCACAGAATAAATCTCCATGGTAATTTATACCATAACATATCCTCCTGCCCCCTATCCATCTTTAGTGCAACCGGATTACGGATCAATTGAGCCAGGATCACCAAGATATCCTGGCTTAATCCCTTATCCTAGTTTTGTGCAACAGGCCCCTGGAGAAACTTCCGCAGCGAATCACGCCGATCTACGTTGGGTAAAGGACTGATTTGGGAATAGAACAGGAGCCCTCTTTGCCATGTTACCTCCTTCAACAGCATACTGTGATGGGCTCGTCCGGGATTTGAACCCAGGACCTCTCGCACCCAAAGCAAGAATCATACCCCTAGACCAACGAGCCATGTTCTGGTTGCTACTTTGATCGATTTGTTGTCAAAAAGAATGCGTAGACAAAAAGAGCTGGAGAACCTTCTGCAGCAAATCACCTCAATATACGTTGGGTAAAGGACTGATTTGGGAATAGAACAGGAGCCCTCTTTGCCAGGTTACCTCCTTCTACGGCAATGGGCTGTAGAAGTAATGGGCTCGTCCGGGATTTGAACCCAGGACCTCTCTCACCCAAAGCGAGAATCATACCCCTAGACCAACGAGCCATGTTGCTGCTTCGATTGATCGATTTGTTGTCACAAAACATGCTTAAACAAAGGCTCCCTGCACCCTAAGCGAGAATCATACCACGAGACCAACGAGCCATGTTCTTGTTGCTGCTTTGATCGATTTGTTGTCACAAAACATGCTTAGACATAAAGAGCTGGAGAAACTTCCGCAGCAAATCACGCCGATCTACGTTGGGTAAAGGACTGATTTGGGAATAGAACAGGAGCCCTCTTTGCCACGTTACCTCCTTCAACAGCATACTGTAATGGGCTCGTCCGGGATTTGAACCCAGGACCTCTCGCACCCTAAGCTAGAATCATACCCCTAGACCAACGCGCCATGTTCCATCTGCTGCTTCGATTGATCGATTTGTTGTCACAAAACATGCTTAGACAAAGGCTCCCTGCACCCTAAGCGAGAATCATACCCCTTGACCAACGAGCCATGTTCTAGTTGCTGCTTCGATTGATCGATTTGTTGTCACAAAACATGCTTAAACAAAGGCTCCCTGCACCCTCAGCGAGAATCATACCACGAGACCAACGAGCCATGTTCTGGTTGCTGCTTTGATTGATTTGTTGTCACAAAACATGCTTAGACATAAAGAGCTGGAGAAACTTCCGCAGCAAATCACGCCGATCTACGTTGGGTAAAGGACTGACTTGGGAATAGAACAGGAGCCCTCTTTGACATGTTACCTCCTTCAACAACATACTGTAATGGGCTCGTCCGGGATTTGAACCCAGGACCTCTCGCACCCAAAGCGAGAATCATACCCCTAGACCAACGAGCCATGTTCTGGTTGCTGCTTTGATTGATTTGTTGTCACAAAACATGCTTAGACATAAAGAGCTGGAGAAACTTCCGCAGCAAATCATGCCGATCTCTTCGCCAAGTAACCTCCTTCAACAACATACTGTAAAGGGCTCGTCCGGGATTTGAACCCGGGACCTCTCGCACCCGAAGCGAGAATCATACCCCTAGACCAACGAGCCATGTTCTGGTTGCTGCTTGGATTGATTTTTTCAAAGAATGCTTGGACGAAAAGAGCTGGAGTAACTTCTGCAGCAAATCACGCCGATCTCCGTTGGGTAAAGGACTGATTTGGGAATAGAACAGAAGCCCTCTTTGCCAGGTTACCTCTTTCAACAACATACTGTAAAGGGCTTGTCCGGGCTTTGAACCCGGGACCTCTCGCACCCAAAGCGAGAATCATACCCCTAGACCAACGAGCCATGTTCTGGTTGCTACATTGATCGATTTGTTGTCAAAAAGAATGCGTAGACAAAAAGAGCTGGAGAACCTTCTGCAGCAAATCACCTCGATATACGTTGGGTAAAGGACTGATTTGGGAATAGAACAGGAGCCCTCTTTGCCAGGTTACCTCCTTCTACTGCAATGGGCTGTAGAAGTAATGGGCTCGTCCGGGATTTGAACCCAGGACCTCTCTCACCCAAAGCGAGAATCATACCCCTAGACCAACGAGCCATGTTGCTGCTTCGATTGATCGATTTGTTGTCACAAAACATGCTTAGACAAAGGCTCCCTGCACCCTAAGCGAGAATCATACCACAAGACCAACGAGCCATGTTCTGGTTGCTGCTTTGATCGATTTGTTGTCACAAAACATGCTTAGACATAAAGAGCTGGAGAAACTTCCGCAGCAAATCACGCCGATCTACGTTGGGTAAAGGACTGACTTGGGAATAGAACAGGAGCCCTCTTTGACATGTTACCTCCTTCAACAGCATACTGTAATGGGCTCGTCCGGGATTTGAACCCAGGACCTCTCGCACCCAAAGCGAGAATCATACCCCTAGACCAACGAGCCATGTTCTGGTTGCTGCTTTGATTGATTTGTTGTCACAAAACATGCTTAGACATAAAGAGCTGGAGAAACTTCCGCAGCAAATCACGCCGATCTACGTTGGGTAAAGGACTGATTTGGGAATAGAACAGAAGCCTTCTTTGCCATGTTACCTCCTTCAACAGCATATTGTAATGGTCTCGTCCGGGATTTGAACACGGGACCTCTCGCACCCTAATCAAGAATCATACCCCTAGACCAACAAGCCATGTTGCTGCTTCGATTGATCGATTTGTTGTCACAAAACATGCTTAGACAAAGGCTCCCTGCACCCTAAGCGAGAATCATACCACAATACCAACGAGCCATGTTCTGGTTGCTGCTTTGATCGATTTGTTGTCATAAAACATGCTTAGACATAAAGACCTGGAGAAACTTCCGCAGCAAATCATGCCGATCTCTTCGCCAAGTAACCTCCTTCAACAACATACTGTAAAGGGCTCGTCCGGGATTTGAACCCGGGACCTCTCGCACCCGAAGCGAGAATCATACCCCTAGACCAACGAGCCATGTTCTGGTTGCTGCTTGGATTGATTTTTTCAAAGAATGCTTGGACGAAAAGAGCTGGAGTAACTTCTGCAGCAAATCACGCCGATCTCCGTTGGGTAAAGGACTGATTTGGGAATAGAACAGAAGCCCTCTTTGCCAGGTTACCTCTTTCAACAACATACTGTAAAGGGCTCGTCCGGGATTTGAACCCGGGACCTCTCGCACCCAAAGCGAGAATCATACCCCTAGACCAACGAGCCATGTTCTGGTTGCTACATTGATCGATTTGTTGTCAAAAAGAATGCGTAGACAAAAAGAGCTGGAGAACCTTCTGCAGCAAATCACCTCGATATACGTTGGGTAAAGGACTGATTTGGGAATAGAACAGGAGCCCTCTTTGCCAGGTTACCTCCTTCTACGGCAATGGGCTGTAGAAGTAATGGGCTCGTCCGGGATTTGAACCCAGGACCTCTCTCACCCAAAGCGAGAATCATACCCCTAGACCAACGAGCCATGTTGCTGTTTCGATTGATCGATTTGTTGTCACAAAACATGCTTAGACAAAGGCTCCCTGCACACTAAGCGAGAATCATACCACAAGACCAACGAGCCATGTTCTGGTTGCTGCTTTGATCGATTTGTTGTCACAAAACATGCTTAGACATAAAGAGCTGGAGAAACTTCCGCAGCAAATCACGCCGATCTACGTTGGGTAAAGGACTGACTTGGGAATAGAACAGGAGCCCTCTTTGACATGTTACCTCCTTCAACAGCATACTGTAATGGGCTCGTCCGGGATTTGAACCCAGGACCTCTCGCACCCAAAGCGAGAATCATACCCCTAGACCAACGAGCCATGTTCTGGTTGCTGCTTTGATTGATTTGTTGTCACAAAACATGCTTAGACATAAAGAGCTGGAGAAACTTCCGCAGCAAATCACGCCGATCTACGTTGGGTAAAGGACTGATTTGGGAATAGAACAGAAGCCCTCTTTGCCATGTTACCTCCTTCAACAGCATATTGTAATGGTCTCGTCCGGGATTTGAACACGGGACCTCTCGCACCCTAATCAAGAATCATACCCCTAGACCAACAAGCCATGTTGCTGCTTCGATTGATCGATTTGTTGTCACAAAACATGCTTAGACAAAGGCTCCCTGCACCCTAAGCGAGAATCATACCACAATACCAACGAGCCATGTTCTGGTTGCTGCTTTGATCGATTTGTTGTCACAAAACATGCTTAGACATAAAGACCTGGAGAAACTTCCGCAGCAAATCATGCCGATCTCTTCGCCAAGTAACCTCCTTCAACAACATACTGTAAAGGGCTCGTCCGGGATTTGAACCCGGGACCTCTCGCACCCGAAGCGAGAATCATACCCCTAGACCAACGAGCCATGTTCTGGTTGCTGCTTGGATTGATTTTTTCAAAGAATGCTTGGACGAAAAGAGCTGGAGTAACTTCTGCAGCAAATCACGCCGATCTCCGTTGGGTAAAGGACTGATTTGGGAATAGAACAGAAGCCCTCTTTGCCAGGTTACCTCTTTCAACAACATACTGTAAAGGGCTCGTCCGGGATTTGAACCCGGGACCTCTCGCACCCAAAGCGAGAATCATACCCCTAGACCAACGAGCCATGTTCTGGTTGCTACATTGATCGATTTGTTGTCAAAAAGAATGCGTAGACAAAAAGAGCTGGAGAACCTTCTGCAGCAAATCACCTCGATATACGTTGGGTAAAGGACTGATTTGGGAATAGAACAGGAGCCCTCTTTGCCAGGTTACCTCCTTCTACGGCAATGGGCTGTAGAAGTAATAGGCTCGTCCGGGATTTGAACCCAGGACCTCTCTCACCCAAAGCGAGAATCATACCCCTAGACCAACGAGCCATGTTGCTGCTTCGATTGATCGATTTGTTGTCACAAAACATGCTTAGACAAAGGCTCCCTGCACCCTAAGCGAGAATCATACCACAAGACCAACGAGCCATGTTCTGGTTGCTGCTTTGATCGATTTGTTGTCACAAAACATGCTTAGACATAAAGAGCTGGAGAAACTTCCGCAGCAAATCACGCCGATCTACGTTGGGTAAAGGACTGACTTGGGAATAGAACAGGAGCCCTCTTTGACATGTTACCTCCTTCAACAGCATACTGTAATGGGCTCGTCCGGGATTTGAACCCTGGACCTCTCGCACCCAAAGCGAGAATCATACCCCTAGACCAACGAGCCATGTTCTGGTTGCTGCTTTGATTGATTTGTTGTCACAAAACATGCTTAGACATAAAGAGCTGGAGAAACTTCCGCAGCAAATCACGCCGATCTACGTTGGGTAAAGGACTGATTTGGGAATAGAACAGAAGCCCTCTTTGCCATGTTACCTCCTTCAACAGCATATTGTAATGGTCTCGTCCGGGATTTGAACACGGGACCTCTCGCACCCTAATCAAGAATCATACCCCTAGACCAACAAGCCATGTTGCTGCTTCGATTGATCGATTTGTTGTCACAAAACATGCTTAGACAAAGGCTCCCTGCACCCTAAGCGAGAATCATACCACAATACCAACGAGCCATGTTCTGGTTGCTGCTTTGATCGATTTGTTGTCACAAAACATGCTTAGACATAAAGACCTGGAGAAACTTCCGCAGCAAATCATGACGATCTCTTCGCCAAGTAACCTCCTTCAACAACATACTGTAAAGGGCTCGTCCGGGATTTGAACCCGGGACCTCTCGCACCCGAAGCGAGAATCATACCCCTAGACCAACGAGCCATGTTCTGGTTGCTGCTTGGATTGATTTTTTCAAAGAATGCTTGGACGAAAAGAGCTGGAGTAACTTCTGCAGCAAATCACGCCGATCTCCGTTGGGTAAAGGACTGATTTGGGAATAGAACAGAAGCCCTCTTTGCCAGGTTACCTCTTTCAACAACATACTGTAAAGGGCTCGTCCGGGATTTGAACCCGGGACCTCTCGCACCCAAAGCGAGAATCATACCCCTAGACCAACGAGCCATGTTCTGGTTGCTACATTGATCGATTTGTTGTCAAAAAGAATGCGTAGACAAAAAGAGCTGGAGAACCTTCTGCAGCAAATCACCTCGATATACGTTGGGTAAAGGACTGATTTGGGAATAGAACAGGAGCCCTCTTTGCCAGGTTACCTCCTTCTACGGCAATGGGCTGTAGAAGTAATAGGCTCGTCCGGGATTTGAACCCAGGACCTCTCTCACCCAAAGCGAGAATCATACCCCTAGACCAACGAGCCATGTTGCTGCTTTGATTGATCGATTTGTTGTCACAAAACATGCTTAAACAAAGGCTCCCTGCACCCTAAGCGAGAATCATACCACAAGACCAACGAGCCATGTTCTGGTTGCTGCTTTGATCGATTTGTTGTCACAAAACATGCTTAGACATAAAGAGCTGGAGAAACTTCCGCAGCAAATCACGCCGATCTACGTTGGGTAAAGGACTGACTTGGGAATAGAACAGGAGCCCTCTTTGACATGTTACCTCCTTCAACAGCATACTGTAATGGGCTCGTACGGGATTTGAACCCAGGACCTCTCGCACCCAAAGCGAGAATCATACCCCTAGACCAACGAGCCATGTTCTGGTTGCTGCTTTGATTGATTTGTTGTCACAAAACATGCTTAGACATAAAGAGCTGGAGAAACTTCCGCAGCAAATCACGCCGATCTACGTTGGGTAAAGGACTGATTTGGGAATAGAACAGAAGCCCTCTTTGCCATGTTACCTCCTTCAACAGCATATTGTAATGGTCTCGTCCGGGATTTGAACACGGGACCTCTCGCACCCTAATCAAGAATCATACCCCTAGACCAACAAGCCATGTTGCTGCTTCGATTGATCGATTTGTTGTCACAAAACATGCTTAGACAAAGGCTCCCTGCACCCTAAGCGAGAATCATACCACAATACCAACGAGCCATGTTCTGGTTGCTGCTTTGATCGATTTGTTGTCACAAAACATGCTTAGACATAAAGACCTGGAGAAACTTCCGCAGCAAATCATGCCGATCTCTTCGCCAAGTAACCTCCTTCAACAACATACTGTAAAGGGCTCGTCCGGGATTTGAACCCGGGACCTCTCGCACCCGAAGCGAGAATCATACCCCTAGACCAACGAGCCATGTTCTGGTTGCTGCTTGGATTGATTTTTTCAAAGAATGCTTGGACGAAAAGAGCTGGAGTAACTTCTGCAGCAAATCACGCCGATCTCCGTTGGGTAAAGGACTGATTTGGGAATAGAACAGAAGCCCTCTTTGCCAGGTTACCTCTTTCAACAACATACTGTAAAGGGCTCGTCCGGGATTTGAACCCGGGACCTCTCGCACCCAAAGCGAGAATCATACCCCTAGACCAACGAGCCATGTTCTGGTTGCTACATTGATCGATTTGTTGTCAAAAAGAATGCGTAGACAAAAAGAGCTGGAGAACCTTCTGCAGCAAATCACCTCGATATACGTTGGGTAAAGGACTGATTTGGGAATAGAACAGGAGCCCTCTTTGCCAGGTTACCTCCTTCTACGGCAATGGGCTGTAGAAGTAATGGGCTCGTCCGGGATTTGAACCCAGGACCTCTCTCACCCAAAGCGAGAATCATACCCCTAGACCAACGAGCCATGTTGCTGTTTCGATCGATCGATTTGTTGTCACAAAACATGCTTAGACAAAGGCTCCCTGCACCCTAAGCGAGAATCATACCACAAGACCAACGAGCCATGTTCTGGTTGCTGCTTTGATCGATTTGTTGTCACAAAACATGCTTAGACATAAAGAGCTGGAGAAACTTCCGCAGCAAATCACGCCGATCTACGTTGGGTAAAGGACTGACTTGGGAATAGAACAGGAGCCCTCTTTGACATGTTACCTCCTTCAACAGCATACTGTAATGGGCTTGTACGGGATTTGAACCCAGGACCTCTCGCACCCACAGCGAGAATTATACCCCTAGACCAACGAGCCATGTTCTGGTTGCTGCTTTGATTGATTTGTTGTCACAAAACATGCTTAGACATAAAGAGCTGGAGAAACTTCCGCAGCAAATCACGCCGATCTACGTTGGGTAAAGGACTGATTTGGGAATAGAACAGAAGCCCTCTTTGCCATGTTACCTCCTTCAACAGCATATTGTAATGGTCTCGTCCGGGATTTGAACACGGGACCTCTCGCACCCTAATCAAGAATCATACCCCTAGACCAACAAGCCATGTTGCTGCTTCGATTGATCGATTTGTTGTCACAAAACATGCTTAGACAAAGGCTCCCTGCACCCTAAGCGAGAATCATACCACAATACCAACGAGCCATGTTCTGGTTGCTGCTTTGATCGATTTGTTGTCACAAAACATGCTTAGACATAAAGACCTGGAGAAACTTCCGCAGCAAATCATGCCGATCTCTTCGCCAAGTAACCTCCTTCAACAACATACTGTAAAGGGCTCGTCCGGGATTTGAACCCGGGACCTCTCGCACCCGAAGCGAGAATCATACCCCTAGACCAACGAGCCATGTTCTGGTTGCTGCTTGGATTGATTTTTTCAAAGAATGCTTGGACGAAAAGAGCTGGAGTAACTTCTGCAGCAAATCACGCCGATCTCCGTTGGGTAAAGGACTGATTTGGGAATAGAACAGAAGCCCTCTTTGCCAGGTTACCTCTTTCAACAACATACTGTAAAGGGCTCGTCCGGGATTTGAACCCGGGACCTCTCGCACCCAAAGCGAGAATCATACCCCTAGACCAACGAGCCATGTTCTGGTTGCTACATTGATCGATTTGTTGTCAAAAAGAATTCGTAGACAAAAAGAGCTGGAGAACCTTCTGCAGCAAATCACCTCGATATACGTTGGGTAAAGGACTGATTTGGGAATAGAACAGGAGCCCTCTTTGCCAGGTTACCTCCTTCTACGGCAATGGGCTGTAGAAGTAATGGGCTCGTCCGGGATTTGAACCCAGGACCTCTCTCACCCAAAGCAAGAATCATACCCCTAGACCAACGAGCCATGTTGCTGCTTCGATTGATCGATTTGTTGTCACAAAACATGCTTAGACAAAGGCTCCCTGCACCCTAAGCGAGAATCATACCACAAGACCAACGAGCCATGTTCTGGTTGCTGCTTTGATCGATTTGTTGTCACAAAACATGCTTAGACATAAAGAGCTGGAGAAACTTCCGCAGCAAATCACGCCGATCTACGTTGGGTAAAGGACTGACTTGGGAATAGAACAGGAGCCCTCTTTGACATGTTACCTCCTTCAACAGCATACTGTAATGGGCTCGTCCGGGATTTGAACCCAGGACCTCTCGCACCCAAAGCGAGAATCATACCCCTAGACCAACGAGCCATGTTCTGGTTGCTGCTTTGATTGATTTGTTGTCACAAAACATGCTTAGACATAAAGAGCTGGAGAAACTTCCGCAGCAAATCACGCCGATCTACGTTGGGTAAAGGACTGATTTGGGAATAGAACAGAAGCCCTCTTTGCCATGTTACCTCCTTCAACAGCATATTGTAATGGTCTCGTCCGGGATTTGAACACGGGACCTCTCGCACCCTAATCAAGAATCATACCCCTAGACCAACAAGCCATGTTGCTGCTTCGATTGATCGATTTGTTGTCACAAAACATGCTTAGACAAAGGCTCCCTGCACCCTAAGCGAGAATCATACCACAAGACCAACGAGCCATGTTCTGGTTGCTGCTTTGATCGATTTGTTGTCACAAAACATGCTTAGACATAAAGACCTGGAGAAACTTCCGCAGCAAATCATGACGATCTCTTCGCCAAGTAACCTCCTTCAACAACATACTGTAAAGGGCTCGTCCGGGATTTGAACCCGGGACCTCTCGCACCCGAAGCGAGAATCATACCCCTAGACCAACGAGCCATGTTCTGGTTGCTGCTTGGATTGATTTTTCAAAGAATGCTTGGACGAAAAGAGCTGGAGTAACTTCTGCAGCAAATCACGCCGATCTCCGTTGGGTAAAGGACTGATTTGGGAATAGAACAGAAGCCCTCTTTGCCAGGTTACCTCTTTCAACAACATACTGTAAAGGGCTCGTCCGGGATTTGAACCCGGGACCTCTCGCACCCAAAGCGAGAATCATACCCCTAGACCAACGAGCCATGTTCTGGTTGCTACATTGATCGATTTGTTGTCAAAAAGAATGCGTAGACAAAAAGAGCTGGAGAACCTTCTGCAGCAAATCACCTCGATATACGTTGGGTAAAGGACTGATTTGGGAATAGAACAGGAGCCCTCTTTGCCAGGTTACCTCCTTCTACGGCAATGGGCTGTAGAAGTAATGGGCTCGTCCGGGATTTGAACCCAGGACCTCTCTCACCCAAAGCGAGAATCATACCCCTAGACCAACGAGCCATGTTGCTGTTTCGATTGATCGATTTGTTGTCACAAAACATGCTTAGACAAAGGCTCCCTGCACCCTAAGCGAGAATCATACCACAAGACCAACGAGCCATGTTCTGGTTGCTGCTTTGATCGATTTGTTGTCACAAAACATGCTTAGACATAAAGAGCTGGAGAAACTTCCGCAGCAAATCACGCCGATCTACGTTGGGTAAAGGACTGACTTGGGAATAGAACAGGAGCCCTCTTTGACATGTTACCTCCTTCAACAGCATACTGTAATGGGCTTGTACGGGATTTGAACCCAGGACCTCTCGCACCCACAGCGAGAATTATACCCCTAGACCAACGAGCCATGTTCTGGTTGCTGCTTTGATTGATTTGTTGTCACAAAACATGCTTAGACATAAAGAGCTGGAGAAACTTCCGCAGCAAATCACGCCGATCTACGTTGGGTAAAGGACTGATTTGGGAATAGAACAGAAGCCCTCTTTGCCATGTTACCTCCTTCAACAGCATATTGTAATGGTCTCGTCCGGGATTTGAACACGGGACCTCTCGCACCCTAATCAAGAATCATACCCCTAGACCAACAAGCCATGTTGCTGCTTCGATTGATCGATTTGTTGTCACAAAACATGCTTAGACAAAGGCTCCCTGCACCCTAAGCGAGAATCATACCACAATACCAACGAGCCATGTTCTGGTTGCTGCTTTGATCGATTTGTTGTCACAAAACATGCTTAGACATAAAGACCTGGAGAAACTTCCGCAGCAAATCATGCCGATCTCTTCGCCAAGTAACCTCCTTCAACAACATACTGTAAAGGGCTCGTCCGGGATTTGAACCCGGGACCTCTCGCACCCGAAGCGAGAATCATACCCCTAGACCAACGAGCCATGTTCTGGTTGCTGCTTGGATTGATTTTTTCAAAGAATGCTTGGACGAAAAGAGCTGGAGTAACTTCTGCAGCAAATCACGCCGATCTCCGTTGGGTAAAGGACTGATTTGGGAATAGAACAGAAGCCCTCTTTGCCAGGTTACCTCTTTCAACAACATACTGTAAAGGGCTCGTCCGGGATTTGAACCCGGGACCTCTCGCACCCAAAGCGAGAATCATACCCCTAGACCAACGAGCCATGTTCTGGTTGCTACATTGATCGATTTGTTGTCAAAAAGAATGCGTAGACAAAAAGAGCTGGAGAACCTTCTGCAGCAAATCACCTCGATATACGTTGGGTAAAGGACTGATTTGGGAATAGAACAGGAGCCCTCTTTGCCAGGTTACCTCCTTCTACGGCAATGGGCTGTAGAAGTAATAGGCTCGTCCGGGATTTGAACCCAGGACCTCTCTCACCCAAAGCGAGAATCATACCCCTAGACCAACGAGCCATGTTGCTGCTTCGATTGATCGATTTGTTGTCACAAAACATGCTTAGACAAAGGCTCCCTGCACCCTAAGCGAGAATCATACCACAAGACCAACGAGCCATGTTCTGGTTGCTGCTTTGATCGATTTGTTGTCACAAAACATGCTTAGACATAAAGAGCTGGAGAAACTTCCGCAGCAAATCACGCCGATCTACGTTGGGTAAAGGACTGACTTGGGAATAGAACAGGAGCCCTCTTTGACATGTTACCTCCTTCAACAGCATACTGTAATGGGCTCGTACGGGATTTGAACCCAGGACCTCTCGCACCCAAAGCGAGAATCATACCCCTAGACCAACGAGCCATGTTCTGGTTGCTGCTTTGATTGATTTGTTGTCACAAAACATGCTTAGACATAAAGAGCTGGAGAAACTTCCGCAGCAAATCACGCCGATCTACGTTGGGTAAAGGACTGATTTGGGAATAGAACAGAAGCCCTCTTTGCCATGTTACCTCCTTCAACAGCATATTGTAATGGTCTCGTCCGGGATTTGAACACGGGACCTCTCGCACCCTAATCAAGAATCATACCCCTAGACCAACAAGCCATGTTGCTGCTTCGATTGATCGATTTGTTGTCACAAAACATGCTTAGACAAAGGCTCCCTGCACCCTAAGCGAGAATCATACCACAATACCAACGAGCCATGTTCTGGTTGCTGCTTTGATCGATTTGTTGTCACAAAACATGCTTAGACATAAAGACCTGGAGAAACTTCCGCAGCAAATCATGACGATCTCTTCGCCAAGTAACCTCCTTCAACAACATACTGTAAAGGGCTCGTCCGGGATTTGAACCCGGGACCTCTCGCACCCGAAGCGAGAATCATACCCCTAGACCAACGAGCCATGTTCTGGTTGCTGCTTGGATTGATTTTTTCAAAGAATGCTTGGACGAAAAGAGCTGGAGTAACTTCTGCAGCAAATCACGCCGATCTCCGTTGGGTAAAGGACTGATTTGGGAATAGAACAGAAGCCCTCTTTGCCAGGTTACCTCTTTCAACAACATACTGTAAAGGGCTCGTCCGGGATTTGAACCCGGGACCTCTCGCACCCAAAGCGAGAATCATACCCCTAGACCAACGAGCCATGTTCTGGTTGCTACATTGATCGATTTGTTGTCAAAAAGAATGCGTAGACAAAAAGAGCTGGAGAACCTTCTGCAGCAAATCACCTCGATATACGTTGGGTAAAGGACTGATTTGGGAATAGAACAGGAGCCCTCTTTGCCAGGTTACCTCCTTCTACGGCAATGGGCTGTAGAAGTAATAGGCTCGTCCGGGATTTGAACCCAGGACCTCTCTCACCCAAAGCGAGAATCATACCCCTAGACCAACGAGCCATGTTGCTGCTTCGATTGATCGATTTGTTGTCACAAAACATGCTTAGACAAAGGCTCCCTGCACCCTAAGCGAGAATAATACCACAAGACCAACGAGCCATGTTCTGGTTGCTGCTTTGATCGATTTGTTGTCACAAAACATGCTTAGACATAAAGAGCTGGAGAAACTTCCGCAGCAAATCACGCCGATCTACGTTGGGTAAAGGACTGACTTGGGAATAGAACAGGAGCCCTCTTTGACATGTTACCTCCTTCAACAGCATACTGTAATGGGCTCGTACGGGATTTGAACCCAGGACCTCTCGCACCCAAAGCGAGAATCATACCCCTAGACCAACGAGCCATGTTCTGGTTGCTGCTTTGATTGATTTGTTGTCACAAAACATGCTTAGACATAAAGAGCTGGAGAAACTTCCGCAGCAAATCACGCCGATCTACGTTGGGTAAAGGACTGATTTGGGAATAGAACAGAAGCCCTCTTTGCCATGTTACCTCCTTCAACAGCATATTGTAATGGTCTCGTCCGGGATTTGAACACGGGACCTCTCGCACCCTAATCAAGAATCATACCCCTAGACCAACAAGCCATGTTGCTGCTTCGATTGATCGATTTGTTGTCACAAAACATGCTTAGACAAAGGCTCCCTGCACCCTAAGCGAGAATCATACCACAATACCAACGAGCCATGTTCTGGTTGCTGCTTTGATCGATTTGTTGTCACAAAACATGCTTAGACATAAAGACCTGGAGAAACTTCCGCAGCAAATCATGCCGATCTCTTCGCCAAGTAACCTCCTTCAACAACATACTGTAAAGGGCTCGTCCGGGATTTGAACCCGGGACCTCTCGCACCCGAAGCGAGAATCATACCCCTAGACCAACGAGCCATGTTCTGGTTGCTGCTTGGATTGATTTTTTCAAAGAATGCTTGGACGAAAAGAGCTGGAGTAACTTCTGCAGCAAATCACGCCGATCTCCGTTGGGTAAAGGACTGATTTGGGAATATAACAGAAGCCCTCTTTGCCAGGTTACCTCTTTCAACAACATACTGTAAAGGGCTCGTCCGGGATTTGAACCCGGGACCTCTCGCACCCAAAGCGAGAATCATACCCCTAGACCAACGAGCCATGTTCTGGTTGCTACATTGATCGATTTGTTGTCAAAAAGAATGCGTAGACAAAAAGAGCTGGAGAACCTTCTGCAGCAAATCACCTCGATATACGTTGGGTAAAGGACTGATTTGGGAATAGAACAGGAGCCCTCTTTGCCAGGTTACCTCCTTCTACGGCAATGGGCTGTAGAAGTAATGGGCTCGTCCGGGATTTGAACCCAGGACCTCTCTCACCCAAAGCGAGAATCATACCCCTAGACCAACGAGCCATGTTGCTGTTTCGATTGATCGATTTGTTGTCACAAAACATGCTTAGACAAAGGCTCCCTGCACCCTAAGCGAGAATCATACCACAAGACCAACGAGCCATGTTCTGGTTGCTGCTTTGATCGATTTGTTGTCACAAAACATGCTTAGACATAAAGAGCTGGAGAAACTTCCGCAGCAAATCACGCCGATCTACGTTGGGTAAAGGACTGACTTGGGAATAGAACAGGAGCCCTCTTTGACATGTTACCTCCTTCAACAGCATACTGTAATGGGCTTGTACGGGATTTGAACCCAGGACCTCTCGCACCCACAGCGAGAATTATACCCCTAGACCAACGAGCCATGTTCTGGTTGCTGCTTTGATTGATTTGTTGTCACAAAACATGCTTAGACATAAAGAGCTGGAGAAACTTCCGCAGCAAATCACGCCGATCTACGTTGGGTAAAGGACTGATTTGGGAATAGAACAGAAGCCCTCTTTGCCATGTTACCTCCTTCAACAGCATATTGTAATGGTCTCGTCCGGGATTTGAACACGGGACCTCTCGCACCCTAATCAAGAATCATACCCCTAGACCAACAAGCCATGTTGCTGCTTCGATTGATCGATTTGTTGTCACAAAACATGCTTAGACAAAGGCTCCCTGCACCCTAAGCGAGAATCATACCACAATACCAACGAGCCATGTTCTGGTTGCTGCTTTGATCGATTTGTTGTCACAAAACATGCTTAGACATAAAGACCTGGAGAAACTTCCGCAGCAAATCATGCCGATCTCTTCGCCAAGTAACCTCCTTCAACAACATACTGTAAAGGGTTCGTCCGGGATTTGAACCCGGGACCTCTCGCACCCGAAGCGAGAATCATACCCCTAGACCAACGAGCCATGTTCTGGTTGCTGCTTGGATTGATTTTTTCAAAGAATGCTTGGACGAAAAGAGCTGGAGTAACTTCTGCAGCAAATCACGCCGATCTCCGTTGGGTAAAGGACTGATTTGGGAATAGAACAGAAGCCCTCTTTGCCAGGTTACCTCTTTCAACAACATACTGTAAAGGGCTCGTCCGGGATTTGAACCCGGGACCTCTCGCACCCAAAGCGAGAATCATACCCCTAGACCAACGAGCCATGTTCTGGTTGCTACATTGATCGATTTGTTGTCAAAAAGAATGCGTAGACAAAAAGAGCTGGAGAACCTTCTGCAGCAAATCACCTCGATATACGTTGGGTAAAGGACTGATTTGGGAATAGAACAGGAGCCCTCTTTTCCAGGTTACCTCCTTCTACGGCAATGGGCTGTAGAAGTAATGGGCTCGTCCGGGATTTGAACCCAGGACCTCTCTCACCCAAAGCAAGAATCATACCCCTAGACCAACGAGCCATGTTGCTGCTTCGATTGATCGATTTGTTGTCACAAAACATGCTTAGACAAAGGCTCCCTGCACCCTAAGCGAGAATCATACCACAAGACCAACGAGCCATGTTCTGGTTGCTGCTTTGATCGATTTGTTGTCACAAAACATGCTTAGACATAAAGAGCTGGAGAAACTTCCGCAGCAAATCACGCCGATCTACGTTGGGTAAAGGACTGACTTGGGAATAGAACAGGAGCCCTCTTTGACATGTTACCTCCTTCAACAGCATACTGTAATGGGCTCGTCCGGGATTTGAACCCAGGACCTCTCGCACCCAAAGCGAGAATCATACCCCTAGACCAACGAGCCATGTTCTGGTTGCTGCTTTGATTGATTTGTTGTCACAAAACATGCTTAGACATAAAGAGCTGGAGAAACTTCCGCAGCAAATCACGCCGATCTACGTTGGGTAAAGGACTGATTTGGGAATAGAACAGAAGCCCTCTTTGCCATGTTACCTCCTTCAACAGCATATTGTAATGGTCTCGTCCGGGATTTGAACACGGGACCTCTCGCACCCTAATCAAGAATCATACCCCTAGACCAACAAGCCATGTTGCTGCTTCGATTGATCGATTTGTTGTCACAAAACATGCTTAGACAAAGGCTCCCTGCACCCTAAGCGAGAATCATACCACAAGACCAACGAGCCATGTTCTGGTTGCTGCTTTGATCGATTTGTTGTCACAAAACATGCTTAGACATAAAGACCTGGAGAAACTTCCGCAGCAAATCATGACGATCTCTTCGCCAAGTAACCTCCTTCAACAACATACTGTAAAGGGCTCGTCCGGGATTTGAACCCGGGACCTCTCGCACCCGAAGCGAGAATCATACCCCTAGACCAACGAGCCATGTTCTGGTTGCTGCTTGGATTGATTTTTCAAAGAATGCTTGGACGAAAAGAGCTGGAGTAACTTCTGCAGCAAATCACGCCGATCTCCGTTGGGTAAAGGACTGATTTGGGAATAGAACAGAAGCCCTCTTTGCCAGGTTACCTCTTTCAACAACATACTGTAAAGGGCTCGTCCGGGATTTGAACCCGGGACCTCTCGCACCCAAAGCGAGAATCATACCCCTAGACCAACGAGCCATGTTCTGGTTGCTACATTGATCGATTTGTTGTCAAAAAGAATGCGTAGACAAAAAGAGCTGGAGAACCTTCTGCAGCAAATCACCTCGATATACGTTGGGTAAAGGACTGATTTGGGAATAGAACAGGAGCCCTCTTTGCCAGGTTACCTCCTTCTACGGCAATGGGCTGTAGAAGTAATGGGCTCGTCCGGGATTTGAACCCAGGACCTCTCTCACCCAAAGCGAGAATCATACCCCTAGACCAACGAGCCATGTTGCTGTTTCGATTGATCGATTTGTTGTCACAAAACATGCTTAGACAAAGGCTCCCTGCACCCTAAGCGAGAATCATACCACAAGACCAACGAGCCATGTTCTGGTTGCTGCTTTGATCGATTTGTTGTCACAAAACATGCTTAGACATAAAGAGCTGGAGAAACTTCCGCAGCAAATCACGCCGATCTACGTTGGGTAAAGGACTGACTTGGGAATAGAACAGGAGCCCTCTTTGACATGTTACCTCCTTCAACAGCATACTGTAATGGGCTTGTACGGGATTTGAACCCAGGACCTCTCGCACCCACAGCGAGAATTATACCCCTAGACCAACGAGCCATGTTCTGGTTGCTGCTTTGATTGATTTGTTGTCACAAAACATGCTTAGACATAAAGAGCTGGAGAAACTTCCGCAGCAAATCACGCCGATCTACGTTGGGTAAAGGACTGATTTGGGAATAGAACAGAAGCCCTCTTTGCCATGTTACCTCCTTCAACAGCATATTGTAATGGTCTCGTCCGGGATTTGAACACGGGACCTCTCGCACCCTAATCAAGAATCATACCCCTAGACCAACAAGCCATGTTGCTGCTTCGATTGATCGATTTGTTGTCACAAAACATGCTTAGACAAAGGCTCCCTGCACCCTAAGCGAGAATCATACCACAATACCAACGAGCCATGTTCTGGTTGCTGCTTTGATCGATTTGTTGTCACAAAACATGCTTAGACATAAAGACCTGGAGAAACTTCCGCAGCAAATCATGCCGATCTCTTCGCCAAGTAACCTCCTTCAACAACATACTGTAAAGGGCTCGTCCGGGATTTGAACCCGGGACCTCTCGCACCCGAAGCGAGAATCATACCCCTAGACCAACGAGCCATGTTCTGGTTGCTGCTTGGATTGATTTTTTCAAAGAATGCTTGGACGAAAAGAGCTGGAGTAACTTCTGCAGCAAATCACGCCGATCTCCGTTGGGTAAAGGACTGATTTGGGAATAGAACAGAAGCCCTCTTTGCCAGGTTACCTCTTTCAACAACATACTGTAAAGGGCTCGTCCGGGATTTGAACCCGGGACCTCTCGCACCCAAAGCGAGAATCATACCCCTAGACCAACGAGCCATGTTCTGGTTGCTACATTGATCGATTTGTTGTCAAAAAGAATGCGTAGACAAAAAGAGCTGGAGAACCTTCTGCAGCAAATCACCTCGATATACGTTGGGTAAAGGACTGATTTGGGAATAGAACAGGAGCCCTCTTTGCCAGGTTACCTCCTTCTACGGCAATGGGCTGTAGAAGTAATAGGCTCGTCCGGGATTTGAACCCAGGACCTCTCTCACCCAAAGCGAGAATCATACCCCTAGACCAACGAGCCATGTTGCTGCTTCGATTGATCGATTTGTTGTCACAAAACATGCTTAGACAAAGGCTCCCTGCACCCTAAGCGAGAATCATACCACAAGACCAACGAGCCATGTTCTGGTTGCTGCTTTGATCGATTTGTTGTCACAAAACATGCTTAGACATAAAGAGCTGGAGAAACTTCCGCAGCAAATCACGCCGATCTACGTTGGGTAAAGGACTGACTTGGGAATAGAACAGGAGCCCTCTTTGACATGTTACCTCCTTCAACAGCATACTGTAATGGGCTCGTACGGGATTTGAACCCAGGACCTCTCGCACCCAAAGCGAGAATCATACCCCTAGACCAACGAGCCATGTTCTGGTTGCTGCTTTGATTGATTTGTTGTCACAAAACATGCTTAGACATAAAGAGCTGGAGAAACTTCCGCAGCAAATCACGCCGATCTACGTTGGGTAAAGGACTGATTTGGGAATAGAACAGAAGCCCTCTTTGCCATGTTACCTCCTTCAACTGCATATTTTAATGGTCTCGTCCGGGATTTGAACACGGGACCTCTCGCACCCTAATCAAGAATCATACCCCTAGACCAACAAGCCATGTTGCTGCTTCGATTGATCGATTTGTTGTCACAAAACATGCTTAGACAAAGGCTCCCTGCACCCTAAGCGAGAATCATACCACAATACCAACGAGCCATGTTCTGGTTGCTGCTTTGATCGATTTGTTGTCACAAAACATGCTTAGACATAAAGACCTGGAGAAACTTCCGCAGCAAATCATGCCGATCTCTTCGCCAAGTAACCTCCTTCAACAACATACTGTAAAGGGCTCGTCCGGGATTTGAACCCGGGACCTCTCGCACCCGAAGCGAGAATCATACCCCTAGACCAACGAGCCATGTTCTGGTTGCTGCTTGGATTGATTTTTTCAAAGAATGCTTGGACGAAAAGAGCTGGAGTAACTTCTGCAGCAAATCACGCCGATCTCCGTTGGGTAATGGACTGATTTGGGAATAGAACAGAAGCCCTCTTTGCCAGGTTACCTCTTTCAACAACATACTGTAAAGGGCTCGTCCGGGATTTGAACCCGGGACCTCTCGCACCCAAAGCGAGAATCATACCCCTAGACCAACAAGCCATGTTCTGGTTGCTGCTTTGATCGATTTGTTGTCACAAAACATGCTTAGACATAAAGAGCTGGAGAAACTTCCGCAGCAAATCACGCCGATCTACGTTGGGTAAAGGACTGACTTGGGAATAGAACAGGAGCCCTCTTTGACATGTTACCTCCTTCAACAGCATACTGTAATGGGCTCGTCCGGGATTTGAACCCAGGACCTCTCGCACCCAAAGCGAGAATCATACCCCTAGACCAACGAGCCATGTTCTGGTTGCTGCTTTGATTGATTTGTTGTCACAAAACATGCTTAGACATAAAGAGCTGGAGAAACTTCCGCAGCAAATCACGCCGATCTACGTTGGGTAAAGGACTGATTTGGGAATAGAACAGAAGCCCTCTTTGCACATGTTACCTCCTTCAACTGCATATTGTAATGGTCTCGTCCGGGATTTGAACACGGGACCTCTCGCACCCTAATCAAGAATCATACCCCTAGACCAACAAGCCATGTTGCTGCTTCGATTGATCGATTTGTTGTCACAAAACATGCTTAGACAAGGGCTCCCTGCACCCTAAGCGAGAATCATACCACAATACCAACGAGCCATGTTCTGGTTGCTGCTTTGATCGATTTGTTGTCACAAAACATGCTTAGACATAAAGACCTGGAGAAACTTCCGCAGCAAATCATGCCGATCTCTTCGCCAAGTAACCTCCTTCAACAACATACTGTAAAGGGCTCGTCCGGGATTTGAACCCGGGACCTCTCGCACCCGAAGCGAGAATCATACCCCTAGACCAACGAGCCATGTTCTGGTTGCTGCTTGGATTGATTTTTTCAAAGAATGCTTGGACGAAAAGAGCTGGAGTAACTTCTGCAGCAAATCACGCCGATCTCCGTTGGGTAAAGGACTGATTTGGGAATAGAACAGAAGCCCTCTTTGCCAGGTTACCTCTTTCAACAACATACTGTAAAGGGCTCGTCCGGGATTTGAACCCGGGACCTCTCGCACCCAAAGCGAGAATCATACCCCTAGACCAACGAGCCATGTTCTGGTTGCTACATTGATCGATTTGTTGTCAAAAAGAATGCGTAGACAAAAAGAGCTGGAGAACCTTCTGCAGCAAATCACCTCGATATACGTTGGGTAAAGGACTGATTTGGGAATAGAACAGGAGCCCTCTTTGCCAGGTTACCTCCTTCTACGGCAATGGGCTGTAGAAGTAATAGGCTCGTCCGGGATTTGAACCCAGGACCTCTCTCACCCAAAGCGAGAATCATACCCCTAGACCAACGAGCCATGTTGCTGCTGCGATTGATCGATTTGTTGTCACAAAACATGCTTAGACAAAGGCTCCCTGCACCCTAAGCGAGAATCATACCACAAGACCAACGAGCCATGTTCTGGTTGCTGCTTTGATCGATTTGTTGTCACAAAACATGCTTAGACATAAAGAGCTGGAGAAACTTCCGCAGCAAATCACGCCGATCTACGTTGGGTAAAGGACTGACTTGGGAATAGAACAGGAGCCCTCTTTGACATGTTACCTCCTTCAACAGCATACTGTAATGGGCTCGTACGGGATTTGAACCCAGGACCTCTCGCACCCAAAGCGAGAATCATACCCCTAGACCAACGAGCCATGTTCTGGTTGCTGCTTTGATTGATTTGTTGTCACAAAACATGCTTAGACATAAAGAGCTGGAGAAACTTCCGCAGCAAATCACGCCGATCTACGTTGGGTAAAGGACTGATTTGGGAATAGAACAGAAGCCCTCTTTGCCATGTTACCTCCTTCAACTGCATATTGTAATGGTCTCGTCCGGGATTTGAACACGGGACCTCTCGCACCCTAATCAAGAATCATACCCCTAGACCAACAAGCCATGTTGCTGCTTCGATTGATCGATTTGTTGTCACAAAACATGCTTAGACAAAGGCTCCCTGCACCCTAAGCGAGAATCATACCACAATACCAACGAGCCATGTTCTGGTTGCTGCTTTGATCGATTTGTTGTCACAAAACATGCTTAGACATAAAGACCTGGAGAAACTTCCGCAGCAAATCATGCCGATCTCTTCGCCAAGTAACCTCCTTCAACAACATACTGTAAAGGGCTCGTCCGGGATTTGAACCCGGGACCTCTCGCACCCGAAGCGAGAATCATACCCCTAGACCAACGAGCCATGTTCTGGTTGCTGCTTGGATTGATTTTTTCAAAGAATGCTTGGACGAAAAGAGCTGGAGTAACTTCTGCAGCAAATCACGCCGATCTCCGTTGGGTAAAGGACTGATTTGGGAATAGAACAGAAGCCCTCTTTGCCAGGTTACCTCTTTCAACAACATACTGTAAAGGGCTCGTCCGGGATTTGAACCCGGGACCTCTCGCACCCAAAGCGAGAATCATACCCCTAGACCAACAAGCCATGTTCTGGTTGCTGCTTTGATCGATTTGTTGTCACAAAACATGCTTAGACATAAAGAGCTGGAGAAACTTCCGCAGCAAATCACGCCGATCTACGTTGGGTAAAGGACTGACTTGGGAATAGAACAGGAGCCCTCTTTGACATGTTACCTCCTTCAACAGCATACTGTAATGGGCTCGTACGGGATTTGAACCCAGGACCTCTCGCACCCAAAGCGAGAATCATACCCCTAGACCAACGAGCCATGTTCTGGTTGCTGCTTTGATTGATTTGTTGTCACAAAACATGCTTAGACATAAAGAGCTGGAGAAACTTCCGCAGCAAATCACGCCGATCTACGTTGGGTAAAGGACTGATTTGGGAATAGAACAGAAGCCCTCTTTGCCATGTTACCTCCTTCAACTGCATATTGTAATGGTCTCGTCCGGGATTTGAACACGGGACCTCTCGCACCCTAATCAAGAATCATACCCCTAGACCAACAAGCCATGTTGCTGCTTCGATTGATCGATTTGTTGTCACAAAACATGCTTAGACAAAGGCTCCCTGCACCCTAAGCGAGAATCATACCACAATACCAACGAGCCATGTTCTGGTTGCTGCTTTGATCGATTTGTTGTCACAAAACATGCTTAGACATAAAGACCTGGAGAAACTTCCGCAGCAAATCATGCCGATCTCTTCGCCAAGTAACCTCCTTCAACAACATACTGTAAAGGGCTCGTCCGGGATTTGAACCCGGGACCTCTCGCACCCGAAGCGAGAATCATACCCCTAGACCAACGAGCCATGTTCTGGTTGCTACATTGATCGATTTGTTGTCAAAAAGAATGCGTAGACAAAAAGAGCTGGAGAACCTTCTGCAGCAAATCACCTCGATATACGTTGGGTAAAGGACTGATTTGGGAATAGAACAGGAGCCCTCTTTGCCAGGTTACCTCCTTCTACGGCAATGGGCTGTAGAAGTAATAGGCTCGTCCGGGATTTGAACCCAGGACCTCTCTCACCCAAAGCGAGAATCATACCCCTAGACCAACGAGCCATGTTGCTGCTTCGATTGATCGATTTGTTGTCACAAAACATGCTTAGACAAAGGCTCCCTGCACCCTAAGCGAGAATCATACCACAAGACCAACGAGCCATGTTCTGGTTGCTGCTTTGATCGATTTGTTGTCACAAAACATGCTTAGACATAAAGAGCTGGAGAAACTTCCGCAGCAAATCACGCCGATCTACGTTGGGTAAAGGACTGACTTGGGAATAGAACAGGAGCCCTCTTTGACATGTTACCTCCTTCAACAGCATACTGTAATGGGCTCATACGGGATTTGAACCCAGGACCTCTCGCACCCAAAGCGAGAATCATACCCCTAGACCAACGAGCCATGTTCTGGTTGCTGCTTTGATTGATTTGTTGTCACAAAACATGCTTAGACATAAAGAGCTGGAGAAACTTCCGCAGCAAATCACGCCGATCTACGTTGGGTAAAGGACTGATTTGGGAATAGAACAGAAGCCCTCTTTGCCATGTTACCTCCTTCAACTGCATATTGTAATGGTCTCGTCCGGGATTTGAACACGGGACCTCTCGCACCCTAATCAAGAATCATACCCCTAGACCAACAAGCCATGTTGCTGCTTCGATTGATCGATTTGTTGTCACAAAACATGCTTAGACAAAGGCTCCCTGCACCCTAAGCGAGAATCATACCACAATACCAACGAGCCATGTTCTGGTTGCTGCTTTGATCGATTTGTTGTCACAAAACATGCTTAGACATAAAGACCTGGAGAAACTTCCGCAGCAAATCATGCCGATCTGTTCGCCAAGTAACCTCCTTCAACAACATACTGTAAAGGGCTCGTCCGGGATTTGAACCCGGGACCTCTCGCACCCGAAGCGAGAATCATACCCCTAGACCAACGAGCCATGTTCTGGTTGCTGCTTGGATTGATTTTTTCAAAGAATGCTTGGACGAAAAGAGCTGGAGTAACTTCTGCAGCAAATCACGCCGATCTCCGTTGGGTAAAGGACTGATTTGGGAATAGAACAGAAGCCCTCTTTGCCAGGTTACCTCTTTCAACAACATACTGTAAAGGGCTCGTCCGGGATTTGAACCCGGGACCTCTCGCACCCAAAGCGAGAATCATACCCCTAGACCAACGAGCCATGTTCTGGTTGCTACATTGATCGATTTGTTGTCAAAAAGAATGCGTAGACAAAAAGAGCTGGAGAACCTTCTGCAGCAAATCACCTCGATATACGTTGGGTAAAGGACTGATTTGGGAATAGAACAGGAGCCCTCTTTGCCAGGTTACCTCCTTCTACGGCAATGGGCTGTAGAAGTAATGGGCTCGTCCGGGATTTGAACCCAGGACCTCTCTCACCCAAAGCGAGAATCATACCCCTAGACCAACGAGCCATGTTACTGCTTCGATTGATCGATTTGTTGTCACAAAACATGCTTAGACAAAGGCTCCCTGCACCCTAAGCGAGAATCATACCACAAGACCAACGAGCCATGTTCTGGTTGCTGCTTTGATCGATTTGTTGTCACAAAACATGCTTAGACATAAAGAGCTGGAGAAACTTCCGCAGCAAATCACGCCGATCTACGTTGGGTAAAGGACTGACTTGGGAATAGAACAGGAGCCCTCTTTGACATGTTACCTCCTTCAACAGCATACTGTAATGGGCTCGTACGGGATTTGAACCCAGGACCTCTCGCACCCAAAGCGAGAATCATACCCCTAGACCAACGAGCCATGTTCTGGTTGCTGCTTTGATTGATTTGTTGTCACAAAACATGCTTAGACATAAAGAGCTGGAGAAACTTCCGCAGCAAATCACGCCGATCTACGTTGGGTAAAGGACTGATTTGGGAATAGAACAGAAGCCCTCTTTGCCATGTTACCTCCTTCAACTGCATATTGTAATGGTCTCGTCCGGGATTTGAACACGGGACCTCTCGCACCCTAATCAAGAATCATACCCCTAGACCAACAAGCCATGTTGCTGCGTCGATTGATCGATTTGTTGTCACAAAACATGCTTAGACAAAGGCTCCCTGCACCCTAAGCGAGAATCATACCACAATACCAACGAGCCATGTTCTGGTTGCTGCTTTGATCGATTTGTTGTCACAAAACATGCTTAGACATAAAGAGCTGGAGAAACTTCCGCAGCAAATCATGCCGATCTCTTCGCCAAGTAACCTCCTTCAACAACATACTGTAAAGGGCTCGTCCGGGATTTGAACCCGGGACCTCTCGCACCCGAAGCGAGAATCATACCCCTAGACCAACGAGCCATGTTCTGGTTGCTGCTTGGATTGATTTTTTCAAAGAATGCTTGGACGAAAAGAGCTGGAGTAACTTCTGCAGCAAATCACGCCGATCTCCGTTGGGTAAAGGACTGATTTGGGAATAGAACAGAAGCCCTCTTTGCCAGGTTACCTCTTTCAACAACATACTGTAAAGGGCTCGTCCGGGATTTGAACCCGGGACCTCTCGCACCCAAAGCGAGAATCATACCCCTAGACCAACGAGCCATGTTCTGGTTGCTACATTGATCGATTTGTTGTCAAAAAGAATGCGTAGACAAAAAGAGCTGGAGAACCTTCTGCAGCAAATCACCTCGATATACGTTGGGTAAAGGACTGATTTGGGAATAGAACAGGAGCCCTCTTTGCCAGGTTACCTCCTTCTACGGCAATGGGCTGTAGAAGTAATGGGCTCGTCCGGGATTTGAACCCAGGACCTCTCTCACCCAAAGCGAGAATCATACCCCTAGACCAACGAGCCATGTTGCTGTTTCGATTGATCGATTTGTTGTCACAAAACATGCTTAGACAAAGGCTCCCTGCACCCTAAGCGAGAATCATACCACAAGACCAACGAGCCATGTTCTGGTTGCTGCTTTGATCGATTTGTTGTCACAAAACATGCTTAGACATAAAGAGCTGGAGAAACTTCCGCAGCAAATCACGCCGATCTACGTTGGGTAAAGGACTGACTTGGGAATAGAACAGGAGCCCTCTTTGACATGTTACCTCCTTCAACAGCATACTGTAATGGGCTCGTACGGGATTTGAACCCAGGACCTCTCGCACCCAAAGCGAGAATCATACCCCTAGACCAACGAGCCATGTTCTGGTTGCTGCTTTGATTGATTTGTTGTCACAAAACATGCTTAGACATAAAGAGCTGGAGAAACTTCCGCAGCAAATCACGCCGATCTACGTTGGGTAAAGGACTGATTTGGGAATAGAACAGAAGCCCTCTTTGCCATGTTACCTCCTTCAACAGCATATTGTAATGGTCTCGTCCGGGATTTGAACACGGGACCTCTCGCACCCTAATCAAGAATCATACCCCTAGACCAACAAGCCATGTTGCTGCTTCGATTGATCGATTTGTTGTCACAAAACATGCTTAGACAAAGGCTCCCTGCACCCTAAGCGAGAATCATACCACAATACCAACGAGCCATGTTCTGGTTGCTGCTTTGATCGATTTGTTGTCACAAAACATGCTTAGACATAAAGACCTGGAGAAACTTCCGCAGCAAATCATGCCGATCTCTTCGCCAAGTAACCTCCTTCAACAACATACTGTAAAGGGCTCGTCCGGGATTTGAACCCGGGACCTCTCGCACCCGAAGCGAGAATCATACCCCTAGACCAACGAGCCATGTTCTGGTTGCTGCTTGGATTGATTTTTTCAAAGAATGCTTGGACGAAAAGAGCTGGAGTAACTTCTGCAGCAAATCACGCCGATCTCCGTTGGGTAAAGGACTGATTTGGGAATAGAACAGAAGCCCTCTTTGCCAGGTTACCTCTTTCAACAACATACTGTAAAGTGCTCGTCCGGGATTTGAACCCAGGACCTCTCTCACCCAAAGCGAGAATCATACCCCTAGACCAACGAGCCATGTTGCTGTTTCGATTGATCGATTTGTTGTCACAAAACATGCTTAGACAAAGGCTCCCTGCACCCTAAGCGAGAATCATACCACAAGACCAACGAGCCATTTTCTGGTTGCTGCTTTGATCGATTTGTTGTCACAAAACATGCTTAGACATAAAGAGCTGGAGAAACTTCCGCAGCAAATCACGCCGATCTACGTTGGGTAAAGGACTGACTTGGGAATAGAACAGGAGCCCTCTTTGACATGTTACCTCCTTCAACAGCATACTGTAATGGGCTCGTCCGGGATTTGAACCCAGGACCTCTCGCACCCAAAGCGAGAATCATACCCCTAGACCAACGAGCCATGTTCTGGTTGCTGCTTTGATTGATTTGTTGTCACAAAACATGCTTAGACATAAAGAGCTGGAGAAACTTCCGCAGCAAATCACGCCGATCTACGTTGGGTAAAGGACTGATTTGGGAATAGAACAGAAGCCCTCTTTGCCATGTTACCTCCTTCAACAGCATATTGTAATGGTCTCGTCCGGGATTTGAACACGGGACCTCTCGCACCCTAATCAAGAATCATACCCCTAGACCAACAAGCCATGTTGCTGCTTCGATTGATCGATTTGTTGTCACAAAACATGCTTAGACAAAGGCTCCCTGCACCCTAAGCGAGAATCATACCACAATACCAACGAGCCATGTTCTGGTTGCTGCTTTGATCGATTTGTTGTCACAAAACATGCTTAGACATAAAGACCTGGAGAAACGTCCGCAGCAAATCATGCCGATCTCTTCGCCAAGTAACCTCCTTCAACAACATACTGTAAAGCGCTCGTCCGGGATTTGAACCCGGGACCTCTCGCACCCGAAGCGAGAATCATACCCCTAGACCAACGAGCCATGTTCTGGTTGCTGCTTGGATTGATTTTTTCAAAGAATGCTTGGACGAAAAGAGCTGGAGTAACTTCTGCAGCAAATCACGCCGATCTCCGTTGGGTAAAGGACTGATTTGGGAATAGAACAGAAGCCCTCTTTGCCAGGTTACCTCTTTCAACAACATACTGTAAAGGGCTCGTCCGGGATTTGAACCCGGGACCTCTCGCACCCAAAGCGAGAATCATACCCCTAGACCAACGAGCCATGTTCTGGTTGCTACATTGATCGATTTGTTGTCAAAAAGAATGCGTAGACAAAAAGAGCTGGAGAACCTTCTGCAGCAAATCACCTCGATATACGTTGGGTAAAGGACTGATTTGGGAATAGAACAGGAGCCCTCTTTGCCAGGTTACCTCCTTCTACGGCAATGGGCTGTAGAAGTAATGGGCTCGTCCGGGATTTGAACCCAGGACCTCTCTCACCCAAAGCGAGAATCATACCCCTAGACCAACGAGCCATGTTGCTGCTTCGATTGATCGATTTGTTGTCACAAAACATGCTTAGACAAAGGCTCCCTGCACCCTAAGCGAGAATCATACCACAAGACCAACGAGCCATGTTCTGGTTGCTGCTTTGATCGATTTGTTGTCACAAAACATGCTTAGACATAAAGAGCTGGAGAAACTTCCGCAGCAAATCACGCCGATCTACGTTGGGTAAAGGACTGACTTGGGAATAGAACAGGAGCCCTCTTTGACATGTTACCTCCTTCAACAGCATACTGTAATGGGCTCGTACGGGATTTGAACCCAGGACCTCTCGCACCCAAAGCGAGAATCATACCCCTAGACCAACGAGCCATGTTCTGGTTGCTGCTTTGATTGATTTGTTGTCACAAAACATGCTTAGACATAAAGAGCTGGAGAAACTTCCGCAGCAAATCACGCCGATCTACGTTGGGTAAAGGACTGATTTGGGAATAGAACAGAAGCCCTCTTTGCCATGTTACCTCCTTCAACAGCATATTGTAATGGTCTCGTCCGGGATTTGAACACGGGACCTCTCGCATCCTAATCAAGAATCATACCCCTAGACCAACAAGCCATGTTGCTGCTTCGATTGATCGATTTGTTGTCACAAAACATGCTTAGACAAAGGCTCCCTGCACCCTAAGCGAGAATCATACCACAATACCAACGAGCCATGTTCTGGTTGCTGCTTTGATCGATTTGTTGTCACAAAACATGCTTAGACATAAAGACCTGGAGAAACTTCCGCAGCAAATCATGCCGATCTCTTCGCCAAGTAACCTCCTTCAACAACATACTGTAAAGGGCTCGTCCGGGATTTGAACCCGGGACCTCTCGCACCCGAAGCGAGAATCATACCCCTAGACCAACGAGCCATGTTCTGGTTGCTGCTTGGATTGATTTTTTCAAAGAATGCTTGGACGAAAAGAGCTGGAGTAACTTCTGCAGCAAATCACGCCGATCTCCGTTGGGTAAAGGACTGATTTGGGAATAGAACAGAAGCCCTCTTTGCCAGGTTACCTCTTTCAACAACATACTGTAAAGGGCTCGTCCGGGATTTGAACCCGGGACCTCTCGCACCCAAAGCGAGAATCATACCCCTAGACCAACGAGCCATGTTCTGGTTGCTACATTGATCGATTTGTTGTCAAAAAGAATGCGTAGACAAAAAGAGCTGGAGAACCTTCTGCAGCAAATCACCTCGATATACGTTGGGTAAAGGACTGATTTGGGAATAGAACAGGAGCCCTCTTTGCCAGGTTACCTCCTTCTACGGCAATGGGCTGTAGAAGTAATGGGCTCGTCCGGGATTTGAACCCAGGACCTCTCTCACCCAAAGCGAGAATCATACCCCTAGACCAACGAGCCATGTTCTGGTTGCTGCTTTGATCGATTTGTGTTCACAAAGAATGCGAAGACAAAAAGAGCTAGAGAAACTTCTGCAGCAAATCACCCCGATATACGTTGGGTAAAGGACTGATTTGGGAATAGAACAGGAGCCCTCTTTGCCATGTTACCTCCTTCAACAACATATTGTAATGGTCTCGTCCGGGATTTGAACACGGGACCTCTCGCACCCTAATCAAGAATCATACCCCTAGACCAACAAGCCATGTTGCTGCTTCGATTGATCGATTTGTTGTCACAAAACATGCTTAGACAAAGGCTCCCTGCACCCTAAGCGAGAATCATACCACAAGACCAACGAGCCATGTTCTGGTTGCTGCTTTGATCGATTTGTTGTCACAAAACATGCTTAGACATAAAGACCTGGAGAAACTTCTGCAGCAAATCACGCCGATCTCTTAGCCAAGTAACCTCCTTCAACAACATACTGTAAAGGGCTCGTCCGGGATTTGAACCCGGGACCTCTCGCACCCGAAGCGAGAATCATACCCCTACACCAACGAGCCATGTTCTGGTTGCTGCTTTGATTGATTTGTTCAAAGAATGCTTGGACGAAAAGAGCTGGAGTAACTTCTGCAGCAAATCACGCCGATCTCTGTTGGGTAAAGGACTGATTTGGGAATAGAACAGAAGCCCTCTTTGCCATGTTACCTCCTTCAACAGCATATTGTAATGGTCTCGTCCGGGATTTGAACACTGGACCTCTCGCACCCTAATCAAGAATCATACCCCTAGACCAACAAGCCATGTTGCTGCTTCGATTGATCGATTTGTTGTCACAAAACATGCTTAGACAAAGGCTCCCTGCACCCTAAGCGAGAATCATACCACAAGACCAACGAGCCATGTTCTGGTTGCTGCTTTGATCGATTTGTTGTCACAAAACATGCTTAGACATAAAGACCTGGAGAAACTTCCGCAGCAAATCACGCAGATCTACGTTGGGTAAAGGACTGATTTGGGAATAGAACAGGAGCCCTCTTTGCCATGTTACCTCCTTCAACAGCATACTGTGATGGGCTCGTCCGGGATTTGAACCCAGGACCTCTCGCACCCAAAGCAAGAATCATACCCCTAGACCAACGAGCCATGTTCTGGTTGCTACTTTGATCGATTTGTTGTCAAAAAGAATGCGTAGACAAAAAGAGCTGGAGAACCTTCTGCAGCAAATCACCTCGATATACGTTGGGTAAAGGACTGATTTGGGAATAGAACAGGAGCCCTCTTTGCCAGGTTACCTCCTTCTACGGCAATGGGCTGTAGAAGTAATGGGCTCGTCCGGGATTTGAACCCAGGACCTCTCTCACCCAAAGCGAGAATCATACCCCTAGACCAACGAGCCATGTTGCTGCTTCGATTGATCGATTTTTTGTCACAAAACATGCTTAGACAAAGGCTCCCTGCACCCTAAGCGAGAATCATACCACAAGACCAACGAGCCATGTTCTGGTTGCTGCTTTGATCGATTTGTTGTCACAAAACATGTTTAGACAAAGGCTCCCTGCACCCTAAGCGAGAATCATACCCCTTGACCAACGAGCCATGTTCTAGTTATTGCTTCGATTGATTGATTTGTTGTCACAAAACATGCTTAAACAAAGGCTCCCTGCACCCTAAGCGAGAATCATACCACGAGACCAACGAGCCATGTTCTGGTTGCTGCTTTGATTGATTTGTTGTCACAAAACATGCTTAGACATAAAGAGCTGGAGAAACTTCCGCAGCAAATCACGCCGATCTACGTTGGATAAAGGACTGATTTGGGAATAGAACAGAAGCCCTCTTTGCCATGTTACCTCCTTCAACAGCATATTGTAATGGTCTCGTCCGGGATTTGAACACGGGACCTCTCGCACCCTAATCAAGAATCATACCCCTAGACCAACAAGCCATGTTGCTGCTTCGATTGATCGATTTGTTGTCACAAAACATGCTTAGACAAAGGCTCCCTGCACCCTAAGCGAGAATCATACCACAATACCAACGAGCCATGTTCTGGTTGCTGCTTTGATCGATTTGTTGTCACAAAACATGCTTAGACATAAAGACCTGGAGAAACTTCCGCAGCAAATCATGCCGATCTCTTCGCCAAGTAACCTCCTTCAACAACATACTGTAAAGGGCTCGTCCGGGATTTGAACCCGGGACCTCTCGCACCCGAAGCGAGAATCATACCCCTAGACCAACGAGCCATGTTCTGGTTGCTGCTTGGATTGATTTTTTCAAAGAATGCTTGGACGAAAAGAGCTGGAGTAACTTCTGCAGCAAATCACGCCGATCTCCGTTGGGTAAAGGACTGATTTGGGAATAGAACAGAAGCCCTCTTTGCCAGGTTACCTCTTTCAACAACATACTGTAAAGGGCTCGTCCGGGATTTGAACCCGGGACCTCTTGCACCCAAAGCGAGAATCATACCCCTAGACCAACAAGCCATGTTCTGGTTGCTGCTTTGATCGATTTGTTGTCACAAAACATGCTTAGACATAAAGAGCTGGAGAAACTTCCGCAGCAAATCACGCCGATCTACGTTGGGTAAAGGACTGACTTGGGAATAGAACAGGAGCCCTCTTTGACATGTTACCTCCTTCAACAGCATACTGTAATGGGCTCGTCCGGGATTTGAACCCAGGACCTCTCGCACCCAAAGCGAGAATCATACCCCTAGACCAACGAGCCATGTTCTGGTTGCTGCTTTGATTGATTTGTTGTCACAAAACATGCTTAGACATAAAGAGCTGGAGAAACTTCCGCAGCAAATCACGCCGATCTACGTTGGGTAAAGGACTGATTTGGGAATAGAACAGAAGCCCTCTTTGCCATGTTACCTCCTTCAACTGCATATTGTAATGGTCTCGTCCGGGATTTGAACACGGGACCTCTCGCACCCTAATCAAGAATCATACCCCTAGACCAACAAGCCATGTTGCTGCTTCGATTGATCGATTTGTTGTCACAAAACATGCTTAGACAAGGGCTCCCTGCACCCTAAGCGAGAATCATACCACAATACCAACGAGCCATGTTCTGGTTGCTGCTTTGATCGATTTGTTGTCACAAAACATGCTTAGACATAAAGACCTGGAGAAACTTCCGCAGCAAATCATGCCGATCTCTTCGCCAAGTAACCTCCTTCAACAACATACTGTAAAGGGCTCGTCCGGGATTTGAACCCGGGACCTCTCGCACCCGAAGCGAGAATCATACCCCTAGACCAACGAGCCATGTTCTGGTTGCTGCTTGGATTGATTTTTTCAAAGAATGCTTGGACGAAAAGAGCTGGAGTAACTTCTGCAGCAAATCACGCCGATCTCCGTTGGGTAAAGGACTGATTTGGGAATAGAACAGAAGCCCTCTTTGCCAGGTTACCTCTTTCAACAACATACTGTAAAGGGCTCGTCCGGGATTTGAACCCGGGACCTCTCGCACCCAAAGCGAGAATCATACCCCTAGACCAACGAGCCATGTTCTGGTTGCTACATTGATCGATTTGTTGTCAAAAAGAATGCGTAGACAAAAAGAGCTGGAGAACCTTCTGCAGCAAATCACCTCGATATACGTTGGGTAAAGGACTGATTTGGGAATAGAACAGGAGCCCTCTTTGCCAGGTTACCTCCTTCTACGGCAATGGGCTGTAGAAGTAATGGGCTCGTCCGGGATTTGAACCCAGGACCTCTCTCACCCAAAGCGAGAATCATACCCCTAGACCAACGAGCCATGTTCTGGTTGCTGCTTTGATCGATTTGTGTTCACAAAGAATGCGAAGACAAAAAGAGCTAGAGAAACTTCTGCAGCAAATCACCCCGATATACGTTGGGTAAAGGACTGATTTGGGAATAGAACAGGAGCCCTCTTTGCCATGTTACCTCCTTCAACAACATATTGTAATGGTCTCGTCCGGGATTTGAACACGGGACCTCTCGCACCCTAATCAAGAATCATACCCCTAGACCAACAAGCCATGTTGCTGCTTCGATTGATCGATTTGTTGTCACAAAACATGCTTAGACAAAGGCTCCCTGCACCCTAAGCGAGAATCATACCACAAGACCAACGAGCCATGTTCTGGTTGCTGCTTTGATCGATTTGTTGTCACAAAACATGCTTAGACATAAAGACCTGGAGAAACTTCTGCAGCAAATCACGCCGATCTCTTAGCCAAGTAACCTCCTTCAACAACATACTGTAAAGGGCTCGTCCGGGATTTGAACCCGGGACCTCTCGCACCCGAAGCGAGAATCATACCCCTACACCAACGAGCCATGTTCTGGTTGCTGCTTTGATTGATTTGTTCAAAGAATGCTTGGACGAAAAGAGCTGGAGTAACTTCTGCAGCAAATCACGCCGATCTCTGTTGGGTAAAGGACTGATTTGGGAATAGAACAGAAGCCCTCTTTGCCATGTTACCTCCTTCAACAGCATATTGTAATGGTCTCGTCCGGGATTTGAACACTGGACCTCTCGCACCCTAATCAAGAATC
Source organism: Osmerus eperlanus (assembly GCF_963692335.1). Classification (NCBI taxonomy): domain Eukaryota; kingdom Metazoa; phylum Chordata; class Actinopteri; order Osmeriformes; family Osmeridae; genus Osmerus; species Osmerus eperlanus. Next base: position 10,864,410 of record NC_085041.1, read on the forward strand.
ATACCCCTAGACCAACAAGCCATGTTGCTGCTTCGATTGATCGATTTGTTGTCACAAAACATGCTTAGACAAAGGCTCCCTGCACCCTAAGCGAGAATCATACCACAAGACCAACGAGCCATGTTCTGGTTGCTGCTTTGATCGATTTGTTGTCACAAAACATGCTTAGACATAAAGACCTGGAGAAACTTCCGCAGCAAATCACGCAGATCTACGTTGGGTAAAGGACTGATTTGGGAATAGAACAGGAGCCCTCTTTGCCATGTTACCTCCTTCAACAGCATACTGTGATGGGCTCGTCCGGGATTTGAACCCAGGACCTCTCGCACCCAAAGCAAGAATCATACCCCTAGACCAACGAGCCATGTTCTGGTTGCTAATTTGATCGATTTGTTGTCAAAAAGAATGCGTAGACAAAAAGAGCTGGAGAACCTTCTGCAGCAAATCACCTCGATATACGTTGGGTAAAGGACTGATTTGGGAATAGAACAGGAGCCCTCTTTGCCAGGTTACCTCCTTCTACGGCAATGGGCTGTAGAAGTAATGGGCTCGTCCGGGATTTGAACCCAGGACCTCTCTCACCCAAAGCGAGAATCATACCCCTAGACCAACGAGCCATGTTGCTGCTTCGATTGATCGATTTGTTGTCACAAAACATGCTTAGACAAAGGCTCCCTGCACCCTAAGCGAGAATCATACCACAAGACCAACGAGCCATGTTCTGGTTGCTGCTTTGATCGATTTGTTGTCACAAAACATGTTTAGACAAAGGCTCCCTGCACCCTAAGCGAGAATCATACCCCTTGACCAACGAGCCATGTTCTAGTTATTGCTTCGATTGATTGATTTGTTGTCACAAAACATGCTTAAACAAAGGCTCCCTGCACCCTAAGCGAGAATCATACCACGAGACCAACGAGCCATGTTCTGGTTGCTGCTTTGATTGATTTGTTGTCACAAAACATGCTTAGACATAAAGAGCTGGAGAAACTTCCGCAGCAAATCACGCCGATCTACGTTGGATAAAGGACTGATTTGGGAATAGAACAGAAGCCCTCTTTGCCATGTTACCTCCTTCAACAGCATATTGTAATGGTCTCGTCCGGGATTTGAACACGGGACCTCTCGCACCCTAATCAAGAATCATACCCCTAGACCAACAAGCCATGTTGCTGCTTCGATTGATCGATTTGTTGTCACAAAACATGCTTAGACAAAGGCTCCCTGCACCCTAAGCGAGAATCATACCACAATACCAACGAGCCATGTTCTGGTTGCTGCTTTGATCGATTTGTTGTCACAAAACATGCTTAGACATAAAGACCTGGAGAAACTTCCGCAGCAAATCATGCCGATCTCTTCGCCAAGTAACCTCCTTCAACAACATACTGTAAAGGGCTCGTCCGGGATTTGAACCCGGGACCTCTCGCACCCGAAGCGAGAATCATACCCCTAGACCAACGAGCCATGTTCTGGTTGCTGCTTGGATTGATTTTTTCAAAGAATGCTTGGACGAAAAGAGCTGGAGTAACTTCTGCAGCAAATCACGCCGATCTCCGTTGGGTAAAGGACTGATTTGGGAATAGAACAGAAGCCCTCTTTGCCAGGTTACCTCTTTCAACAACATACTGTAAAGGGCTCGTCCGGGATTTGAACCCGGGACCTCTCGCACCCAAAGCGAGAATCATACCCCTAGACCAACAAGCCATGTTCTGGTTGCTGCTTTGATCGATTTGTTGTCACAAAACATGCTTAGACATAAAGAGCTGGAGAAACTTCCGCAGCAAATCACGCCGATCTACGTTGGGTAAAGGACTGACTTGGGAATAGAACAGGAGCCCTCTTTGACATGTTACCTCCTTCAACAGCATACTGTAATGGGCTCGTCCGGGATTTGAACCCAGGACCTCTCGCACCCAAAGCGAGAATCATACCCCTAGACCAACGAGCCATGTTCTGGTTGCTGCTTTGATTGATTTGTTGTCACAAAACATGCTTAGACATAAAGAGCTGGAGAAACTTCCGCAGCAAATCACGCCGATCTACGTTGGGTAAAGGACTGATTTGGGAATAGAACAGAAGCCCTCTTTGCCATGTTACCTCCTTCAACTGCATATTGTAATGGTCTCGTCCGGGATTTGAACACGGGACCTCTCGCACCCTAATCAAGAATCATACCCCTAGACCAACAAGCCATGTTGCTGCTTCGATTGATCGATTTGTTGTCACAAAACATGCTTAGACAAGGGCTCCCTGCACCCTAAGCGAGAATCATACCACAATACCAACGAGCCATGTTCTGGTTGCTGCTTTGATCGATTTGTTGTCACAAAACATGCTTAGACATAAACACCTGGAGAAACTTCCGCAGCAAATCATGCCGATCTCTTCGCCAAGTAACCTCCTTCAACAACATACTGTAAAGGGCTCGTCCGGGATTTGAACCCGGGACCTCTCGCACCCAAAGCGAGAATCATACCCCTAGACCAACGAGCCATGTTCTGGTTGCTACATTGATCGATTTGTTGTCAAAAAGAATGCGTAGACAAAAAGAGCTGGAGAACCTTCTGCAGCAAATCACCTCGATATACGTTGGGTAAAGGACTGATTTGGGAATAGAACAGGAGCCCTCTTTGCCAGGTTACCTCCTTCTACGGCAATGGGCTGTAGAAGTAATGGGCTCGTCCGGGATTTGAAGCCAGGACCTCTCTCACCCAAAGCGAGAATCATACCCCTAGACCAACGAGCCATGTTGCTGTTTCGATTGATCGATTTGTTGTCACAAAACATGCTTAGACAAAGGCTCCCTGCACCCTAAGCGAGAATCATACCACAAGACCAACGAGCCATTTTCTGGTTGCTGCTTTGATCGATTTGTTGTCACAAAACATGCTTAGACATAAAGAGCTGGAGAAACTTCCGCAGCAAATCACGCCGATCTACGTTGGGTAAAGGACTGACTTGGGAATAGAACAGGAGCCCTCTTTGACATGTTACCTCCTTCAACAGCATACTGTAATGGGCTCGTCCGGGATTTGAACCCAGGACCTCTCGCACCCAAAGCGAGAATCATACCCCTAGACCAACAAGCCATGTTGCTGCTTCGATTGATCGATTTGTTGTCACAAAACATGCTTAGACAAAGGCTTCCTGCACCCTAAGCGAGAATCATACCACAATACCAACGAGCCATGTTCTGGTTGCTGCTTTGATCGATTTGTTGTCACAAAACATGCTTAGACATAAAGACCTGGAGAAACTTCCGCAGCAAATCATGCCGATCTCTTCGCCAAGTAACCTCCTTCAACAACATACTGTAAAGCGCTCGTCCGGGATTTGAACCCGGGACCTCTCGCACCCGAAGCGAGAATCATACCCCTAGACCAACGAGCCATGTTCTGGTTGCTGCTTGGATTGATTTTTTCAAAGAATGCTTGGACGAAAAGAGCTGGAGTAACTTCTGCAGCAAATCACGCCGATCTCCGTTGGGTAAAGGACTGATTTGGGAATAGAACAGAAGCCCTCTTTGCCAGGTTACCTCTTTCAACAACATACTGTAAAGGGCTCGTCCGGGATTTGAACCCGGGACCTCTCGCACCCAAAGCGAGAATCATACCCCTAGACCAACGAGCCATGTTCTGGTTGCTACATTGATCGATTTGTTGTCAAAAAGAATGCGTAGACAAAAAGAGCTGGAGAACCTTCTGCAGCAAATCACCTCGATATACGTTGGGTAAAGGACTGATTTGGGAATAGAACAGGAGCCCTCTTTGCCAGGTTACCTCCTTCTACGGCAATGGGCTGTAGAAGTAATGGGCTCGTCCGGGATTTGAACCCAGGACCTCTCTCACCCAAAGCGAGAATCATACCCCTAGACCAACGAGCCATGTTGCTGCTTCGATTGATCGATTTGTTGTCACAAAACATGCTTAGACAAAGGCTCCCTGCACCCTAAGCGAGAATCATACCACAAGACCAACGAGCCATGTTCTGGTTGCTGCTTTGATCGATTTGTTGTCACAAAACATGCTTAGACATAAAGAGCTGGAGAAACTTCCGCAGCAAATCACGTCGATCTACGTTGGGTAAAGGACTGACTTGGGAATAGAACAGGAGCCCTCTTTGACATGTTACCTCCTTCAACAGCATACTGTAATGGGCTCGTCCGGGATTTGAACCCAGGACCTCTCGCACCCAAAGCGAGAATCATACCCCTAGACCAACGAGCCATGTTCTGGTTGCTGCTTTGATTGATTTGTTGTCACAAAACATGCTTAGACATAAAGAGCTGGAGAAACTTCCACAGCAAATCACGCCGATCTACGTTGGGTAAAGGACTGATTTGGGAATAGAACAGAAGCCCTCTTTGCCATGTTACCTCCTTCAACAGCATATTGTAATGGTCTCGTCCGGGATTTGAACACGGGACCTCTCGCACCCTAATCAAGAATCATACCCCTAGACCAACAAGCCATGTTGCTGCTTCGATTGATCGATTTGTTGTCACAGAACATGCTTAGACAAAGGCTCCCTGCACCCTAAGCGAGAATCATACCACAATACCAAGGAGCCATGTTCTGGTTGCTGCTTTGATCGATTTGTTGTCACAAAACATGCTTAGACATAAAGACCTGGAGAAACTTCCGCAGCAAATCATGCCGATCTGTTCGCCAAGTAACCTCCTTCAACAACATACTGTAAAGGGCTCGTCCGGGATTTGAACCCGGGACCTCTCGCACCCGAAGCGAGAATCATACCCCTAGACCAACGAGCCATGTTCTGGTTGCTGCTTGGATTGATTTTTTCAAATAATGCTTGGACGAAAAGAGCTGGAGTAACTTCTGCAGCAAATCACGCCGATCTCCGTTGGGTAAAGGACTGATTTGGGAATAGAACAGAAGCCCTCTTTGCCAGGTTACCTCTTTCAACAACATACTGTAAAGGGCTCGTCCGGGATTTGAACCCGGGACCTCTTGCACCCAAAGCGAGAATCATACCCCTAGACCAACGAGCCATGTTCTGGTTGCTACATTGATCGATTTGTTGTCAAAAAGAATGCGTAGACAAAAAGAGCTGGAGAACCTTCTGCAGCAAATCACCTCGATATACGTTGGGTAAAGGACTGATTTGGGAATAGAACAGGAGCCCTCTTTGCCAGGTTACCTCCTTCTACGGCAATGGGCTGTAGAAGTAATGGGCTCGTCCGGGATTTGAACCCAGGACCTCTCTCACCCAAAGCGAGAATCATACCCCTAGACCAACGAGCCATGTTGCTGTTTCGATTGATCGATTTGTTGTCACAAAACATGCTTAGACAAAGGCTCCCTGCACCCTAAGCGAGAATCATACCACAAGACCAACGAGCCATTTTCTGGTTGCTGCTTTGATCGATTTGTTGTCACAAAACATGCTTAGACATAAAGAGCTGGAGAAACTTCCGCAGCAAATCACGCCGATCTACGTTGGGTAAAGGACTGACTTGGGAATAGAACAGGAGCCCTCTTTGACATGTTACCTCCTTCAACAGCATACTGTAATGGGCTCGTCCGGGATTTGAACCCAGGACCTCTCGCACCCAAAGCGAGAATCATACCCCTAGACCAACAAGCCATGTTGCTGCTTCGATTGATCGATTTGTTGTCACAAAACATGCTTAGACAAAGGCTTCCTGCACCCTAAGCGAGAATCATACCACAATACCAACGAGCCATGTTCTGGTTGCTGCTTTGATCGATTTGTTGTCACAAAACATGCTTAGACATAAAGACCTGGAGAAACTTCCGCAGCAAATCATGCCGATCTCTTCGCCAAGTAACCTCCTTCAACAACATACTGTAAAGCGCTCGTCCGGGATTTGAACCCGGGACCTCTCGCACCCGAAGCGAGAATCATACCCCTAGACCAACGAGCCATGTTCTGGTTGCTGCTTGGATTGATTTTTTCAAAGAATGCTTGGACGAAAAGAGCTGGAGTAACTTCTGCAGCAAATCACGCCGATCTCCGTTGGGTAAAGGACTGATTTGGGAATAGAACAGAAGCCCTCTTTGCCAGGTTACCTCTTTCAACAACATACTGTAAAGGGCTCGTCCGGGATTTGAACCCGGGACCTCTCGCACCCAAAGCGAGAATCATACCCCTAGACCAACGAGCCATGTTCTGGTTGCTACATTGATCGATTTGTTGTCAAAAAGAATGCGTAGACAAAAAGAGCTGGAGAACCTTCTGCAGCAAATCACCTCGATATACGTTGGGTAAAGGACTGATTTGGGAATAGAACAGGAGCCCTCTTTGCCAGGTTACCTCCTTCTACGGCAATGGGCTGTAGAAGTAATGGGCTCGTCCGGGATTTGAACCCAGGACCTCTCTCACCCAAAGCGAGAATCATACCCCTAGACCAACGAGCCATGTTGCTGCTTCGATTGATCGATTTGTTGTCACAAAACATGCTTAGACAAAGGCTCCCTGCACCCTAAGCGAGAATCATACCACAAGACCAACGAGCCATGTTCTGGTTGCTGCTTTGATCGATTTGTTGTCACAAAACATGCTTAGACATAAAGAGCTGGAGAAACTTCCGCAGCAAATCACGTCGATCTACGTTGGGTAAAGGACTGACTTGGGAATAGAACAGGAGCCCTCTTTGACATGTTACCTCCTTCAACAGCATACTGTAATGGGCTCGTCCGGGATTTGAACCCAGGACCTCTCGCACCCAAAGCGAGAATCATACCCCTAGACCAACGAGCCATGTTCTGGTTGCTGCTTTGATTGATTTGTTGTCACAAAACATGCTTAGACATAAAGAGCTGGAGAAACTTCCACAGCAAATCACGCCGATCTACGTTGGGTAAAGGACTGATTTGGGAATAGAACAGAAGCCCTCTTTGCCATGTTACCTCCTTCAACAGCATATTGTAATGGTCTCGTCCGGGATTTGAACACGGGACCTCTCGCACCCTAATCAAGAATCATACCCCTAGACCAACAAGCCATGTTGCTGCTTCGATTGATCGATTTGTTGTCACAGAACATGCTTAGACAAAGGCTCCCTGCACCCTAAGCGAGAATCATACCACAATACCAAGGAGCCATGTTCTGGTTGCTGCTTTGATCGATTTGTTGTCACAAAACATGCTTAGACATAAAGACCTGGAGAAACTTCCGCAGCAAATCATGCCGATCTGTTCGCCAAGTAACCTCCTTCAACAACATACTGTAAAGGGCTCGTCCGGGATTTGAACCCGGGACCTCTCGCACCCGAAGCGAGAATCATACCCCTAGACCAACGAGCCATGTTCTGGTTGCTGCTTGGATTGATTTTTTCAAATAATGCTTGGACGAAAAGAGCTGGAGTAACTTCTGCAGCAAATCACGCCGATCTCCGTTGGGTAAAGGACTGATTTGGGAATAGAACAGAAGCCCTCTTTGCCAGGTTACCTCTTTCAACAACATACTGTAAAGGGCTCGTCCGGGATTTGAACCCGGGACCTCTTGCACCCAAAGCGAGAATCATACCCCTAGACCAACGAGCCATGTTCTGGTTGCTACATTGATCGATTTGTTGTCAAAAAGAATGCGTAGACAAAAAGAGCTGGAGAACCTTCTGCAGCAAATCACCTCGATATACGTTGGGTAAAGGACTGATTTGGGAATAGAACAGGAGCCCTCTTTGCCAGGTTACCTCCTTCTACGGCAATGGGCTGTAGAAGTAATGGGCTCGTCCGGGATTTGAACCCAGGACCTCTCTCACCCAAAGCGAGAATCATACCCCTAGACCAACGAGCCATGTTCTGGATGCTGCTTTGATCGATTTGTGTTCACAAAGAATGCGTAGACAAAAAGAGCTAGAGAAACTTCTGCAGCAAATCACCCCGATATACGTTGGGTAAAGGACTGATTTGGGAATAGAACAGGAGCCCTCTTTGCCATGTTACCTCCTTCAACAACATATTGTAACGGTCTCGTCCGGGATTTGAACACGGGACCTCTCGCACCCTAATCAAGAATCATACCCCTAGACCAACAAGCCATGTTGCTGCTTCGATTGATCGATTTGTTGTCACAAAACATGCTTAGACAAAGGCTCCCTGCACCCTAAGCGAGAATCATACCACAAGACCAACGAGCCATGTTCTGGTTGCTGCTTGGATTGATTTTTTCAAAGAATGCTTGGACGAAAAGAGCTGGAGTAACTTCTGCAGCAAATCACGCCGATCTCCGTTGGGTAAAGGACTGATTTGGGAATAGAACAGAAGCCCTCTTTGCCAGGTTACCTCTTTCAACAACATACTGTAAAGGGCTCGTCCGGGATTTGAACCCGGGACCTCTCGCACCCAAAGCGAGAATCATACCCCTAGACCAACGAGCCATGTTCTGGTTGCTACATTGATCGATTTGTTGTCAAAAAGAATGCGTAGACAAAAAGAGCTGGAGAACCTTCTGCAGCAAATCACCTCGATATACGTTGGGTAAAGGACTGATTTGGGAATAGAACAGGAGCCCTCTTTGCCAGGTTACCTCCTTCTACGGCAATGGGCTGTAGAAGTAATGGGCTCGTCCGGGATTTGAACCCAGGACCTCTCTCACCCAAAGCGAGAATCATACCCCTAGACCAACGAGCCATGTTGCTGTTTCGATTGATCGATTTGTTGTCACAAAACATGCTTAGACAAAGGCTCCCTGCACCCTAAGCGAGAATCATACCACAAGACCAACGAGCCATGTTCTGGTTGCTGCTTTGATCGATTTGTTGTCACAAAACATGCTTAGACATAAAGAGCTGGAGAAACTTCCGCAGCAAATCACGCCGATCTACGTTGGGTAAAGGACTGACTTGGGAATAGAACAGGAGCCCTCTTTGACATGTTACCTCCTTCAACAGCATACTGTAATGGGCTCGTACGGGATTTGAACCCGGGACCTCTCGCACCCGAAGCGAGAATCATACCCCTACACCAACGAGCCATGTTCTGGTTGCTGCTTTGATTGATTTGTTCAAAGAATGCTTGGACGAAAAGAGCTGGAGTAACTTCTGCAGCAAATCACGCCGATCTCTGTTGGGTAAAGGACTGATTTGGGAATAGAACAGAAGCCCTCTTTGCCATGTTACCTCCTTCAACAGCATATTGTAATGGTCTCGTCCGGGATTTGAACACTGGACCTCTCGCACCCTAATCAAGAATCATACCCCTAGACCAACAAGCCATGTTGCTGCTTCGATTGATCGATTTGTTGTCACAAAACATGCTTAGACAAAGGCTCCCTGCACCCTAAGCGAGAATCATACCACAAGACCAACGAGCCATGTTCTGGTTGCTGCTTTGATCGATTTGTTGTCACAAAACATGCTTAGACATAAAGACCTGGAGAAACTTCCGCAGCAAATCACGCAGATCTACGTTGGGTAAAGGACTGATTTGGGAATAGAACAGGAGCCCTCTTTGCCATGTTACCTCCTTCAACAGCATACTGTGATGGGCTTGTCCGGGATTTGAACCCAGGACCTCTCGCACCCAAAGCAAGAATCATACCCCTAGACCAACGAGCCATGTTCTGGTTGCTACTTTGATCGATTTGTTGTCAAAAAGAATGCGTAGACAAAAAGAGCTGGAGAAACTTCTGCAGCAAATCACGCCGATCTCTTAGCCAAGTAACCTCCTTCAACAGCATATTGTAATGGTCTCGTCCGGGATTTGAACACTGGACCTCTCGCACCCTAATCAAGAATCATACCCCTAGACCAACAAGCCATGTTGCTGCTTCGATTGATCGATTTGTTGTCACAAAACATGCTTAGACAAAGGCTCCCTGCACCCTAAGCGAGAATCATACCACAAGACCAACGAGCCATGTTCTGGTTGCTGCTTTGATCGATTTGTTGTCACAAAACATGCTTAGACATAAAGACCTGGAGAAACTTCCGCAGCAAATCACGCAGATCTACGTTGGGTAAAGGACTGATTTGGGAATAGAACAGGAGCCCTCTTTGCCATGTTACCTCCTTCAACAGCATACTGTGATGGGCTTGTCCGGGATTTGAACCCAGGACCTCTCGCACCCAAAGCAAGAATCATACCCCTAGACCAACGAGCCATGTTCTGGTTGCTACTTTGATCGATTTGTTGTCAAAAAGAATGCGTAGACAAAAAGAGCTGGAGAACCTTCTGCAGCAAATCACCTCGATATACGTTGGGTAAAGGACTGATTTGGGAATAGAACAGGAGCCCTCTTTGCCAGGTTACCTCCTTCTACGGCAATGGGCTGTAGAAGTAATGGGCTCGTCCGGGATTTGAACCCAGGACCTCTCTCACCCAAAGCGAGAATCATACCCCTAGACCAACGAGCCATGTTGCTGCTTCGATTGATCGATTTGTTGTCACAAAACATGCTTAGACAAAGGCTCCCTGCACCCTAAGCGAGAATCATACCACAAGACCAACGAGCCATGTTCTGGTTGCTGCTTTGATCGATTTGTTGTCACAAAACATGTTTAGACAAAGGCTCCCTGCACCCTAAGCGAGAATCATACCCCTTGACCAACGAGCCATGTTCTAGTTATTGCTTCGATTGATTGATTTGTTGTCACAAAACATGCTTAAACAAAGGCTCCCTGCACCCTAAGCGAGAATCATACCACGAGACCAACGAGCCATGTTCTGGTTGCTGCTTTGATTGATTTGTTGTCACAAAACATGCTTAGACATAAAGAGCTGGAGAAACTTCCGCAGCAAATCACGCCGATCTACGTTGGATAAAGGACTGATTTGGGAATAGAACAGAAGCCCTCTTTGCCATGTTACCTCCTTCAACAGCATATTGTAATGGTCTCGTCCGGGATTTGAACACGGGACCTCTCGCACCCTAATCAAGAATCATACCCCTAGACCAACAAGCCATGTTGCTGCTTCGATTGATCGATTTGTTGTCACAAAACATGCTTAGACAAAGGCTCCCTGCACCCTAAGCGAGAATCATACCACAATACCAACGAGCCATGTTCTGGTTGCTGCTTTGATCGATTTGTTGTCACAAAACATGCTTAGACATAAAGACCTGGAGAAACTTCCGCAGCAAATCATGCCGATCTCTTCGCCAAGTAACCTCCTTCAACAACATACTGTAAAGGGCTCGTCCGGGATTTGAACCCGGGACCTCTCGCACCCGAAGCGAGAATCATACCCCTAGACCAACGAGCCATGTTCTGGTTGCTGCTTGGATTGATTTTTTCAAAGAATGCTTGGACGAAAAGAGCTGGAGTAACTTCTGCAGCAAATCACGCCGATCTCCGTTGGGTAAAGGACTGATTTGGGAATAGAACAGAAGCCCTCTTTGCCAGGTTACCTCTTTCAACAACATACTGTAAAGGGCTCGTCCGGGATTTGAACCCGGGACCTCTCGCACCCAAAGCGAGAATCATACCCCTAGACCAACAAGCCATGTTCTGGTTGCTGCTTTGATCGATTTGTTGTCACAAAACATGCTTAGACATAAAGAGCTGGAGAAACTTCCGCAGCAAATCACGCCGATCTACGTTGGGTAAAGGACTGACTTGGGAATAGAACAGGAGCCCTCTTTGACATGTTACCTCCTTCAACAGCATACTGTAATGGGCTCGTCCGGGATTTGAACCCAGGACCTCTCGCACCCAAAGCGAGAATCATACCCCTAGACCAACGAGCCATGTTCTGGTTGCTGCTTTGATTGATTTGTTGTCACAAAACATGCTTAGACATAAAGAGCTGGAGAAACTTCCGCAGCAAATCACGCCGATCTACGTTGGGTAAAGGACTGATTTGGGAATAGAACAGAAGCCCTCTTTGCCATGTTACCTCCTTCAACTGCATATTGTAATGGTCTCGTCCGGGATTTGAACACGGGACCTCTCGCACCCTAATCAAGAATCATACCCCTAGACCAACAAGCCATGTTGCTGCTTCGATTGATCGATTTGTTGTCACAAAACATGCTTAGACAAGGGCTCCCTGCACCCTAAGCGAGAATCATACCACAATACCAACGAGCCATGTTCTGGTTGCTGCTTTGATCGATTTGTTGTCACAAAACATGCTTAGACATAAAGACCTGGAGAAACTTCCGCAGCAAATCATGCCGATCTCTTCGCCAAGTAACCTCCTTCAACAACATACTGTAAAGGGCTCGTCCGGGATTTGAACCCGGGACCTCTCGCACCCGAAGCGAGAATCATACCCCTAGACCAACGAGCCATGTTCTGGTTGCTGCTTGGATTGATTTTTTCAAAGAATGCTTGGACGAAAAGAGCTGGAGTAACTTCTGCAGCAAATCACGCCGATCTCCGTTGGGTAAAGGACTGATTTGGGAATAGAACAGAAGCCCTCTTTGCCAGGTTACCTCTTTCAACAACATACTGTAAAGGGCTCGTCCGGGATTTGAACCCGGGACCTCTCGCACCCGAAGCGAGAATCATACCCCTAGACCAACGAGCCATGTTCTGGTTGCTGCTTGGATTGATTTTTTCAAAGAATGCTTGGACGAAAAGAGCTGGAGTAACTTCTGCAGCAAATCACGCCGATCTCCGTTGGGTAAAGGACTGATTTGGGAATAGAACAGAAGCCCTCTTTGCCAGGTTACCTCTTTCAACAACATACTGTAAAGGGCTCGTCCGGGATTTGAACCCGGGACCTCTCGCACCCAAAGCGAGAATCATACCCCTAGACCAACGAGCCATGTTCTGGTTGCTACATTGATCGATTTGTTGTCAAAAAGAATGCGTAGACAAAAAGAGCTGGAGAACCTTCTGCAGCAAATCACCTCGATATACGTTGGGTAAAGGACTGATTTGGGAATAGAACAGGAGCCCTCTTTGCCAGGTTACCTCCTTCTACGGCAATGGGCTGTAGAAGTAATGGGCTCGTCCGGGATTTGAACCCAGGACCTCTCTCACCCAAAGCGAGAATCATACCCCTAGACCAACGAGCCATGTTGCTGTTTCGATTGATCGATTTGTTGTCACAAAACATGCTTAGACAAAGGCTCCCTGCACCCTAAGCGAGAATCATACCACAAGACCAACGAGCCATGTTCTGGTTGCTGCTTTGATCGATTTGTTGTCACAAAACATGTTTAGACAAAGGCTCCCTGCACCCTAAGCGAGAATCATACCCCTTGACCAACGAGCCATGTTCTAGTTATTGCTTCGATTGATTGATTTGTTGTCACAAAACATGCTTAAACAAAGGCTCCCTGCACCCTAAGCGAGAATCATACCACGAGACCAACGAGCCATGTTCTGGTTGCTGCTTTGATTGATTTGTTGTCACAAAACATGCTTAGACATAAAGAGCTGGAGAAACTTCCGCAGCAAATCACGCCGATCTACGTTGGATAAAGGACTGATTTGGGAATAGAACAGAAGCCCTCTTTGCCATGTTACCTCCTTCAACAGCATATTGTAATGGTCTCGTCCGGGATTTGAACACGGGACCTCTCGCACCCAAAGCGAGAATCATACCCCTAGACCAACGAGCCATGTTGCTGCTTCGATTGATCGATTTGTTGTCACAAAACATGCTTAGACAAAGGCTCCCTGCACCCTAAGCGAGAATCATACCACAAGACCAACGAGATTTGGGAATAGAACAGGAGCCCTCTTTGCCATGTTACCTCCTTCAACAGCATACTGTGATGGGCTCGTCCGGGATTTGAACCCAGGACCTCTCGCACCCAAAGCAAGAATCATACCCCTAGACCAACGAGCCATGTTCTGGTTGCTACTTTGATCGATTTGTTGTCAAAAAGAATGCGTAGACAAAAAGAGCTGGAGAACCTTCTGCAGCAAATCACCTCGATATACGTTGGGTAAAGGACTGATTTGGGAATAGAACAGGAGCCCTCTTTGCCAGGTTACCTCCTTCTACGGCAATGGGCTGTAGAAGTAATGGGCTCGTCCGGGATTTGAACCCAGGACCTCTCTCACCCAAAGCGAGAATCATACCCCTTGACCAACGAGCCATGTTCTAGTTATTGCTTCGATTGATTGATTTGTTGTCACAAAACATGCTTAAACAAAGGCTCCCTGCACCCTAAGCGAGAATCATACCACGAGACCAACGAGCCATGTTCTGGTTGCTGCTTTGATTGATTTGTTGTCACAAAACATGCTTAGACATAAAGAGCTGGAGAAACTTCCGCAGCAAATCACGCCGATCTACGTTGGATAAAGGACTGATTTGGGAATAGAACAGAAGCCCTCTTTGCCATGTTACCTCCTTCAACAGCATATTGTAATGGTCTCGTCCGGGATTTGAACACGGGACCTCTCGCACCCTAATCAAGAATCATACCCCTAGACCAACAAGCCATGTTGCTGCTTCGATTGATCGATTTGTTGTCACAAAACATGCTTAGACAAAGGCTCCCTGCACCCTAAGCGAGAATCATACCACAATACCAACGAGCCATGTTCTGGTTGCTGCTTTGATCGATTTGTTGTCACAAAACATGCTTAGACATAAAGACCTGGAGAAACTTCCGCAGCAAATCATGCCGATCTCTTCGCCAAGTAACCTCCTTCAACAACATACTGTAAAGGGCTCGTCCGGGATTTGAACCCGGGACCTCTCGCACCCGAAGCGAGAATCATACCCCTAGACCAACGAGCCATGTTCTGGTTGCTGCTTGGATTGATTTTTTCAAAGAATGCTTGGACGAAAAGAGCTGGAGTAACTTCTGCAGCAAATCACGCCGATCTCCGTTGGGTAAAGGACTGATTTGGGAATAGAACAGAAGCCCTCTTTGCCAGGTTACCTCTTTCAACAACATACTGTAAAGGGCTCGTCCGGGATTTGAACCCGGGACCTCTCGCACCCAAAGCGAGAATCATACCCCTAGACCAACAAGCCATGTTCTGGTTGCTGCTTTGATCGATTTGTTGTCACAAAACATGCTTAGACATAAAGAGCTGGAGAAACTTCCGCAGCAAATCACGCCGATCTACGTTGGGTAAAGGACTGATTTGGGAATAGAACAGAAGCCCTCTTTGCCATGTTACCTCCTTCAACTGCATATTGTAATGGTCTCGTCCGGGATTTGAACACGGGACCTCTCGCACCCTAATCAAGAATCATACCCCTAGACCAACAAGCCATGTTGCTGCTTCGATTGATCGATTTGTTGTCACAAAACATGCTTAGACAAGGGCTCCCTGCACCCTAAGCGAGAATCATACCACAATACCAACGAGCCATGTTCTGGTTGCTGCTTTGATCGATTTGTTGTCACAAAACATGTTTAGACAAAGGCTCCCTGCACCCTAAGCGAGAATCATACCCCTTGACCAACGAGCCATGTTCTAGTTATTGCTTCGATTGATTGATTTGTTGTCACAAAACATGCTTAAACAAAGGCTCCCTGCACCCTAAGCGAGAATCATACCACGAGACCAACGAGCCATGTTCTGGTTGCTGCTTTGATTGATTTGTTGTCACAAAACATGCTTAGACATAAAGAGCTGGAGAAACTTCCGCAGCAAATCACGCCGATCTACGTTGGATAAAGGACTGATTTGGGAATAGAACAGAAGCCCTCTTTGCCATGTTACCTCCTTCAACAGCATATTGTAATGGTCTCGTCCGGGATTTGAACACGGGACCTCTCGCACCCTAATCAAGAATCATACCCCTAGACCAACAAGCCATGTTGCTGCTTCGATTGATCGATTTGTTGTCACAAAACATGCTTAGACAAAGGCTCCCTGCACCCTAAGCGAGAATCATACCACAATACCAACGAGCCATGTTCTGGTTGCTGCTTTGAGCGATTTGTTGTCACAAAACATGCTTAGACATAAAGACCTGGAGAAACTTCCGCAGCAAATCATGCCGATCTCTTCGCCAAGTAACCTCCTTCAACAACATACTGTAAAGGGCTCGTCCGGGATTTGAACCCGGGACCTCTCGCACCCGAAGCGAGAATCATACCCCTAGACCAACGAGCCATGTTCTGGTTGCTGCTTGGATTGATTTTTTCAAAGAATGCTTGGACGAAAAGAGCTGGAGTAACTTCTGCAGCAAATCACGCCGATCTCCGTTGGGTAAAGGACTGATTTGGGAATAGAACAGAAGCCCTCTTTGCCAGGTTACCTCTTTCAACAACATACTGTAAAGGGCTCTTCCGGGATTTGAACCCGGGACCTCTCGCACCCAAAGCGAGAATCATACCCCTAGACCAACAAGCCATGTTCTGGTTGCTGCTTTGATCGATTTGTTGTCACAAAACATGCTTAGACATAAAGAGCTGGAGAAACTTCCGCAGCAAATCACGCCGATCTACGTTGGGTAAAGGACTGACTTGGGAATAGAACAGGAGCCCTCTTTGACATGTTACCTCCTTCAACAGCATACTGTAATGGGCTCGTCCGGGATTTGAACCCAGGACCTCTCGCACCCAAAGCGAGAATCATACCCCTAGACCAACGAGCCATGTTCTGGTTGCTGCTTTGATTGATTTGTTGTCACAAAACATGCTTAGACATAAAGAGCTGGAGAAACTTCCGCAGCAAATCACGCCGATCTACGTTGGGTAAAGGACTGATTTGGGAATAGAACAGAAGCCCTCTTTGCCATTTTACCTCCTTCAACTGCATATTGTAATGGTCTCGTCCGGGATTTGAACACGGGACCTCTCGCACCCTAATCAAGAATCATACCCCTAGACCAACAAGCCATGTTGCTGCTTCGATTGATCGATTTGTTGTCACAAAACATGCTTAGACAAGGGCTCCCTGCACCCTAAGCGAGAATCATACCACAATACCAACGAGCCATGTTCTGGTTGCTGCTTTGATCGATTTGTTGTCACAAAACATGCTTAGACATAAAGACCTGGAGAAACTTCCGCAGCAAATCATGCCGATCTCTTCGCCAAGTAACCTCCTTCAACAACATACTGTAAAGGGCTCGTCCGGGATTTGAACCCGGGACCTCTCGCACCCGAAGCGAGAATCATACCCCTAGACCAACGAGCCATGTTCTGGTTGCTGCTTGGATTGATTTTTTCAAAGAATGCTTGGACGAAAAGAGCTGGAGAACCTTCTGCAGCAAATCACGCCGATCTCCGTTGGGTAAAGGACTGATTTGGGAATAGAACAGAAGCCCTCTTTGCCAGGTTACCTCTTTCAACAACATACTGTAAAGGGCTCGTCCGGGATTTGAACCCGGGACCTCTCGCACCCAAAGCGAGAATCATACCCCTAGACCAACGAGCCATGTTCTGGTTGCTACATTGATCAATTTGTTGTCAAAAAGAATGCGTAGACAAAAAGAGCTGGAGAACCTTCTGCAGCAAATCACCTCGATATACGTTGGGTAAAGGACTGATTTGGGAATAGAACAGGAGCCCTCTTTGCCAGGTTACCTCCTTCTACGGCAATGGGCTGTAGAAGTAATAGGCTCGTCCGGGATTTGAACCCAGGACCTCTCTCACCCAAAGCGAGAATCATACCCCTAGACCAACAAGCCATGTTG